>NC_056745.1:836840747-836985747 GCF_019279795.1 Protopterus annectens
TCTGATGCATTTGTGGTGAGTGTCTGGGCGGCAGGGGGTGGTAAGAATGGTAGTCCCTTGTTGAAGGAACATGCTGTTGCCCACCATAGAAAATCTTTTCTGAGGCAAAGAATTATAGTAAAGATTTTCCAGGTCTTGAGAGTGTTGACACCAAAGGCTCTTTAGGTACCACTTAAGTTTCCTCATATGCAGTCTGGCATATGGAATGAGTAAGTATGCAAAATGCCATGAACCTCAGAGCTTGCAGTATCTTCCTTACAGTTAGCTGGGGCCTGGTGGCTAGTTGAGAGAAGTAGGTTGTCAGGAAAATTTGTTTCTCTGGTGTAAGGTATGCCATCTGGGATGCTGTGTCCAGACTTGCTCACAGGAAGATTATCCTTTGGGTAGGCACCTGCTTGGATTTCTTTTCGTTGATTGTGTACCCTATGGAGGTTAGGAGGGTCTTTACAAAGGCCAGGTGCTTGAGCAGCCTTTCCTGGCTGTCTGCCTGAATTAGGCAGTTGTCTAAGTAGGGGTAAATCTGAATATTTCTTTGTCTGCAAAAGGCAATGGCCGGAGCCAGACATTTTGTGAAAACTCTGGGAGCAGTAGATAAGCCAAAGGGAAGCGCAGAGAACTGAAAGTGTTGAGACCCTGCCCTGAAGCAGAGATATTTCCTGCATGATTCCCTGATAGGAATGTGGTGGTAGGCCTCTTTTAGATCTAGGGTACCTAGCCAAGTGTCCTTGGACAGCATGGGTAGCAGCTGTTGGAGGGTGAGCATTTTGAATTTTGGGATCTCCAGGAAGGTGATTAGAATGGACAGATCGAGGATGGGGCGCCAGGTGCCCTCTTTTCTGGGTACCAGAAATAGTCTGGAGTAGAAACCTTGGCCTATCTGTTCAGCAGGCATGTGCTCTACTGCCCTCATAGAGCAGGAAAAGGATTTGCTTTTGAGCTTCTGCCCACTGATTTGGTGGTAGATCTCAGACCCTTTTGGGGTTGGAAGGGTGTGGAAGGAAAATCTGTATCCCTGAGACACGTTCAGAACTCATTGGTCCTTGGTAATGGCGGCTCAGTTGCTTGAGTGAAATGAGAGTTTTCCCCCTAGGCGTAAGTAAAGGTGGGCAGAAGGAGGGGGTGGAGGAGGTGAGTCATTGTGAGCTCTTACCATAAGGAGGTGGCTTAGAACTCCCTGGTTTTGAAGTGGAGGTAGTCCACTGCTTAGACCTCTGCATTCCCTGTGGCTGCTGTCTCTGGAAGTCTGTTTCCACAGGGCCTTGGCTGAGCTGGTTTACTGGGAGCAGTAAAGGACCAGTGTTTGCAGGGACAATGCCTGCTAAACCTAGGGGGCTGGACCTGCAAGAAATCCTTAACTATTTGCATAGATTTTGCTTTTTCTTCCATCTTTTTTAAGACCTCTTCTGCCTTAGTGCCAAATAAGTTATCTTTGTGCAAGGAAGCATCTAACAATTTAGATTTGACATGGTCTGGCAGGGGCTGTTCCTTAAGCCATCCATGCCTTCTAATGACAGCTTCAGTGACTGCTGCCCTGCAAGAAGCTTCTAGGGCATCAAAACCACAGTGCAAGGTGTGTTTAGTTACTTGGCTTGCAGAATGCATTAACTCTTGTAAATCTTTAGATTCTGCCCAAGCAGAAAAGGAAGACATTTTTTGTTTAAGGAGTTCCAAGGTGCGTTGCTGAAATTTCAGCATATGGAACTGATAATTTAGTACCCTGATAGCAAGAGTAGCTCAGGTGTATACTTTCTTACCCCATCTGTCAAATGCATGGGAATCCCTGTCTGAGGGGGTGGGATTCTTAGCAGAGGTTGCTTTAATCCCCCTTTTGGCCCTTGAGAAATGACCTCAGGGTCAGCTGTAGGATTTTTAAAAAGATATTTGTGTGAGTCAGTGATTCTGTAGTACCTGTCTGGTTTTCTGGGAGCTGGAGGAAGGGCATCAGGAGTCAAGCTGGATTTGAGGAAAACATCCTCCACAACATCCAGAACTGGGGGGATGGCCTAGGGTCTGTGTTGTGGAAGATCTAGGAATTCACCGATTCTCTTTTTAGACTGAAGGTAGTCCTGACTCTCCCATTGGAAATGCTCCTTTAAAGTATGAAGGGTTTCATCAAAGGAAAAATCCTCTGGGGGAGAGGCTGAAGGAATGGAATCCTCTGCATCAGAATCCTCATAAGTGGAGAGGGGATGCATGTCTTCATATTCAGATGCATCAGATTCATGTGACTCTTGTTCAGACAAAACTACAGGAGACAGATCTCTTTTCCTTTTGGAGTGGGTAGCTTGGCTTCCCCTGATCAGCAAGATAAGGTATTCTGCCATTTTAAGCATTAGAGACTGAGGCAAGGTAGCAGGCGCCCGAGAGTGGGTCGTCGGTTTCTTGGGTGTGATTCGTACCCTGGGCCTAAGAAACTCAGTAGTTTTTGAAAGAACAGTAGTCAGAAAAGAAGACGTCAGTTTGAGTCGAGATTCGGTAGTGTGAAGGACTTCCTCGGAAGCCGGTAGCTGCTCAGCGGCTCCGGACCCATTCAAGGTAGAGACAACAGTAGGATCCTTAGTTGACGAAGAGTTTTGCGGCATACCAGACTCCGAAAGGGTCTTGGTAGCGGCCTGCAAAGCGGGCATCAGGGGTTGTGAAAGCACCTCACTGAGTACCAGTGAACTGACAACTAGCTTAACGGAAGAGTCGTTGGTAGGTTTGGACCTGTGCAGTCTGTCTCTGTCTTTATCTTTACTTTTTTTGGAAAATCTGCTGTTGGATGGCTTACTGAAGTCATATCGGAATTCAGGGACTGTAAGCAAAAATATCTGGCTACAATAAGGGCCCAACGACGAATAGTTCTGGTGTTGAACAAATCACAGAAGTGACAATGGGGGACGTCGTGCTCTGGGCCTAAACAAGTGACGAAGTAAGAGTGGAAGTGTCGGTGTGGTATTTGCTTTCCACAGGCGAGACAATTATTAACTTTTTCTGACCGGTTAGTGCAAGAAAAAAGGATCCCCAACGAGGTACTTAGCTTTAGAAGACTTCAACTTCAATTCAGTAGATGGAAACTCAGGTAGCAGCCAACTGGCAATCGTGTGAACTGCTTCTGGCTCCACGGCAAGAAAGATTGATGTAATGGTGTCAGCTGCCTTACTTTATACTACTGCCGACCTGACGTCAGTTCTCAAGCTACAGCAATTGACGCAGAAATATTAAGTCTCTGGTATTCAGGCCGGCCAAGGGCTACCCTGGCAGGGATAACCCAAATGTGATGACTGCAACAGTGAAACACGAAGAAAGTACAGTTGGGTACACTTACCATAAATGTAGATGTTCGAGTGTATTCACTGTTGTAGTCATCACATTTGGGTTATCTGCTTGCAGTAGCCCTCAGTCGACCTGATTATTAAAATCTTGGGTCCTTTGTCGGTCGCTGTCTCATCTTCCATGACGTCAGGTAGTCAGGGGTATAAAGCATGCAGCCGACGCCATCAGTTTTTCTTGCCCCAGATGTCAGGTGCCCCTCTAATGGGAAGCAATTAAATATATATACAAAGTTACATCTCCAACAAAAAAGCAAACACACCAAAAAGTTTTAAGCCTAGTGAAAAGGAAAAAATGTACAGCCAAAAGAAGTCAGGGGGCTGGAGGGAGGGGAACCAGGACTGCAACAGTGAATACACTCTAACATCTACGTTTATGGAAGGTGCACACAACTGTACTATGTTCTTCGTGTTTCACTGTTGTAGTCATCACATTTGGGTAGATTCCCAAAGCTAAGGATGGGAGGAGAAAATTAGATAGCATTAGGACCAGCTATAAGGCCCTGCAAGACTGCAGTGGCAAAGCCAGCTCTGGATTTAGAGAAAATTGGCAAATGGTAATGCTTGCTGAAGGTATGTAGAGAACTCCAGGTAGCAGCTTCTAGGATGTCCCTGGTAGGGACACCTCTGAGAAAGGCTGTAGAGGTACATGCAGCCCTGGTTGAATGTGGTCTTACCCCCTGAGGGATAGGTTTTCCATGGTGCTTATAGCAGAAAAGAATGCAATGGCCTATCCATTTAGAAATGGTTTGCTTTGAAATGGCCTTCCCCTCTGCCCCTGCAGCAAATGTCACCAGCAGCTGTTCAGATTTTTAGCCCTGTCCAAGTAAAATCTAAGTTGTCTGTGCACATCTAAGGAGTGCAGTATCCGTTCCCTTTTGTTCTGTAGATTAGAAAAGAAGGTTGGCAAATGAATGGACTGATTAAGAGCCACACTGGATACTACCTTGGGCATGAAGGAGGGATTGGTCCGGAGGGACACCCTATCCACATGAAAGATGATGAAAGGCTCCACTGCCATAAGGGCCTGTAAATTCAGACACCCTTCTTGCTGAAGTGATGGCTAAAATGAAGGCTGTTTTCCAAGAAAGGAATTTCAACTCTGCACTTGCAAATGGCTCAAAAGGAGGTAGAGCGAGTTGTTCCAATACAAAAAGTTAAGGTCCCAGGCTGGAGTTGGGGCTGTCCTGGGTGGTCTTATGTTCTTGGCCCCTCTGGGGAACTGTTTGAGCAGTGGATGAGAGAAGAGTGGTGGTTCTGTGTTGTAATGAGCTGAAATGGCTGAGGCCTGAATTTTGATGGAGGAAAAGCCAAGGCCCTTGTGAACCATCTCAGTTAAGTATTGAAGAATCTGAGGTAAATTGGGCACTGCTGTGCCCATCCCCTGAGTTTGGTTCCAGGAACAGAATCTTTTCCATTCTTCAGCATAAGATTTTCTAGTACTAGGCTTCCTTGCCTCCAGAATGACATCCAACACTTGTTTACTGAGGGATGGTAACGGAGAGGTTAGGTAATTAACCAGGCTGCCAGGTTCAGGGTTTGAAGCTGAGGGTGCAGAATCTGACCCTCCTGCTGGGACAGCAGGGTAGGGGTCTGAGGCAGGTGCCATGGTGCCAGCAGTGACACAATGCGCAAGAGAGGGTACCAGTGTTGGTGCAATCAGTATCGTCCTTGGTTTGTCCTGTTTGATCTTTAGAAGTACCTTGGAGAGGAGAGGCAGTGGAGGAAAGGCATAACCTGACAGATTTTTCCAGGTGAAGGACAGGGCATCCACTTTCCAAGCTTGTTTGTGGGGAGTCCTTGTGCAGAATTTGTCCAATTGGTAGTTCTTGGGGGAGGCAAACAGGTCTATCTCTGTGCTCCCCCATTTGTTTATCAACATGTTGAATGCCTTTGGTTCCAGTTTCCACTTGTGTGGGTCCATGAGATTTCTGCTTAGTTCGTCTGCCAGTGCATTTAGCTTTCCTGGCAGGAATTGAGCCTGTAGGTGTACTTGGTAGCTCAAGGTTGTGTTCCACAGAGCCATGGCTAGCCTGCAGAGAGGGTATGAGTGGGTTCCCCCCTGCTTGTTTATGTACCACATAGCGGTGGTGTTGTCTGTCTTTACCATTAATTTTCCTGGAAGAATGTGGTCCTTGAAGGCTGTCAGAGCATTCTGTACAGCTAACATTTCTTTTTGATTGATATGCAGGTGCATTTGACTTGGGTTCCATTTGCCCTGAATGCACTTCCCTGCCAAGTGAGCCCCCCATGCATAGTCTGATGCTTCTGTTGTTAGGGTTTGGGCAGCAGGGGGTAGAGTGAATGGCAGTCCCTTGTTTTGGTGGCAGGCCCCTGCCCACCAAAGGAACTCTAACTGTAGGCAAGGTATGATAGGAATCATAGCTTCTAGATCCTGAGAATGTTGACACCATAGGCTTTTTAGATACCATTGTAGTTTCCTCATATACAGTCTTGCATACGGAATTAGGAGAATGTAGGAGGCCGTGAACCCCAAGGCTTGCAGTATTTGTCTTGCAGACAGCAGGGTCTTTGTGGCCATTAGTTTGAAGTAAGCTGTCAAATGAACTTGTTTCTCTGGCATGAGGAAAGCCATCTGGGAAGTTGTGTTCAAGCTTGCTCCCAGGAATACAATTTGTTGGCAGGGTACAAGATGTGATTTCTTTTTGTTTATGGTGAACCCCAGAGAAGTTAGCACCTTTTGCAGAAACGCTAGATGATTCAAAAGTATGTCCTGGCTTTCTGCCTGAATTAGACAATCGTCCAGGTATGGATATATTTGAATATTTCTTTGCCTGCAAAATGCAATGACTGGAGCTAGGCACTTTGTGAATACCCTGGGTGCAGTAGATAAGCCAAAGGACAGTGCAGAGAACTTATAGTGCAGGGACCCTGTAGTATCTGTCTGGCTTAGCAGGTGCAGGGGGTAAAGAGTCAGGGGACAGGTTGGACTCTGAAAATACATCATCTACAATGTCTAGAACAGGTGGAATAGCAAGGGGTCTGTGCTGAGGAAGTAGCAGAAAGTCTCTGAGCCTTTTCTTAGATTCAGAATAATCTTGGCTCTCCCAGTGGAAATGCTCCCTCATGGTATGCAGGGTTTCCCCAAAAGAATCATCCTCAGGAGGAGAGGCTGAAGGAATGGATTCTTCAGCATCAGAATCCTCATAGGGAAGCATGGAATAATCCTGCTCAGAAGAGGAATCAGAGGAAATAGAAACCTGATCAGAAGAATCATACTCTGTCTCTTGCCTAGGCCTCTTATCAGGAGGGGGATGGGGAGCCCCTGATCAAAGTAATTAGGTCTTCGGCCATTTTGAGCATCTGTTTTTTAGGCATGGAAGTCTGAGTAGGAGAATGCTGTACCTGTTTCTTTGTCTTTAGAGCTGCTTTAGTCTTTGTCTTTGAAGCTGAAGATGGCTTAATATATAGTTGTGTAGGTCTGAAGACACCCTCAGAAGCCGATCCCTGCTCAGTGGCTCCGGACCCATCTGAGGGAATGATTTCAGAGTGTCCAATACCTTGAGTATCCAGAGGCCCAGTTGGCTCCACGTGGGAGTCGGAAGCGGCCTGTGGCTCTGAGGTAGTGGGCGCCAGGGGCTGCAAAAGCGCCTCACTGAGAACCGGCGACTGGCCTAGCAGAGGCCTCGTCATTGGTTTTGGACCTCAGGTGCCTATCCTTTTCCTTGTCCTTGCGTTTTTTGTAAACTCCGGTTGTCGGCTGTTCCGACGGCATTATATAATTAAATCTTTGGCCAAAGTAATGAAATGCAAAATCGAACAGACGCTTAATAGTGCGTTGGTTAAATCTAGCACAAAACCGACAGCTAGCAACGTTGTGATCAGGGCCTAGACAAGGAATACAGTAAGAGTGAAAATCCTTATGATGTATTTGCTTCCCACAAGAAATACAATTGTTAAATTTTTCTGACATCGGTCTGGAGCAAGAAAAAAGTTTCCCCAATGGGGTACTTAGCTTTAATGAAAACTTCGGTTCTGAAATTCGGATTTGAAAATCTCAGGAGTCGGCCGACCGGCACTTGCAAACTGCTTTTTCTTCGGGCACCGCGTGGCAAGAAAGACTGAAGAAAATGGCGTCGGCTGCATCTTTTATACTCCTGGTGCACTGACGTCAGGGAAGAGGCGACAGCAACCGACGCCGGACCTAGACTTTGGAATTCTGGCCGACTGAGGGTAGCCTGCCAGCAGGATAACCCAAGAGTAATGACTGCAACAGTGAAACACGATGAACATCTGATAGTGCATGTAACCTGCTTTGAAGCATAGGTATCTTCTGCAAGATTCCCTGATTGGGATGTGCAGGTAAGCTTCCTTTAAATCCAGTGTTGCCAACCAGGCATCCTTGCCTAGCATAGGAAGCAACTGGTGAAAAGTTAGCATCTTGAATTTTGGGATGACCAAAAAAGTGTTTAGGATAGAGAGATCCAGGATAGGACGCCAGGAGTTGTCTTTTCTGGGCACCAGGAAAAGTCTTGAGTAGAAACCTTGTCCCCTTTCCTCTTCTGGGACAGTTTGAATAGCCCTTATATTTAAGAGAGAGAGAACTTGCTTTTGAGTCTCTGCCCACTGATTTGGGGGTAGATCTGGCTAACCGTATGGGGTTGGTAAAGTGTGGAAATGGAATCTGCATACTTGGGAAACTATATTTATAAAACCCATTTGTCCTGGGTAATGAGTTCCCAGTTTTTTGCCTGCAGAGCAATCTTTCCCTGTAAAGGAGCAGTCAGTTGAGAAGGGCTTGGAAGTTTTAAAGTTAAGTCATTGAGACAGTTTACCAAAGGGGGGAATCTTACTACTCCCTGCTTTGGAACAGGAAGTCCCCCCCACTGCTTAGTCCTGTGCGTACTTTGGGACTGAAGCCTGGGTGTTCTGCTGGTTCTGGGTTTGGACTGAGAAGGCCTGGAAGAGGCAGGAAAGGACCAGTTCTTAGAGGGCCAATGCCTACTAAATCTTGGAGGCTGTATTTGCAGGAAATCTTTAACAGTTTGCATAGATTTAGCTTTTTCCTCCATCTTTTTAGGTGGTACTTCTGCTTTGTTGCCAAACCGGCGGTCCTGGTTTAAGGGAGCATCCAGCAATTTAGCTTTAACATGACCTGGCAAAGATTGCTCCTTAAGCCAAGCATGCCTTCTAAATACAGACCCAGTGACAGCAGCCCTGCAAGATGCCTCTAGTGAATCAAAACCACATTGCAGAGTATGTTTCAGCAGAATGCATTAAATCCTGTAAATCCTTATTTTCAGCACAGTCAGGAATCAACATCATTTTCTGTTTAAGCAATCCAGTAATATGCTGCTGATACTTTAACATATGAAACTGGCAGTTCAAGGCCCTAATGGCCAAGGTTGCAGAAGTGTATATCTTCTTACCCCATCTATCCAGCACCCTGGAATCTCTATCAGAGGAGGTAGGATTTTTGGCAGTAGTAGCCTTAATGCCCTTGGGTCCCTGTGAAATGGTCTCAGGATCCGCAGTAGGATTTTTAAAAAGGAACTTGTGAGAGTCAGGAACCCTGTAATATCTATCTGGTTTTCTGGGAGCAGGAGGCAAGGAGTCACGGGCCAAGCTAGATTCCGAAAAGGCATCATCAACAATGTCCAGTACAGGGGGGATAGCTAAAGGCTTGTGTTGGGGCAGGAGTAAGAAATCCCTAAGCCTCTTTTTAGAATTAAATCCTGGCTTTTCCAGCGAAAATGCTCCCTAAGAGTATGCAAGTTTTCACCAAAAGAGAAATCCTCTGGAGGGGAAGCAGAGGGAATAGAGTCCTCTGCATCAGAATCCTGATAGGTAGATAAGGGTAAATCCTGGTCATCAGAGGAAACAGAAATTTCAGTATCCTGATCAGAAGAATCATAAGCAAATTCAGTCCTAGGTCTCTTAGAGGGGGAAGGCTGGCTTCTCCTGATTAAAGTAATAAGGTCTTCAGCCATTCTTATCATTTATTTTTTAGGCATAGAGGCCTGACCATGCAGTCTGGGCATTGGTTTTCCTAGGCATGGATCAAGTTTTAGGCCTTGAAGAAGAAGATGGCATTGGTTTAATATGCAAGTCAGTAGGCCTGAATACACCCTCAGAAGCCGGTGCCTACACAGCAGCTCCGGACCCATCCAAGGTGGAGACATCCTCAGGTTCCACAGTTGAAGCATCTCGCGGCATACCGGACTCCCAATGGGTCTCAGTAGAGGCCTGCGAATCTGAAGTAGCTGGTATCAGAGGCTGCTAAAGCGCTTGAGAACCAGCGAACTGGCGACTAGCTTAGGAGAAGCATCGTCTGCAGCTTTGGACCTAGGCAGCCTGTCTCTGTCTTTATCTTTGCATTTTTTTCAGAATGTCGGTAGTCAGGTGTTTTACCGAAGCCATACCTGGGTAATTGAACCGAGTACAAAAATATTTAGAAGCGTAAATATACCGACGACAAATAGTTTGTTGTTTAAATAAGGCACAAAACAGACAGCGAGGTACGTCGTGGTTAGGGCCTAGGCAAGGAATAAAGTACAAATGAAAATCTTTATGAGGTATTTGCTTTCCACAAGAAATACAATTATTGACTTTTACTGACATCAGTTTAGAGCAAGAAAAAGTTTCCCCGACGGGATACTTAGTTTTAGTTGAAGACTTCGGTTCGGAAACTCGAAAATGAAAATTTCAGGAGTCGGCCGACTGGCACTTGCGAACTGCTTCTGCTTTGGGCACTGCACGGCAAGAAAGACTGATGTAATGGCATCAGCTGCATGCTTTATACCCCTGACTACCTGACGTCATGGAAGATGAGACAGCAACTGACGCAGGACCCAAGACTTTGATAATCAGGCCGACTGAGGGCTACTGTAAGCAGATAACCCAAATGTGATGACTGCAACAGTGAAACACGAAGAACATCAGCTGCACACCTCATTGCTGGTTGTGACATACTAATGGCAGAAGGACTGTATACGGAAAGGCATAATAATGTGATAAGACTGTTGCACTGTGGATTGTGCAAACATTATGGTATTGAAGTAGCTGAAAAACACTGGAAACATGAGCCACAAAGCATCATAGAAAATGAAGTCTACATCACATGGGATCACCCATTACAACAGTTCAAAAGATAGATGCTAGAAAACCAGATATAGTACTGGGCACATTACGGGTGCTGCGAACAGCACTTCTAGCTGACAGAAGATTGAAACAAAACTAATTTCAAGAACTTTAATCGTACTTTGACTTGGGAATGAGGTCACTCCTGTCATGGTATTAGAAACCCAAAAGATTTGGAGAAATTTAAAAAAAATATACTATATTCTTAAAGTTTCAGTAAGTATTCCAAATACTAAGCCAACATAAGAATGGAGAACGTAGATGTTGCCAATAGGGATACCTGCAATTAGGAGTACAAAGAACAGGCAAAAGGGGGCTGAAATTTATTGGAAAAATCTGGCAAAAATACCAGGAGCAAATACCTAGACAGGGAAAGTTAAATGGGAAGAGGTCATGAAGATATTTGACTGCAAATTACAGAATGCCTTCCTTATCAGCCAGAAGGAGCCTGAAATTAGTCAGTACTGATGAGTGCACTACCCTAGTAAACAAACAAATAAATATCAGAAATTTATCAGAGCATAGGCAAATTAAAAGGGATAGGGGAATCCCAAGTGGCAACCCAGCACAGGTAGAGTTTTTAGATGAAGCTATAACAGAAGCTGTGGTTAAAAAAAGGGATAAATAGTAGGGCATATAAAATAGTGCACGATAACTTGAAGAATCAGAGGAAGTTACAAAAAGATTGGATAAGCAATTCCCAAGGAAACAATGGGAGACCATATGTATGGCTCTCAAGTATGCAACAAAGCCTAGGAAGATTTAGGATTTTAGCTTGGAAGTGCTTGCATAGGTACATTATACGCTAAGCAGGCTCCAAAGAATTCTTTCTCAGGTAGAAGGCAAATATTGGAGGTGTGATGGGGAAGAAAGGGTCAACTAGGAACATACATACGTTTTGGAAGAGTAAGGAGATGGCAGGCTTCAAAAATTCCCTACGGAGTACTTTGTCAGAAATACTGGGTGAGCAAATTGGTGTAACTAAGGAAATACTTTTTTGAGCTGGGATACAAGATCTAAACTTCCTAGACATTGCCATGTTTAATTCTGGTGGTTAGCAAAAAAAATAATTAATAGAAAATGGAAATCAAAGTGTAAACCAGATGTATTCAACATATTGAATATTGTAACAAAGATAAAAGAACTGAAAGTGAGACACTTAGATAAGGGTAGGAGCAAATTACACTGAAAAAATGAAAATTGTGGGAGCAATACATGCGGAATAATGTTTCGGAGGAGGGATGAGACTTAAGGGAAGGCAGAAACTAAGCTATGTATTTAATGTTGGATTGATCACAGTTCTACAAAAACTACATATATGATGTATAATGTTTGTAACTAGAAGTACATTAATATGGTTTGTTTTACTTTATACAAATGCATGTTTGTCTGTGTCTTAAGTGATAATTCAATAAAGGTGTTAAAACACCTTAATTTAAGCCTGTTTTTATCCACTCAAGTAAAAAACTGCCACTTTAATTCCCTAATTTCTAACTAAGTATTAAAATGCACTCTCCTCTTGCACCAAGATGAATATGATTAAAAGAAAAAAATGAACACTTTTTTTAGTGCACAATAAGCTATGTCTGAACACAGCAGTGTTGGCATCCTGAGTTTTTTTATGATATATGAATAGTCCACCTTAATATACGTTCATTTGTTATGACCTACAGACCTGTTCCAAGCTTGCTAATGCATGGCATTCTCATACTACAAAAACAGTTCAGCGTAAAAGGAAATAAAGACGTCTGCAACTTCAAGCACTGACTTAGGAATGCATGACTATACAGTGATACATCATTTGATTACGCTTACTTTCCTGTAAGTAGCCATGTGACTGTGGTGATGACATTACTACCAATGGGACAAAGTTATCCGTAGCAGGAACTGACTGAGCAAGTGAGCCATATCATTTGGAAAGATATAAACAGTAAACAATTCTACTGCTTCAGCAGAATTTTGTGAAAACGTGAGCTGCAACAGAAATAGACATGGGAAAACTAGTGTTTAAAAATCTTCTAAACAAAACATGCAAAACCTACTAAAAAGGCAGAAATCTGAATGATAGACTTCTCTCTCTTGTAAAGGCAGCTAAGGTATTCTTTTATTGTTAGATCTGCTTAAAAAATATAGCCGTCACTAACCTTAAGGATTCAGGTGCTCAGTGTATGAGCTGCAAGGCACATAAAACTTTCCCATAATCCTCCTGCACCTTCTTCTTCTTTTCTGACCAATCTAAACATACAGCAAAATCTTCCTTAACAAAGACCAGGGATGGAGTGAGGGAAGGTTTGTGAACTCCAAGTCAATCTCAGTCTATGGTAAGTATGCAACTTTCCCATCTGTTTAGGAGATTTTCTTTTCTTTTACCTTCAGGGCAGAGTCCCTAGCTGATGGTCCTGGGTAGTCAGCTTAGTAAAACATACCTTTGACCACTCACTGCTGCCATAAAAGAAGGCTTTGACATGCCCAGTTTGTCAAAGATGTTCAATCCAGAGATGCTTTTAAAAAAATCTGCTGAAAAGGAAACAGTCCAAGCTAAACAAGCCCTCGGTGCAGCCAGTATTTCCTTTTGGCACAGACAAAAGAAAAAACTGACAGGCAACGGGCTACACAAATTGTTTTGTCCCTGCAAAGCATAGTCTTTTTGGATGAATTTCATCATCAGAGGAAATGGCGAAATGATAAAGTAACCTCTATGGCCAGTCCTATGCTAACATCCCTGCTGTGGCTGTTGGGTGGAGGGATCAGAGAGAAAAAGTCCTGAAATCTGGCACTGGTTGGAGAGGCAAAAACATCACAATCCAGTAAGCTCCATTTCAGGAGCAATGTCCTGGCAATGGTCAGACGGACAGGCTGTGGGACATCAACAGATTAAAAAATGATGCACTGAAATTGCTCACAATCACACTCTCATAGCCTCCTAACTAGACAACATACATTGTATCTGAAATCACCAGCACAACAATAACAAGAATGTCCTGTAAGTCCTGAAAGATTAGCAAGACTGCTTTCAACTCCATAACAACATGTAAATATAATTTCTGTGTCAACTACGTCACTTGAACAATCTGCCAAATGTACCCCCCCCCACACACACACACACCTTAAGGCAGAGGCACCCATTCTGACTGCAACCTCTGGGGTAGCAATGGCCAGGGAGGCTTTCTCTATGCCTATATCTACCTGAAGTGACCAGCGCAAACTGTGATGGCTTGCTTTGTTGAGTCTAATTGATTTGCCTGTAGGATTGGAGTGCTGTGACCAATGAACACATAGTGACCACTGCAAAAGTCTTCATGTGCAGTCTGACATGACAAACTGCAAATACGGAGATGAATGTCCACTGACTGACAGATTCCCAGCCATGGGAACAGCGGAATAACAAATCCTTGTGCCAAATGAAGCTACCCCTTGTGGGCAATTCCAACCGGCAGCCACAGTCTTCTAGTTAAGGAAGCACTGTGCTATTCTTCAGCCAAGATAAGCCACCAACACATAAGGCAAATACCAGGGGGGGGCAGAGGTGATATCAAATGGCAAGGACCTGAACTGATATGACTGGTCTCCTTTCTGATGTGAAGACATCTTCAGGATACTTTGTCAATTTTTATGTGAAGATGGACTTTTTTAGGCCATAATGGCAGGTGCAAATGCAGTTATGTATGGGCAATATTACAGTAACCTATCCAGTAAAGACAAGAGTAACTTTCCTCGAGAGGAAGGAAGAGTCCTGGGAACTGGTAAAGAATTCTACCAATATATTACCTGCTATACGCTGCTAGGTCTATAGAATTTAGGAAAAGATTTTTATTCCACAGAAGAGTATTTTGTATAGACTTATGGTCACACGTCATATTTGTTGTATACTAGAACACTTATCCTCTCCTCTTCCCAAAGTCATCCATGAAAAGGATCTTGGCTCAACGGGTCCTGCCTCACATGTTCAGTAAATGCAATAAGTAAACACATAAAATACATTTTATCCAAAGAAACCCATTTAGTATTCAGTTTTGTACCAGCTTTGCTGCACACAAACTAAAGGTGAAACCTTACCATGCTTTGTAATATTTATGAACCCTTTAAATATTCAAGATGGGCGAATACTTGATGGGGTTATTTCATAGGTGGGTTGAAGACAAAAAAGTTACAAACAGAGTTGAATGCTTTCCAGTAATCTTCAACAGTGTTAGAAATACACATAATGACTAATTCGTTGGGGTAAATGAAGTTTACTAGACTGAGTTACTTCCTTTGTTTTAAACTTTAAACCCTTCAAATGGTTTGGTCAGTGGTTGCATGTCCCACATAAAGGAATCTTAATCCACAAAATAATGAACAGCTGGAAAGTGCATTCGTTACCAGCTTCTGTTGAATGGGTGCACATTGAACAGGTATCTAGCTATATACAATACTTTTAAATGGTCTAGTTAAAAATATAAAAAAAAAATAATAATATGTCAGTCAAAGTAGTGACAGGAATCTAACATTTCAATACAAGAATCAGCAAATTAATAGAATAAACAGTTCTGTGTTTCACTGCATGCCCTAGTTGGAGGGCACACTGAGATGATGTCAGTTGACAAAAATGCTCAAGCTGTTTTGCAGAGCGGAACATAAAAGGTCATAAGATACGGTGGGGGAGGCACTGGAAGGCCAAATTTAAATGGCCTGAATAAACCCCAAGGCAAACATTCAGGGCACCCTTCTAGCACACTGCTAACTTTACCAGAACTGTTCTTCTATGGATCCGATTAATGTCAAATTAAAAGCTATCTGAAAAACAGGGAAACCTCAGTCGCAGTAACACAGTCCTTGAGAGGCTCAGACATTTTCCACACACAGCGCCAATGGCCAAACATCTCTGAAGCAGTGTGTGACCACACATCAACAGAGAATGAAATATTATGGGGCTGTGTAATACATGACATAATTTATGCTTTCATTGTCAGCTCCAGACCAAATACTTGATGACTCATTTTAATTACAGTAAAAGGTCTCCACACACTCATCCACAAATAAAACAGCTTAAAAGGACTAACAGTTTCTGCTGAACGGCATGCGGGAAGAACATTAAAACATGTTATGTTCAAAACAAAAATACCATTACATTGAAAACAAACCATTTTGCTTCTCACTGTTGTTTTTCAATGGCTGTGGTTTTATCTCATTTTAAATAAATCATTTTCTCCACACTTACAAACCTAATTTAGTTTCTTTTTTTTTTTTTTCAAATTTGAAAATAAAAAGTACTGGCACCAATATGGCTTGTATTCTTATCAATCGTCTTATCAGTTGTGTACCCCAAAAGCTTAAGCTTTCAAAATAATTTTTACAACCCATGTCAAACCTATTCTACAATGTTATTTACAAGCTACTACACCATATAATTAATTTCTCAAATGCTAAACTCACGTGCAGTTTTTTACCCCTACAAAGTATTCTGTAAAGCATATCTGGCACAATTCCAGTGCAAAGTCCACACATTAAAGCAACAGAACCTCTTTGAACCTGCCACATGTGGCACATGGAACATCAGATACTAACTACCAGCATGTGAGCACCCATGTGTTATTGTTTAGGTGTCCTTGGGGTTTACAGGATTCCTGTTCCTAAGTTTTCATAGGAGAGAAGGCAAGGTCCTCAATAGCAACAATACACAAACTCTGTATGGTCATGCAAAGATGTTAACAGATGGTATCCAAAAACAGGAAAAGAGAAGCTATAGCTGACAAAGCATAGAATAACTCACATCAATAAAACTGTTCCCTACTGGCACTTCGCACATGTGAAATATCAACCAAAGCTGACACAAAAGCAAAGGAAAACTTAACACAATGTCCTATGCAGACAGACAAATATCCACACCTGCATGCACATAAATAAGGAACAGTAAGGGACAGAGTGAAAAGCGCAGCATTTTTCTCTGATGACATGTATGCTGCTCCCTTATGTGCAGTACATTTTGATGAGTACTGGTTCTTAATCAAACATCATATGTAAAAACACGTTCAGTTTGATGCAAACTGATAGTTCATGACTTGAAAACATAAATGGCTCAAGTAACACAGCCAGGGAGTTCAAAGATGAAGATTACGCTGCCCATTTAAAATGTCTCAGAAGTACATGTGATGATGTGTGTAATCCATAACGCCATCTTACATGTATAGGTACAAAGCCTGGAATCTCAAAAAACAAATCTTACTTAATCAGAAACTGGGAGAAATCACTAGTAAGCAAATTAAATCTGTGTACATATTTTTCTTTTTGGGATAAAAATGTCGGTCAGTTTTGCAAATAAGCTTAAGACAATGCATTGTTACACCTAAACCATGGGGCAGTACTTGGATTTCCACAGTCTCCACTTGCCTGCTGTGCTACGCTGAGCAAGTCACTAGATCAAACACTGTTCCCAGGTCGCTTCTGAAAAAGGACCGTGTGCTCAGTGGTCCTACATAGTTAACAAATAACTGTTCATTTAAACAAACCAACCAATCCTACCAGTAGGCATGGGGTGAATGTTAAGCCTTTGCAGAAGCAGTTAATGATGCCTCCAAATTTACCAAAATAGCAAATAAAAACAGTCAGTGTTAAGCTTCATGGCTGCAATAACAGTTTATTACACATACAAGTACCTAAACTGGCAAAAAAAATCTTGCAAATACACACATACCATTAGGAAACTTAAGAGCCCATGGGAATGACTGAAATGTACTGTCTGACTTATAAGCTATCAAATATCTCACAGCAGATGAATAACTTAGTTATGAAATAAACAAAATGACATTATCACTCACCACTGAGACATGAAAGCTTATGTTTTATCACATAAAAAAATGAAACACAAGACATTATTCCTTTCCACATGGATATGATTCCCCCGCCCCCACCCCCAGATCATGATTTGAGGCTGCTTTACAGTCATCTCTTGTACTGTCCCATCTTCTCAGTTCCCCGAACTACAGCACTCAGTCATTTTGTCCTGTATCGGAAGAGTCTCCCTTCTTCTGAGAAGCAGTACACATGGTGAAGGGGTGACAATCTGAAAGGCAACATCATAAAGGATAAACATGCTATTATTACTTCACATTAACCAAGGACGCTTGCTATTTTTTTTTAAACAGCACTGAATATTTATGAAAATATTGTGTAATATTAATATTTTAAAAGCCAAGCAACTTGCAAAAGAGATTTTGTTTTCCTAGGTACACCTCCCCCCCATGTGCCAACTGTCAAGTCTACCCCTAATGGACTCAAACCCATTCATTCCTTGGGAGGGGGGAGTCCCACAGATCATCTAGGATGATAGTCATCTGGAGGGGCCATCACACTGGCAGACATTTGCAGAGCTCCATGCCAGCAATATGGGTACTTTGTACATAGGCTAAGCCCAGCCCTGATTGTGTATAGGGGAGATGGGAGAAGCTACCCACACTACCATACGAACTTACAACACCCTCACCTTGTGAATGCACTCTCCTGCTTTCTTGCTAATGAGGGCTACCATTGGGCAGTGGCTTAAGGAGCAGAATATCACCCTTAGGATGCCTACTGCAATGCTGCCCCTCCTCTGAAGTACTGCAGCTGTATGCATCCTGCTCTGCCTCACCCTCTCCCCTAAGACCCTCTGCCAGTGCCATCAGCAATCCAGTCTGCTACTTGATCATTTACTGCATGGGCCATAATCAGGGCTTTATTCCTCTAGCACTGGCTCATTCACTGCATGGGCCATAATCAGGGCTTTATTCCTCTAGCATTGTCTCATTCACTGCATGGGCCATAATCGGGGCTTTATTCCTCTAGCACTGGCTATGGTTTAACAGATAAGGGTATTTGCCTGCTGCAGTATTACTATGCTCATTTTTGTCTGAAAATCTTATGATCCACTATTAGCAGTACATAGCAGACAAGTGACACAACTCTCCTATAGCTGCTGTGGAGGTAAAGAGTAAATCACTTATTACGTAGCTCTGACTCTACAGAAGACAGATCTATGCAGGGGAAGCAGATGGTAAATTCCTGACATAAGACTTAATTAAAATACTGATACTCTGATACCAACTTTATGCATTTCTGGTCTCAGGGAGCCAAAGACTATCCCAGTATTCAATGAGTGCAAGGCAAAGAAAGCAATCCTGGACAGAATGTCTGTCTACCAAAGGCCGCACACAGAGACATGCACACACAACATATGCACCTACAGGCAAATCTGCAGGATCACCAGTTCTCTAATGGTTTGTCTTTAGGATAAGGAAGGAAAACTAAGTACATGAGGAAAGTCAATATAGACACAGCGAGGAGACACATACACACACACACACACGTATACACACTCTGCTTAAAGGCATCCCAACCAAGAACCAAAATTGGGAATCAAGTGCTTTTATTTTAAATAATTTATGTTTACATGGGTAAATGAAATGAACCATTGTGGGCCCTTTTCAGCTATGACCTAGCCCACAATGCCAAGGGGAAAAAGCAATATTCATATACATACATTTATATCTTTATGTTCTTCGTATATTTATGAGATGCACGTGCGCTTATACACACACCCACATATACATGCATACTGTGTGTATATACTCCCTCAATACCTCACCCTTATTCATTCTCTTTGACCACAAGCTTAAATCGACTGCAGGGTCATGAGGAAGTTGAAACCTCTTTTGACATTCAGTGGCTACAAGGCTGAAAAACTCAACCTGAAAGGGAAGCCAACCTATTGCAGGACACACACAAACACACACTTTCACACAGCAGGCACACCTATGGACAACGGTTTTAGACCACCAGTTCACTTAAGGCACTTTAGGATATGGGAAAAACCCAGAGCACGTGACAGAACCCCACTTCAACAAAGGCAGGATATGCATTGTCCAAAGAAGGCATGCCAGATAAGAACCGTACTCTGGAACCAAACAATGAAGCAGAAATGCTAATCAAGACAACACAAACATATACACCTCTCTGTCTCTATCTGCATGTGTGCATATGTGTCATCATTATTACTGCTAATATATCACAGCAACACACTAAACTAAAAAAGGAAACATATTGATGCACTACTCAAAACTGACCACATTCAGCTCAAATTCGTCTAAATAGTTGTAATGTTATGGGAAGTTATTTATTTTCTTTTAAATTTAGATGCTTCGCTCCCCTGCTCCACTTTAGTAATGCATGTTTACCCTAACCCTACCCTGCATCTAAATTTAAAAGAAAAAAAGAAAAACCTTTCCCGTAACACTACTACTACTACCCAAAACAGCTCGGACACCCACCACAAATACACAAATGCACAAACACACACCCCTACTACACATCCCATTTGCCTGTTTCAAATGTGCTCAAACTTAAAACACTGCAATTCCAGCTGTCCGCAAATGTACACAATGATCAAACCCACTGCACCCATATACATATTTCATATATCTACACACTCCTCTACTACACATACCACTTACCTGTTTCAACAATTCACAAGTGATAAAATGTCCATACAATAAACTGGGTGCTCAAACTTAAAACACTGCAATTCCGCCTGTTGGCAAATGTATGCAATGATCAAACCCACTGGACCCATACATATTTCATATATCTACACACACAAATAAATAAATAAATAAATAAACAAATATGTGTGTGTGTGTGTGTGTGTGTGTGTATATATATACATATATATATATATATATATATATATATATATATATATATATATATATATGGGTCTACTTCATTTGATCGAAAGACCATTTGATCGAAACCCATTTGATCGAAATTTCATTTGATCAAAAACCAGTATTCAAGGCAAATAACAGGGACTTGTCCCCCTCCCCAATGTCGTGTGACCCTGCAGTTGGTATATATATAGTTGGGGGGGTGGGGAGCGAAGCCCCCCACATATTTTCATTTAAAATATGTACTTTTTGTTTTATTTTCTTCTTTTAAAGGAAACTAGGTAGGGTGCTTTGCCCCCCACCACCCCTTACTATATATACCAACTCCAGGGTCGCACAACACTGAGAAGTGGGACAAATCCCAGTTTTATGCCTTGAATACTGGTTTTCGATCAAATGGTCTTTCGATCAAATGAAGTAGACCCATTTTATATATATATATATATATATATATATATATATATATATATATATATATATATATATATATATATAGACACACACACACACACACACACACACACACACACACACACACACACACACACACACACACACACACACACACACACGTATGTTAGGATATTGTTCTCAGAGAAGCCCTTAAATTTGGCTGGACAGGTCACTGACTTAAACTGAAACTGCATGGTAAATAAAACAGTGCAGTGATCCAATATGACCAATGAGCATTTAACAGCAAGCATGGAGACAAGGGCTATGTTTGTGAGGACAAGCTCAAGTATGCTAGTGCACTGAATGGTGAATAATACTATTTGATTAAGGGAGTCTGCAAAGAAAAAGTCAAGGAATCATTAAACACATTTATTTGTAGAGCTGCACATGCACCAATTTATGAAGGTGTAATTAAGGTCCCCTAGAAGGATAGTGTTTGTTTTAATGAAAAGGGACTCCTGTTTCACAGTTTGTTGGTGTCATGGATGAGGATCTGTAGTTGGCCAGGATGCGTTATCAGGTATTGCTTACTGACATTAGGATACAAAGGAGTTTGAAGTCATTGCAACGCCTGATTAGTCAAGACTTGATGGTTCTAAATAAAGAAAGATACACCATCATCAGTGTTACTGCCATCTATACTCTTTCGACTCTTCCCGGTTAGGGGTCGCCACAGCGGAACTCCGGTCCGCTCATGATTGGGAGTGGATTTTTACGGTGCCGAGTTGCCAGCCCAACACCCAACCTTCAACGAAGGCATGCCCATTCACATTCGCACCTACCTGTATGTCTTTAGCGTCATTTGACCGCAGGGAGGACATGCAGACTCCACACAGAAGGCGCTCCAGCCAAGAATCAAATGGGAGAACCCCTTGCTGTGAGGTGACAATGCTAAACTCTGCACCACCATGGCACCTGTTACTGCCATCTATACTACCACGCCTAAATAAAGTAGTAGTCAGAGAAAACAGGTTAGAGGGAGAGCAGTCATAGTACTGGAACCAGGTTTCAGTGACAACACAAATATCCACAGTTTCTAAAATTAAGAAGGTCTTCAGGGAGGGCATGTTCTTGTTTAAGCACTGGTACCTACTTACCTAGTGCACTCTCTGAATGGTGCTGGACATTCGTGTGGTCACTGTAGGAGATGAATGTGACTCAACCACACTGGATGACAGATGGACATTTGGATGTTGATATACACCCACACAAGCTCACACATAAGCGTATTTGCTCTGGTCAAACCTCTCAAGTGACTTACAAGAGCCCCATACAAATTACTGGGTAGCTGCATTTTAAAAATAAAGACGGATTTAAAAGAAAGTAAAGTATATGATCTCTATTACACAGCTCACCCATCACTATACAGCGCCTTGCTACATTACCATAATTTCTCCATAGCTCAAAGTCCACTCGTGTAGCTAGATGATCTCTCTCTTCCCATCCCATATTTCCCAGTATGCACACAGTAAGTGCCACAACATCACCCTTGTTCATACTTTCTCATTCTTCTTCTATTTCACCAATGGCTAAGCAATCATTATCTTTACCATGTTCCACTATCACAGATTTCTCGCTCACATAACCCAATGACTGAGCAACCCTTGTAGCCTTTCTCCACTACTGACTGTACTAAGGTGAACAGTTGGAAAAATATTTTCAGAATCATTAACAAAGATAATGTTCATTTTAATGTACACTGCCAACAGTCTTATGGCATCCACAAATTGCGCCTGCTCCTGCTTGGCAATCTCAGAAATCATGTTCCAGAAATGCTGGTTTTCTATCAACTGTTATCCTCTTTTCAGGTCACCAAATCTGAGATGTTTCTTCTTGTACCAAGTCAAAAACTATACCCGTGATGGCGAACCTTTTGGGCTCGGCATGTCAAAGATTCAGAAAATGACTATCTTGACTCTGCTGGTGTGTCACCCCGAACAAAAGAGAAACAATTCTTTACATATTCATTTATTTAAACAAATACATTCCAATCATGTGTGCTGCTATGTATTATACACGTAAAAGAAAATCAGCGAGTTACAATAGAGAAAACAATATGTGCACGGATAATTGGGCTTAAAAGAGTGCACTAAAAACTTGCCATACTTTTAATAGTAATTTTGAATTAAACTGAAAAAAATATGGAACACATTGCATTTGATTTGATTAACATCAATTAATGCCTTTTTTGTTGCTGAATTTTAATAGAGAAGTGCAGGGTCACACATTTCTTGTATTTTTGTTCATTCAGTTTCTTTGGTAACTCGGGTGTTGGTGAATGTTGGTGCATCACCCAAAATGTTGCGGCGCGTCATAGGTTTGCAATCACTGAACTACACCAAAATCACTTTCTGCTGGTAAGGCCTGTGGTTGATAATCCTAGTTTTTTCAGTACCTAGTTATCTTTTGGAAAAATCACGTCATTATGCCATCATGGCTTTCCAAAACTCCAGCCTAATCTTTCCTAAATCCTACTACAACATAAATTTCTTCACCTTGCTTTATCTTCAAAAGTAAACCACTTCGGTTTCACCTAAACCATTTACCTGCTTACCTCTATGGATTTATTTTGTACATCAACCACTCTTTGCTGAAATGGCTTCTTCGACTCGCACTGCTCTTTTAAGAGATCACCCAAATCATCCTCAGACAACTCAATCTGCTTAGCATAACGACTCAAAGATCCAGGCACAAGTTTCTTCTGTTGCTTGACTGCTTTCTGTCACCTTCCCTACTGGCTTTCCATAACCTCATAACTGTTAATCAATTATAGCCTTCACTGTACTGAGGCTCAACATCCATGAGGTACCCCCTATCTCTTTTTCTACTATTCCCCAAAGTGGAAACAGTCATTTCAAAAATAAAACCTTATCGCTAGTACCAAAATTAAATCAAAAAACATGCATCAAACACATAAAATATAATTTCTGCGCTGTGTGTGATCAGCTATTTGAAGCATTGCACAACTCCTCAATGCCTCACTAAAGTGAGACATCTGGTGAAGAGGGAGTCTGGAAGCTGTCCCTTTTTCTTTATTCAGGTGATTAAATATTTCAACAACTATCTTTTTAGAGGGCTCACCACTTTCAGTTTTAGCTATTATTTTCTGGATATTTTAGCAGAACGAAACCCTGTGATCCTCCTTTGTGGAACCAACGCTGGTAAAAAGACTGCTAAAAGCCAGCTCTAGTGAACTGCAGGGATACAGTCTTGGTCACAGCAAGATGACCAAAGTTTTATTAGTGCCTCAGGTGATCAATCAAGCTGGCTGGAAATGATGGGAGCAAACTTGACATCACAGATACAAGGAGAGAAATGGTACCAAAATAGACACTTTACAGAGGAGAAATTCCCTACTTTTCTAAAACCAGTGGAGATGCGGGGTGTTCAAAGGATTCCAACTCCTGTTTTCATTTTCCCCCACTGATTGTTGTGGAGCCCCAGACTATGGCAAAGGATGTCAGTCTTTCTACCTCTCTAAGAAAACCTGAGCTTGTATTCATCCTTTCTCTAAAATTCCTTCTAAAACAATACCATGGGTATCTGCTCCTGTCCTCCACGCCCTGCCTGTTTTTAGGAGTAAGGCCGCCTCCATCATGCTGAAGGTTAAAAATGAGTACTTTCTTGTGGGTTTAAAATGCTTGGCCTTTTCAGTGGCCCATTTGGTTGACATTTGGTATGGTCGTTGTATATGTGTGTGTGTGTGTGTGTGTGTGTGTGTGTGTGTGTGTGTGTGTGTGTGTGTGTGAGTGTGAGTGTGTGTGAGTGTGAGTGTGTGTGTGAGTGTGTGTGAGTGTGAGTGTGTGTGTGTGTGTGTGTGTGTGTGTGACACATGCACGAATTTCATTTTATTAAGTGCTCATTCCACTGAATCACAAATGGTCAAACTCTTATTGCAAACTCATTTCTTTGAATCACAACTCATAGAAAACACTGGTGCAGTGGAGAGTGTTGCTGCCTCATAGCAAGAGCTTCTGTGGTTCAATTCTCGACTGGGATGCTTTCTCTGCAGAGACTGCATGCCCTCCCCATGTTCACATGGATTATTTTCTGGGTGCTCCGGTTTAGTCCCACATTCCAACAGCATGCAGCAGGTGGAATGGATACTCTAAACTGGCCATAAGTGTGTGTGTGCATGTGTGTGGTATGGAGAGTCTAAATCAGAAGACTGACAAACCAAAAAAACGAATCCCAAAAGACTGAAATTTCAAAATACTGAATGATGGAATTTCCCCTTCTCCACTTTTGTATGATCTTGGAGTTGGTATTCATAGTTAGCAGGGGGTTGGGGGGGCACAGTCCCCCCCCACAAGAGGGATGCGGGGGGGGGGGCTTGCCCATTGCATTAAAAATGTGTTCAGTATTTTTAATTTTCAGTCTTTTGGTTTGTCAGTCTTTTTAAGTAGACCTGGTATGGAAGAACAACCATGGCAAGGCTAGCCACCCACTGGCACAAGATTATTGTCACTGTTGATATGAGATCCCGACTACCATGTGCAAAACTGGGAAAAAGGGATTGTGGATAGATAGATTCTACGCACAAATAGTACAGTTGTGTACACTTACCATAAATGTAGATGTTCGAGTGTAGTCACTGTTGCAGTCATCACACTTGGGTTATCTGCCTGCAGGTAGCCCTCAGTCGGCCTGAATACCAGAGTCTTGGTATTTCTGCATCAGATACTGTCACCTCATCCATGACGTCAGGTTGTCAGGGGTTCAAAACATGCAGCCGACGCCATTACATCACTTTTTCTTGCCCCAGATGTCAGGAGCCCCCAAAATAGGAAGCAATCAAATGGTGTGTAACACTTCCAGTAAAAAGTAAATACCATTTCCATAAGATATGGGCAAAAATGAGGTTAGGTAGAAAGTATAGAAAGACAGGGGGCTGGAGGGAGGGTAACCAGGACTGCAACAGTGAATACACTCGAACATCTACATTTATGGTAAGTGTATACAACTGTACTATGTTCTTCATGTTTTACTGTTGCAGTCATCACATTTGGGTTGATTTCCAAAGCTGACGAAGGGTGGAGGCAGTCAAGAAGTAGTAGGGCTGGCTAGCAGGCCTTGTAAGACTACTGAGGCAAATCCAGCTCTGGATTTAGAAACGCTAGGTAAGTGGTAATGCTTGGTGAAGGTGTGGACAGAACTCCAGGTTGCAGCTTCCAGGATATCCCTGGTAGGGGACTCCCCTGAGAAAGGCTGTAGAGGTAGAGGTAGCCCTAGTGGAATGAGGCCTGATCCCCTGTGGGGTAGGATTTCAATGGTGTTTGTAGCAGAAATGGATGCAGTGTGCTATCCATTTAGAAATGGTTTATTTTGAAATGGCCTTGCCGTATGCCCCTGTAGCAAAGCTGAATAGCAGCTGGTCAGATTTTCTGAAAGGTTTAGTCCTGTCAAGGTAGAACCTGAGCTGTCTGTGCATGTCCAAGGAGTGCAGAATCCATTCCCCTTTATTCTGAGGATTAGGAAAAAAGGGTTGGCAAATGGATGGATTGGTTTAAAGCCACGCTGGATACCACCTTGGGCATAAAAGATGTGTTAGTCCTCAGGGAAACCCTGTCCACATGGAAGATAATGAAGGGTTCCACAGCCATAATGGCCTGTAACTCAGACACTCTTCAGCTGAAGTGATGGCTAGCAGTAAGGCTGTTTTCCAAGAGAGGAATTTTAACTCTGCTGTAGCAGCAGGCTCAAAAGGGGGAAGTGTGAGCTTCTCTAGCACAAAGTTAAGGTCCCAGGCAGGAGTGCGAGCTCTCCTTATGGGTCTTAAATTGTTAGCTCCTCTCAGGAACTGTTTGATCAGAGGGTGAGAGAAGAGGGGTAGCTCAGTGCCGTAATGAGCTGAGATGGCAGAAGCATGGATCTTAATTGATAAGGAGAGGTCTTTGTGGAACAGCTCTGCTAGGTAATCTAGGATTTGAGGCAAGGAGGGCACGGCTGTGTCATTCCCTTGAGACTGGCTCCAAGAACAGTATTTATTCCACTTTTCTGAATAGGATTTCCTAGTACTGGGCCTCCTGGCCTCAAGGATAACATCCAGCACCTGTTTGCTGAGGGCTGCTGGTGATGTATTTAGGGAATAAGCCAGGCTGCCAGGTTCAGGGTTTGCAGCTGAGAATGCAAAATCTATCCCACCTGCTGGGACAGCAGAGAGGGGGTCTGATGTAGGTGCCAGGGTGGCACTGTTGTCAGACTGCATAGGAGTGGGTACCAGTGCTAGCGTGGTCAGTCTGGTGCAATAAGGATTGTCCTTGGCCTGACCTGTTTGATCTTGAGGAGTACTTTTGCAAGGAGGGGCAGAGGGGGAAAGGCATAGATTGACAGGTTTTAGGGCATCCACTTTCCAAGCTTGGCTGTGGGGAATTCTGGTGCAAAATTTGTTTAGTTGATGGTTTTGGGGGGATGCAAGGAGGTCCACCTCTAGTGTCCCCCACCTATATATTAGAAGTTTGAATGAGTTTGGTTCCAGTTTCTACTCGTGTGGGTCCATTAGATTTCTGCTCAAGTCGTCTGCCAGTGAATTTTGTTTGCCTGGCAGGAATTGAGCTTGCAGGTGCACTTGATTGCTTAAGACTGTGTTCCACAGAGCCATGGTTAACCTACAGAGTGGGTAGGAGTGAGTACTGCCCTGCTTATGTACCACATAAAAAGAAGTTATGTACTTACCATAACATTCCATGTGAGTTGTTTATCTCGCCTTTATTCTCACTGATGGGTTCGGAGCCGATCCTCGGCTCAGACACGGACAATAGCAACGCTCAAGGTTTACCAGTAGCTTGAGACCAAGCCCTTTATCCCACAATGCACTGCTGAAATTACCTCAGATCTTGTTTGCTGCGAGTAATATATATATATATATATATATATATATATATATATATATTTCTACCAAGAACACTTCCTGAAGGGGAAGAAGAAATATTGAATAACCAGGATGGTACTAGCCTCTAAGTCAACAGTCAGCCGGGAGGAGGAAGGAGGGAGGGATGTGAGAATAAAAACAAGATAAACAACTCACATGGAACGTTATGGTAAGTACATAACTTCATTATGTGAAGTTGTTAAATATCGCCGTTTATTCTCACTGATGGGTAGCATCCCTAGCATCCTCAATCTTGGGTGGCTCATGGAAGTATGTTCTTCAGTACCGTGGAACCAAAGGAAGACCTGTACCTGGAAGCCTTATCTACTTTGTAATGCGTGATAAAGGTATGAGGCTTAGACCAAGTGGCTGCAGCGCAAATATTGTCAAGGGGCAATTTAGCTTGAAAAGCAGAAGACAGAGACAGCTCTGGTAGAATGAGCCTTAGGTTTGTATGTTAATGGCATGCTTGTATTCTCATAAACAAAGGCTATACAATCGGATAACCATTTAGATAAGGTTGTTTTAGCCACTGGATTGCCTTTTCTGGCTTCTGAGAAGGATACAAAAAGTTGATCTGATTTTCTAATATCCTTAGTTCTGTCAAGATAAAATCTGAGCTGTCTGTGTACATCACGTTTGTGCAGCATGTATTCCAATTTGCGAGAGTGGTTGGGAAAAAAGACTGGCAGCTCAATGACCTGATTGATATTTGACTCAGAACAGACTTTAGGCAAAAATGAGAGGGTTCTGAGAGATACTCTATAAGCATAGAAAATCATGTAGGGTGGTCTGACAGATAATGTCTGAAGTTCTGACACTCTGCGGGCAGAAGTAATGGCCACAAGAAAAATAGTATTCCAGGATAAATATTTGAGATCACAAGAAGATGCTGGTTCAAAAGAGGGAAGAATAATTTGAGACAGCATAAAGTTTAAATTCCAGGGAGAATAGGGAATTTTGATAGGAGGTCTCATGTGAAGAACGCCTTTAAGAAAAGTCTTAGATAGATAATTTATGGCCCATAACATTTGAGCCACCAAACCCAAGGTGAAAATTTGAGATGGCAGCTAACTGGACTTGAACTGTAGCAGCTGCTGCCCCTTCCTTAAAAATCTTTAAGAATTCTAAAATAGATGATAGCGGAGCTCGGAAAGGGTCAATTTTCTGCATGTTGGCCCAGATTGAGAACCTTTTCCATTTACTGCCATATAATTTCCTGGTAGATAGCTTGTGAGAAGACAGGAGAATTTGTCTTGTATCTTCTGAAATTTAATGAAGCCTGGCAATTAGGGGAAGTGGATTAGCCAAGCAGTCAGTTTCAGGAACTGCAGTGAAGGATGGAGGTCCCCTGATGGGTGCATCAGAAGGTCCAGAACTGGGTCCAGGATCCACGGATCTTCCAACAGATGATGGTAGAGAAACGGGAACCAAATCAGTCGAGGCCAGTAGGGGGCTATGAGAATAACAGTCCTTCCCAGCAATTTTGCTTTCTGTAAAAATCTGGGTATCAATGGGAAGGGTGGAAATGCATAAAGGAGACCCGGGGGCCAATCGTGTAAAAGTGCATCTCTCACGGGATGACCGGGAGGTGGTATTAGGGCAAAGTAGCTTCCGCATTTTGAATTGATGTGGCTGGCAAAGAGGTCGCAGCAAGGCTGGCCCCATTTCTGGAAAATCAACTCCACAACCTGCTGTTTGAGAGACCACTCATGAGGAAGCAATATCGCCCTGCTTAGCTTGTCCGCTATCACACTGGATTTCCCCGGGATGTGTGTTGCTAACAGAAAATGCTGGGACGACACAGCCCATTGCCAGACCATGAGGGCTTCTTGACAATGGGGGTAAGACATGGTTCCGCCTTGCTTGTTCAAGTACCAGACTACTGACATGTTGTCCATCTGAACTGCAATAGTTCCTAGAGGGAGAGAGTCCTGAAAGTACCGCAACACCAGAAGTACCGCTCTCAACTCTAGAACATTGATGAGCAGATGTGATTCTTGATCTGTCCATGTGCCTTGGGCAGTCTTTACCTGAAAATGCCCCCCCCCCCTATCAGGGAAGCGTCCGTGGTCACAGTGGCTACTGGGGGGGGACAAAGGGTCTTCCGACTGTGACATGAAGAGACGACGTCAACCACCACCGAAGGTCTCTCTTGCAAGAATCCGTGATGAGAATCATGTGGTGCATCGGTAGTTTCTGGTACGACCACTGAGCAAAGAGGAGCCATTGAAGAATTTGCATATGCATCCTTGCGAGTGGTATAGCCAGGATTGCTGCCACCATCAAACCTAGCACCTTCAATACCTCTGCTGCTGTAGCTTTGTTCTTTGACACCAGTGAGCTGACGTGTTGGCGGAGAAGTGAGACTCTTTCGATAGGAAGACAGAGTGGTGGTTGAGGTATCTAACTCTGCTCCTATAAAAACGGTATGCTGTGATGGCAATAAGGCAGACTTTTCAAAGTTGACTGCAATGCCTAATTGATGGCAGAGTGTCAGAGTGTATTGTGTTGCCTGAGTCAATTGATGCCTGGTGGTAGCGGAGAGGAGCCAATCGTCTAGGTATGGAAACACCTGGAATCCTAGATGTCTCAGGTGAGCTGTGACCATTGCCATGCATTTGGTGAACACTCTGGGGGCTGTAGTGAGACCAAAGGGCAGGGCTCGAAACTGGTAACGATTGGCTCCCAGCTGGAAATGCAGATGATCTCTGGAGCGTCTGTTCATCTTTATGTGATAGTACGCGTCCTTGAGATCTATGGAGCACACCCAATCGCCTTTCCCTTGGAAAAGAAGAATGGACTGAAGCGTGACCATTCGGAACTTCTCTTTCTTTGCGAACTGGTTGAGTCTGCTGAGGTCCATGATAGGTCTCCAGTCCCCTGTTTTCTTTGGTACCAAAAAGAATCTTGAGTAAGTTCCGAATCCAACTTGGTCTGCTGGAACTGGTTGGATGACACTGTTTTTTCTAGCAATCTGTGGGCCTCTACGATTGCTTGTTCCCTGAGATTGGGTGGAACATCTGGGATTCTGTTTATAGGAATGGGAGGGGAAGAGAACGGTATGAAATATCCTCTGGAAATGATGCTTTGTATCCATGTATCTGAAGTTATGTTTAGCCAGGCTTCTGGGTACAAAGACAAGCGACCCCCGACTGCCTCCAGAGCCGAACAGTCAGGCCCCCTTTCAGGGGCACTGGTAGGGTTGACCGGAGAACTGACCCCTGTCACCCTGTTGCTGCGGACCCCCTCTGCTGCGGGGGCGGCATCTTCCATTATAACCCCCTCCTCTGCCATTAGAGGGGGGTTTCTTTACGTGTCCTGAAAGGCTCCCTGTGCTTTTCGGAACCACATTTTCCCTCCCCTAGAGCCCTTGGGGTAGGGCTGAGTAGGGGTAGAAAAACAGACTTCAACGGCAGATAAGGTCTTGCCTTCCTGCTCACACCTGGTTAAAGTTTCCTTTACTTTGGGCCCAAACACTGATGAGCCATCAAATGGGGTGTTGATAAAGGAAGACTTAAAGGGTTCCGCAAAGGAACACAGATGCATCCAGGCTTGTCTTCGAAGAGCAATGCCCGAACTAGCGGCTCTACTCGAACCATCAGCTGCATAGGATTATGAGACACATGGACGAGTTTACCACCGAGTTTAGGGTAGCGAGCTGGGCATTGACTTTGTCGGCCACCCCTGCAGCTACAGTACCCTGGAGAGTATTCTCCTAGCTCTTTCAGGAAATCTCTTTGTAGTCTCGTAAAGTGGGTTAAGTAGTTCATTGATCGCAGAGAAAAAGTCGCTGAACTAAACATGTGTTTCCCATATCTATCCATGACCCTAGAATCTTTGTTAGAAGGATGGATAGATGTGGATGTCTCAGACACTTCCTTTTTGGTGGCTGCAGCTACCACCATGGCATCAACAGGTACTCCTTTTGTCAAAAATGGCTTGTCCACTGGGGCAGACATGAATTTATTGGGCTTACAAGGAACAGGTTCCATGGCCTCCGGTGACTCCCACGCCTTATGAGAGATCAGTTCCATGAGCTCGTCATAAGGCGGAGACACCCAAGAAGTGGAAGGTCGAGACCAAAAAGCCTTCAAGAGCACAGACTCGTCCTCAGTAGGGGTCTTGGACTGCTAATCACCCCTCTGACTAAGGATCTCTAGTATCTCTGCAAAGGAGATATCCTCAAAGGGCGATCGAGAGGACCCTTCTGACTCATCCAAATCCACGTCAGATGTCAAAGACTCCTATGGGGAGTCTAAGTGCCGCCTCTTAACAGTCTCTTCCTGGGCACCTCCTCAGTGGGGGGATCTGGGGAGGTCTCAGAAGAGCAGGGGACAGACACCCTGTGGGGGTACTTGAGGCTCGGGGTCTCTACGCTTAGGGGGACCGGTAGATGAAGAAACACACAGGAGCTTGAGAGGAGAGGGAAGGCTGAACCGATGCTGATGTTGTCTTTGAAGACAAAACTCTCTTCATAGCATCGAAGGCACCATGGCTCCGACAAGGAGTGGACGAACCCGAAAGTACCGTCCGATCCTCCCACACCAAAACCCTAGGCTCCGAGCCCGAGGTAGGAGCCGAGCTCATCCGAGCCAAAGCCCTGAGAGGAAGAGTCAGCACCGACAAATCAATTAGACTATTCTCCCTGGACTCGATGGGAGAGCGTCGGCTCCTGGAGTCCTCAGTCGGTGCCGAGGACATCCGAGTAGATGGAGCCGATAACACCGGTGCGTGTATCGGCTCCAAGGGTTCGACAATCATCGGTTCAGTATCTTTCGGCTCCGAGAGTCCAGTATGGCTCAGAGGAGGAGTAGACAAATTGGTTCCATGGTCTTCGGCACCGACGAGCTGGTTGGAGCCAACAACAATTTGGCAAGTCCTGGTGCCTGTAAAAGCTTCTGCACTAGCTGATCCATGTCCAAATCTGAAAGGCTGACTGAGGACTTGGCTGAATGCACTGAAGGTGCTGACTGGAGCAGAGGAGAAGAGGGAATTTCAGAGACCGGCTCCAATACTGGCTCCGAATCAAAGGTACACTCGGTTCCGAGGTCTGTGGAACCGATGACCCTCCCTCTGAAGTTTTCACCTTTATTGCCATTTTAGGATCTGTAGATTTTGTGGATTTTGAGGATTTGGAGGACGTGCTAGTACCCTCATGGCTACTCAACACCTCAGAAAAGGAATGCTGTAGTAATCCCCTGTCTATAAGCTTCCTCTTCTCTCCAAGAGGACTCTTGAAGAAAAGAAATGGCAAATGCTGTAAGTGTCTTGGAGGTGTTGAGCCCCCAGACAGTAGACACTTTGAATGCATCCGTCAGTGACGGACATTTTCTGCCCACAATCTGGGCATTTTTTGAATCCCAATTTAGGATGGGATTTTTCCTTGTCATCCGACATAGTTACGGAAAACCAAACCAGAAAACTGCAAAAGTATGAAAGTAAAGTCCTTACTTAACTTATAAGACCCACAAAACAACTAAGCCCAATCTGGGCACTATCTATAACAAACAATTATAGATTACAAATATAGGGCTAAAGAGGCCCACAGAGAAAAAACCCTGACTATTAGAAAGATTAATAAATCTAAATAGGGCTAAAGGCCCACACAAACCAACTAAGCCAACAGGGCACTATCTAAAACTATAGCTTCTATTATCTAATATCAAACACTAACACACAACTATCTTATAAAAAACAAAAAAAGAAAAGTTTTTTTTATAAAACTTGCTCTTTTTTTTTTTTTCACAAATGGTCTGAGCTAGCTGGATCACTGAGATTTCTCTTGCCGCAGCAAACTAGATCTGAGGTAATTCCAGCAGTACATTGTGGGAATAAGGGGCTTCGTTTTGAGCTACTGGCAAACCTTGAGCTTTGCTATCGGCCATGTTGGAGCCGAGGATCGGCTCCGAACCAATCAGTGAGAATAAACGGCGAGACTTAACAACTTCACATCTGTGGTTTTGTCTGTCTTTATCAGGAGTTGTCCTGGCAGGATAAAGTATTTGAAGGTTGTCAGTGCATTCTGTACAGCTAACATTTCTTTTTGATTGATATGCAGGTGAATTTGTCCTGGGCTCCATTTGCCTTGAATGCATTTGCCTGCCATGTGAGCCCCCCATGCATAGTCTGATGAGTCTGTTGTTTGAGTTTGAATGGCAGGGGGCTGTGAGAAAGGGAGTCCCTTGTAGTGGTTGCAAGCCTCTGCCCACCATAGGAACTCTGTCCTTTGACAAGGAATGATAGGAATCACTGTTTCCAGGTCCTGGGAATGTTGACACCAGAGACTTTTTAAGTACCACTGACGTTTCCTCATATGCGGTCTTGCATATGGAATCAGTCTTTTGGCTGGGTACCAGATGTGATTTATTTTTGTTGATGGTATACCCCAGAGACGTTAGGAGTCTCTTTACAAACGTCAGGTGCTGAAGGAGCAATTCTTGACTGTCTGCCTGAATCAGACAACCGTCCAAGTATGGGTAAATTTGAATATTTCTCTGCCTGCAGTAAGCAATGGCTGCAGCCAGGCACTTTGTGAATACCCTGGGCGCAGTAGATAAGCCAAAGGGAAGTGCAGAGAACTGATAGTGCATACAGCCTGCCCTGAAACGTAGATATTTCCTACAAGATTCCCTTATGGGGATGTGCAGATAAGCTTCTTTTAAGTCTAGGTTGACTAGCCAAGAGTCCTTGGCTAGCATAAGATGGAGCTGCTGGAGTGTAAGCATTTTGAATTTTGGTACCACCAGGAAGGTGTTTAGGGTTGACAGATCCAGAATAGGGTGCCAAGAGTTTTCTTTCCTGGGCACCAGGAACAGATTGGAGTAGAAAACCCTGTTCCCTTTGCTCTGTTGGCACAGGCTGAATACCCTGAGAAGAGAAAGTACTTGCTATTGGGCCTCCATCCACTGGTTTGGAGGAAGTTCTGGCAATCCTCCTGGGGTTGGCAGAGAGTGGAAATGGAATCTGTATCCCTGGGATACAATGTTTAAGATATTCGGCCCTGGGTAATATAGTCCAACACAAACCACCAACGTTGAGCAAAAAACCTTTATAACACCACAAAGCTTTCAGGTTATACACCCTTTCTAAGCATTGAGAAAGGGTGTATAACCTGAAAGCTTTGTGTTGTTATAAAGGTTTTTTGCTCAACGTTGGTGGTTTGTGTTGGACTTTTTGATACAGCATCTGGTGCTTTTATCCTGGGTGATATAGTCCCAGTTTTGTGCATGCAGGGTGAGTTTTCCTCCTAGGGGTGCAAGTACTTGGGCATGGCTGGGAAGGATTATGGACAAGTCATTGTGAACTTTTCTCATGGGGGGGTGGCTTTCCACTCCCAGTTTTTGAGGAAGGAGCACTCCATTGTTTAGATCTGTGCATACCCTGAGACTGTAGTCTTTTTGGTCTGTTGCCCCTGGGTTTGGGCTGAGAAGGTCTGGAAGGGACTGGAAAGGGCCAGTTTTTTGAAGGCCAATGCCTACTGAATCTAGGTGGCTGTAACTAAGAAATCTTTAACAGTTTGCATGGACTTTCCTTTTTCCTCCATCTTTTTAAGAAGAACTTCCGCTTTAGAGCCAGACAAACATTCTTGATTTAATGGAGCATCATGTAATTTTGCCTTGCCATGGTCTGGCAAGATTTGTTCCTTCAGCCAAGCATGCCTTCTCAGAACAGACCCAGTGACAGCAGCCCTGCAAGATGCTTCTAAGGCATCAAAACTACACTGCAAAGTATGTTTACCAACTTAGTTTGCAGAATGAATTAAGTCTTGTAAGCCCTTATTTTCTAGAAAATCAGGAATCAACAACATTTTTTGTTTAATTAAATCAATAATATGCTGCTGGTACTTCAACATGTGAAACTGGCAATTTAAAGCCCTGATGGCAAGAGTTGCAGAGGTATATACCTTCTTACCCCCATCTGTCTAGAGCCCTAGAATCCCTGTCTGAAGGGGTAGGGTTTTTGACTGTAGAAGCCTTAATACCTTTAGGTCTCTAGAAAATGGTCTCTGGATCCGCAGTGGGATTTTTAAAGAGAAATTTGTGAGAGTCAGGTACTCTGTAATATTTGTCAGGCTTTCTAGGAGCAGGTGGTAAAGTATCATCAGGAGTAAGGCTGGATTCCATGAAGACATCATCTACAATATCCACGACAGGTGGAATAGCTAGAGGCCTATGCTGAGGCAAGTCTAAAAATTCCCCAAGTCTCTTTTTGGACTGTGGGTAGTCCTGGCATTTCCCAGCGGAAATGCTCTCTTAGGATATGCAAAGTTTCACCGAAAGAAAGGTCCTCTGGGGGGGGGGGGGGGGGGGGGTGAGGGAATTGAATCTTCTGCATCAGAGTCCTCATAGGTAGATAAGGGTATGTCCTGGTAATCACAGGGGTCAGAGTCATCAGACTCATGGTCTGAAGAATCAGAAGGAAAATCAATACTTTGTCTTTTAGAGGGGGAAGGCTGGTTTCCCCTAATTAAAGTAATAAGGTCTTCAGCCATTCTAAGCATTTGTTTCTGTGGCATGGGAGCTTGAGAATGCGGTTTGGTCATCGGTTTCCTAGGCGTACTGCAAACTCTGGGCCTGAGAAATTTGGTAGATTTAGTCATTAACAAAGTAGTCGGTTTGATACGAACATCGGAAGGTCTGAATACAGCCCCAGAAGCCAGTGCCTGCACAGCAGCTTCGGACCCATCCAAGGTAGAGATATCCGCAGGTTCCATAGTCGAAGAAGCATCTTGCGGCATACTGGACTCTGAATGGGTCTCAGTAGAGGCCTGCGAATTTGTAAAAGCGGGTAACAGGGACTGCGAAAGCACCTCACGGAGTACCGGCGGACAGGCAACTAGCTTAACAGAAGCATCAGTGGCAGTTTTGGACCTATGCGGTCCTGTCTCTGTCTTTATCTTTGCGTTTTTTTCAGAAGATCGGTAGTCGGATGGCTTACCGAAGTCATTTCGGAATACAGAGAAGGAGAGCAAAATAATTTAGAGACAAAAATAGCCCAAAGATGAATAGTTCGGGTGTTGAACAAGGCACAAAACTGACAGCGAGGGACGTCGTGGTCTGGGCCTAAACAGGTGACGCAATAGGAATGAAAATCCCTGTGAGGTATTTGCTTTCCACTGGAAAGACAATTGTTAACTTTTTCTGACATCGGTTAGAGCAAGAAAAAATGATCCCCAAAAGGGTACTTAGCTTTAGAAGACTTCAGGTTTTAAACTCGAAAAATGAAAATTTCAGGCAGCTGCCGACCGGCACTTGCGAACTGCTTCTGCTTCGGGCTCCTGTGTGGCAAGAAAAGCTGATGTAATGGCATCAGCTGAATGTTTTATATCTCTGACGACCTGACATCATGGATGAGGCGACAGCATCCGACGCAGAAATCCCAAGAATCTGGTATTCGGGCCGACTGAGGCTACCCAAGTGTGATGACTGCAATAGTGAAACACGAAGAACATCTACCATACACCCCCACCATGCCTTAACCCCCCCCCCACTTACTTATACTAACTCAACAGTTGCCAAACAGTTGAGAAGAGAAAAACAGCACACACAGTGAATCAGTGCTGGTACACAAACTTCTAAAGAATGGAGGAGACAACATGATGGTGGGCAATGCCAATCCAGAGACAACTCTTGTAAACTCACTTTCCTAATAATTCCTATACTCAGAAACATCTCATACTGTATATAGACTTCTACAGTTTTCTATGAATTTTGATTCAATAAAATTAGTTTTCAATAAGTCGGGTTCAATGATTTCTGATTCACTGAAACGTCCATTGAGTAAAATAACATAAACCCAAATATATATATCTATATGGATGCATTTTAAATAAAACTTTGATGTTGCCAACATCGACACCGAAAAAAAATGCTGATGTGTGTTCATGCATGCTTAGGGGCATACATTTGGAGCATGCAACAATAACGCACTGTTTATACTAACTCAGAGATCGCACAATTTGTGCAATCTCACACACGTCGATCATCAGCTTTGTTGACTCAAGTGTGTTGATAAAACAGATGTAAACCTTATAGCCAAATCAACCACATTAAGTAACCCCCACACATTTATATATATATATATATATATATATATATATATATATATATATATATATATATATACATATATATATATATATATATATATATATATATATACACACACACACACACACACACACACACACACACACACACACACACACACACACACACACACACATCTGCACACATATACATATCTCCATTGTTGGAGCTTATCTCAAGGTCCAGGAAGTCAGGATGTTTCCTTTCTGTATAATCACTTCTATCAAACTCCACACAGGATTTCCTCATCTGGAGGAGGGTGTCTGCTCAGTCTGCTCACTTCCTTGTGGTCACAGTGAACCTTAAAAGTCTCACCTTCTCCTGGTCCAGAATGCAACATGTTATTAGATGTCTCCAAGTTGCCAGGGTTTGTTAACCGTTTTTGCCTCACATCAGGCTGCTGCTTTTTTCCCCCCAGCCAGGCAATTTCCTTTATCTACAGTCATGGTCTTCCCAACTATGTCAATGCAATCTTGCCTCTAGATGCTAGGGTTAATGGCAGCATCAGCCTATATGCTTCTTCATGAAAAAAATCACATGAGAGTCCTTCAATGACTATTTAAATCAACTGGTGTCAGCATCCTGGCTTTTTTTACATAGATGTATTTAAATATCCAGGGTGTCATTTCAGCCCACCTTAAACAATACTAAATTATGTTTAATGTAAGGAATTTAAGGCAACTGTATCAGTTACAGATACATTTCCTCATTTTTCTCATATTAATGTTAGCTGAAAAATCACTACAGACATCAGCTGCATCCCTTGTGAGCCTTGCACTTCCTGGATAAAAACACACACCCATAATGATGTCATTACATTGCCTACATATGTCCCCTGTTCATACAGCCAGAACAGACACCAAGGGATGTTATGGGCAATGCAGCTTATTTTTTTACATTTTATATTTCATGCAAAGAATTGCTTGCACAAGACTTTGCAAAATTAAAATATATATTTGTTGTACTGTAGTCGTCAAAGGGACATCAGAACTGAGAGGCCAAATTTTGTTGTAACCCTTTGCCCTTGATCTTTAATGGCTAACAACCACGAGGCTTCTCTGACCTATGAGAAACGTTTGCCTTTAAGACATGATATTTTCTTTGAGAAATTATGTTTGCCTGAGCTCTGAGAATAAGTGACTGATGAGGAAAGGGATGGTGACCAATGCTTTTCTGGCTCTAAAGCATAAACTTTCTTACACAGAAGACAACCCTCTGAGCCCTTCCTGCAACAATGTGAGGACACTGCAAGTTAAAAAAAATATGGCAAACCAAAGCCCAGTGTAAAAGGAGTATAATTTCTCTCTAAAAGGGAGAAAAAATACCCATAATGACAAAGCTAAGAAACATGAAAGGCAAAGAGAAACTGTGTGTCACACTCATATTCAAAATATAACAAAGCAGCCTGGGGTCAGTTATTTATCTTACTGTGGTGAAAGGTGGTATCTTGTTGCAAGAAAAGAAGGGGAGGTTGGGAAGGCAGCCAGAGATAGTTTAATTTGCTGACTAGTCCCAATGCCTGCAGTGGATATCCTAGAAGTCATTGAATACGGACCTCTACTGATCAGATATACTATTACACACATATACCACCATGTTTTCTTTACACAATCTATGTCATTTGTATTGAACTCTGTAAACAGGTCATGACCGACAATGGAACTTTCAGGCAAGGCCCTTCTACCTATAAATAATAATCATAATAATAATAATAATAATAATAATAATAATAATAAATGATAACACAAGTTACATACTTGCCAGTAAGATTTAGATGATGAAAATGTGCAGATTTGTAACCTGATGGAGAACAGATACTGCATCAGAATGAGAGTGGGCATAAGTCATGGTAAATGCAGGAAACAGAAACACAGATTCCTTAATATTTTCTACATAGATTGAAACTAAGAGGTAGAGTGTGCAATGACCACATTTTAGAGACAAAAGGTTGAGTTCTCTGTCAGGGAGAGCCAAACGTGGATCATCCACCTCCTGTATGCTGAAAAGCCTTCTAGCCATCACATCTGATCTGCAGAATGCTTGTAATGCCTTTTACCTGCACTGTGGTGGTAACCTTTCAAATGTTGGTTCAGTCATACTGGACATAACTGACCTGGTCTGTGGAAGTTCTGAACATTTCCTGCTCTCTTTTCATTAATGAAAACAAAAGCCATAACACTCACACCATGTGCCTCACCTTCTGAAGAAACAGAATAAAACATGACATAAAGCCAAAGGTGGAGTTTTGTAGACAAATTGTAATTAGTGTACATATTTTATTCACCTTTGACTTTATCACTGTAGGTTTGCAGTTCTATTTTAAAAGTTTATTTCTTTGTTGGAAACAATTATTCTGACTTGTTGAAAGCTTTAATAATTTTTTAAACAAACAAAAGAAAGCAAGTAAGCTCTTGCAGCATTACTAAGATGTACTATGTACACTAGGGCAGAAACAGTACAAGTTAGTAATTTTCTCTACTGATGTATGAAACAGTAGTCTTACCAACCCAGTGTGTTATTCAGGACCAGAACATCCATATAAGCTGCTGATTCTAATCTTTCTGCAGCTTAATCCATTAGAATGACCAGAAAAGATGTAGAAACCAGATGAAAATACGGTTTAGTTTCTACAGTCCTTCTACAGTGTCTTAACATTTATTTTCAACCAATCAGCTATATTATTTGGGCTTACTTAAAATGTAATCTGCTCTTTTGTAATATCTGGACAGTAAGTTTGCAGTCAAGAAGCAAAAGCAGCTTGTATCTAAAGGATTACAGAATATGGTACAAAAAGCATGTTTCTGAATTTGTATTTAATTTGCTGACAAAATGGAGCTTGTGATCAATGAATTTCTCTCCTGCTTTTATATGCAGTGCTGACACCTCTACTATGTTTACCCTGAATGTCTGCGTACAGCACATGACTTCTCATATAAAGTAAAATGCCAATATAAGCAGAGTTGATTCAGATGTGACTGCATATGGGCAACCGTGGTTTCAAGGCAATCAGTAGCTGAAGTGATTTACAACCACTTCACCATGATGAGATGAGATAACTAGAAAATATTCATAAAGGTTCGGATTGCTGTAGCTTAAAAAACAGAAAAAGAAATTTGCAGACTCAGAAGGATTTTACAAAATGACTGTTAAGTAGAGCTCTTTATTAAAGAAAAGAAAACTGGAAGAGAGTGACACAGGACAGGTAGACTGCATTAAAGTGCATCCCAAAACCAACACATTTTGTGCAGGTGACCTTTACTGAAGAATGGATGAAATAACATGGGGGCATTTTTCAGTTACAACTCAATGCCATTATGCAGGTTTACATCATGTTAACACGTAAACTATATATAGAAATAAAAGTAAATCGGTATCAAACAAAATGATAAACAATATGCAGAAGTATTAACATACAATGGCAGAAGATCCCTAGACATCATTTTAGTAGAGTGACATGAGAGTTAAATATAGATCACCCACCAGGGAGCATTGCTGATCTCGTACGCAGTAGGCTCTTAAAAAACTGCAGTTTTTTTATTATTATTAATACTTTTGGAATAAGTTATTTTTAACTGCATAGTTTATGTGTACCTAGCCTTTTATTACATTTCTGTTCACGTTCCATCTCTCTCTGACCTAAATACTGTATGCATGCTTCACATCTGTTCTGTCTTCTTTAAAACAGGTTCAAAATCTGTTCCTCCCTCAGTTAACAAGTAACATTTGAAATGTTGTCTTAACTGGAGAATGACTGTGAGAAAAGTAAGCATACCTCTCATCGGCTATGATTTAGGAATAACGCTATGATTTTGGCCCTCAGATTTAGCTTTGCTCCTCCTTGATTTATGGTGTTTCTTAAAGTCAGGCCTGTTTATGGGAACATACTTTATTAAACACACAAATATTCACGACCATTAACTATACAGGGTCTACTATATAAAGATCTTCTACTGTGGAAAATAGGAAAATGCTCCTTTTCTGACCATCTACTATGATTTTTAAAAGGCCAGTGTTATGATTTTTAAAGCTTTGAGGTTGAGAGGTATGAAGATGCAAATATTCTTGCTCGAGACTGTTCTGGTTCATACTATTTCTTCTCTGTGCAGCAACAGATTTATAAGAAAGGCTGAAAAGTAAAGCGACTCACCAAAAATGTTTTTGGGTTGTATGTTTCTTGTTGCAAGTAGAACAAGTGGTAGAAACTACAGTTGTGTACACTTACCATAAATGTAGATGTTCAAGTGTATTCACTGTTGCAGTCATTACATTTGGGTTATCTGCTTGCAGGTAGCCCTCAGTCGGCCTGATTAACAAAGTCTTGGGTCCTGCATCGGTTGCTGTGCCTTCTTCCATGACGTCAGGCATATAAAACATGCAGCCGATGCCATTAAATCAGTTTTTCTTACCCCAGATGTCAGGTGCCCCCATAATGAGAAGCAATTAAATATAAAAATACAATGATATACCTCCAACAAAAAATCAAATGCACCAAAAAGCTTTTAAGCATAGTAGAGGAAAGTAGAGGTATAGCCAAGGAAGTCAGGGGGCTGGAGGGAGGGTAACCAGGACTGCAACAGTGAATACACTCGAACATCTACATTTATGGTAAGTGTACACAACTGTACTATGTTCTTCGTGTTTCACTGTTGCAGTCATAACATTTGGGTAGATTCCCAAAGCTATAGTTGGGAGGAGGAATTTAGATAGCATTAGGACCAGCTAGAAGGCCCTGCATGACTGCAGTGGCAAAGCCAGCTCTGGATTTAGAGAAAATTGGCAAATGGTAATACTTGGTGAAAGTATGTACAGAACTCCAGGTAGTAGCTTCTAGGATGTCCCTGGTAGGGATGCCACTGAGAAAGGCTGTAGAGGTAGATGCAGCCCTGGTGGAGTGAGGTCTGATCCCCTGTGGGATAGGTTTTCCATGGTGCTTATGAATGAATAATGAAATGAATGCAATGGCCTAGCCATTTAGAAATGGGTTGCTTTGAAATAGCCTTCCCCTCTGTCCCTGCAGCAAATACCACCAGCAGTTCTTCAGATTTCCTTTTAGGTTTAGTCCTGTCCAAGTAGAATCAAAATTGTCTGTGCACATCTAAGGAGTGTAGTATCCATTCCCCTTTGCTCTGTGGATTAGGAAAGAAGGTTGGCAAATGAATGGATTGATTAAGAGCCACACTGGATACCACCTTGGGCATGAAGGAGGGATTGGTTCTGAGAGACACCCTGTCCGCATGAAAGATGATGAATGGCTCCACTGCCATAAGGGCCTGTAATTCAGATACCCTTCTTGCTGAAGTGATTGCTAAAAGGAACGCTGTTTTCCAAGAAAGGAATTTTAAATCTGCAGTAGCAGCTGGCTGAACTTGTAAGAAATCTTTAACAGTTTGCATAGATTAAACTTTATCTTCCATCTTTTTAAGAACTTCCTCAGCTTTGTTGCCAAACAGGAGGTCCTGATTTAAGGAAGCATCCAACAGTTTAGCTTTAACATGATCAGGCAAAGATTGCTCCTTAAGCCAAGCATGCCTTCTGAGTACAGACCCAGTGACAGCAGCCCTGCAAGAGGCCTCTAATGCATCAAATCCACATTGCAAAGTATGTTTTCCAACCTGTTCAGCAGAGGGCATTAAATCCTGTAATTCTTTATTTTCAGCACAGTCAGGAATCAACATAATTTTCTGTTTAAGCAATCCAATAACATGTTATTGATACTTTAACATACGAAACTGACAGTTTAAGGCCCTAATGGCAAAGGTTGCAGAAGTATAAACCTTCTTACCCCATCTATCCAGTGCCCTGGAGTCTCTATCAGAAGGGGGTAGGATTTTTAGCAGTAGAAGCCTTAATGCCCTTGTGTCCCTGTGAAATAGTCTCAGGATCTGCAATAGGATTTTTAAAAAGGAACTTGTGAGAATCAGGAACCTTGTAATATCAGTCAGGTTTTCTGGGAGCAGGAGGCAAAGAATTAGGGGCCAAACTAGATTCTGAAAAGGCATCATAAACAATGTCTAGTAGAGGCGGTATAGCTAAAGGCCTATGCTGAGGCAGGTTTAACAAATCCCTAAGCCTCTTTTTGGAATCAGAAAAATCCTGGCTTCCCCAGTGGAAATGCTCCCTTAGAGTGTGCAAGGTTTCACCAAAAGAAAAATCCTCTGGAGGGTAAGCAGATAGAATAGAGTCCTCTGCACCAGAGTCCTCATAAGTAGATAAGGGTAAATCCAGATCATCAGAAGAATCAGAAAAATCAGAATCCTGGTCAGAAGATTCATAAACAAATTCAGTCCTAGGTTTCTTAGAAGGGGGTAGTTGGCTTCCCCTGATTAGAGTTATAAGATCTTCAGCCATTCTTATCTTTTGTTTTTTATGCATAGAGGCCTGAGCATGCGGCCTGGGCATCGGTTTCTTAGGCATGGTTCGAGGTATATGCCTTAAAGAAGAAGGAGGCATCAGTTTAATATGCAAGTCCGTAGGCCTGAATACACCCTCAGAAGCTTGTGCCTGCACAGTGGCTCTGGATCCATCCAAAGTAGAGACATCCGTAGGTTCCACAGTTGAAGCATCTCGTGGCATGACAGACTCTGAATGGGTCTCAGTAGAGGCCTGTGAATCAGAAGTAGCGGGTATCAGGGGCTGCAAAAGCGCCTCACTGAGTACCGGCGAACTGGCGACTGGCTTAGAAGCGTCGTCGGCAGCTTTGGACCTAGGTGGCCTGTCTCAGTCTTTAACTTTGCGTTTGTTTGGAATACCGGTAGTCGGATGGCTAACCGACATTTCTGGGTAATTGAACTGAGAACCGAAATATTTAAAGGTGAAAATATACTGGCGACGGATAGTGCGTTGATAAAATAAGGCACAAAACCGACAGCAAGGTACGTCTTGGTCAGGGCCTAGACAAGGAATACAGTACGAATGAAAATCTTTGTGAGGTATTTGCTTTCCACAAGAAATACAATTATTAACTTTTACTGACATCGGAAGGAGCAAGAAAAGTTTCCCCAACGGGGTACTTTGCTTTAGTTGAAGACTTCGGTTCTGAAACTCGAAAACGAAAATTTCAGGAGTCGGCCGACCGGCACTTGCGAACTGCTTCTGCTTTGGGCACTGCACAGCAAGAAAGACTGATGTTATGGTGTCGGCTGCATGTTTTATACCCCTGATGTCATGGAAGAAGAGACAGCAACCAACTGAGGGCTACTGCAAGCAGAAAACCCAAATGTAATGACTGCAACTGTGAAACATGAAGAACATGTATCCTTTCATGACACAAAAGTAACTAATCAACTACAAAAACAGAGTCAATAAAGAAGTTAAATAAAAGATATGGGATGAATGTGTAAAAACAGAGACATCTAAATGCACTATGCCTAAAACCTGTATAGTGCCTACAAGCTTTCAGAAGTGGACATTTCAAAGCTACCTGTAGATTCCCCCCACATGCTCTTTGTAGTTATTAAACCTGCTTCTAAGACTAATTAGTGAAAAACAGTCATGGTTACACTCTATGGATAGAATGTCATCTTTTTTTAATAGGCTAGGAGAACTATCTTAGACATCAAACTATAAAATATGAAGGAAAGTAATGACAGATGTTACGCTTACCTGATACCATAAGGTCAAAGACACTATACTTGGTATCACCTTTACTAACTCTTATTCCTTGCATTAAAATGTGTTTCAGACTATATGAGAGAAACAAGACAACAGCTACCTGCAGTCCACACATTAATGGACTCTCAGAGAGACATTACCAAACTCTTAAGGAGGTTTTGGAAAGGTAAAACAATGCACTCATACCTCTCACCCTCTCAGCACAAGAAATCTGGACAAAGCCTAAAACAATGGAGGGACAAAGGCCCAAAAATAGGGCCAGATTTTAAACATTGTTCTCATAAATTTAGAAAGTTGCTAAAATAACAGGTTTCATGTTAGCATGTATTTTCTGACGGACATGAAGTTTGAAACTCAAACACCTGTCATAATTTTAGTTACTTCAATTCTCAGTGATATGAGAGAAAACCACACATTTTATGACACACCAACTAAAAATATGAGGCAAAAATCTGGACAGCTGAGAGGTATGAATACAGTAGACGTGACTAGGAAAATGCCCTAGACTGGGATCTTATAGTGAAGAGCTTTATGAATAACCTATACAAATATAGTCCATATCAGCTGGTGTACAGGCAAAATCCAAATCTTCCATCAGTATTAACTGATAAATCGCAAGAAACTTGTGCTATGAAATGCGTCTGGGTAGGTCACCATATCCCAGCACTGCATACAGCATTTACTGAACCAGAATTCACAATTGTTATGCAAGAAGTAATGGCCTACACATGGAAGGTATGACACTGGGTAAAGATGCACTATAAACAAGTATTCCACAAATACACACCACCAGAAACATTCATTCTCTCTCTGTATATATCTTAATACAGCCACGTTCACTGTCAGTCTGCTCAGGCAAGATACAAAATCTGAGACATTTATGCAATGCCTTACTAAGCTTACTGCTCCCAGCGGCAAAAACATCAGTTCTATAGATTGGAAATCAAGCTGTAAACCACAGTAACAACTTTCTTGAACAGTGTAAAGGAAATAAATAAATGTAGATGGAATCTTTAGAAGGGGAGAAAAATGTTACAGACATAAATGGAATTTGTGGGAACAATGCATACAGAATAATGTTCTAAGGAAGAGGAGTGGGTTTTAGGGAAGGCAATAATTCAGCAATTTACGTAAAGTTGGAGTGAATGAAAATTGTCAAATAGAATGGTTATTTACATTTTTTCTTTTGATGTATGTGAATTCAAGTTGTAATATAAACTGTAATAATTTAATAAAGACTAAAAAGAAGCTCCTTAGGTGAGGGCAAAGAGAGGTCAAACCTTTTAAGCTACCACACTAAGCAGACCCGATATAATATTTCATGACTGCAGCTTGGCATAGATCATAAATCATACCACTATACAAGAAATTCATGAAATAAAGTGCTGCAGAAATTGAAATTAGAACACGTGGCTGAAATGTCACCATCTAGGAGAACAAGTTTCTTTAAAACTAGTTTTGCTCAAGTAATGCATCAGTTGAAAATATACATCATACAGGGAATCAAGGAGGAAATTTCAATGCATTACTTGAGAACAAAAAAAATTCTCATCTGTGTATTAGCAACTGAAAAGAAAGCCGAAAGTTCTCCATAGTACAGAAAAAAAATCCTTACCAAACTGAAGTGGTAATGCAGTATTTTTAAGACCACATTTTCAGAAATACATTAGGGTGATGCAGGTGGGCACGTGCTTCTCATCAAGAATGATAGCATCCACCATTGAGCAGTTAAGTCCAGGAAACTTGTTTCAAAGAACAGAAAACAACAGACTGCACTTAAAAGCCACATAAACAGCAAATATAATATCCTGTGGTCAGCAGCAAAAATAAATAAATAAAATTATTAGCAGAACTGATCTTCACCCTTTTTCCTGCTGAAAGCATTAAACTAAAACAGACAGAATGCCATTTAGATAATTAAAAAAGGGGCAATTTCTTATTTTATTACATTTGGGACTGGATAACAGTACAATTCCTATATCCCTGGCACTTCAGTATGTCTCATTTATCTCTCTCCCCATCTCTATGCCAGTGTCATTGTATAATGTGAAAGGTAGAGGAGCTAAAACTAGGGGAAGGAGAAAGAATATTTTTGTTCAAGACTGTTTCATTTCTGTACTACTTTCGGTGTTTGTAGTCGGAAGTTTGCAAAGGCAGTCTGAAAGTAAAGCTTCTCTCATAAACCAGAATATTGGCATGATGGTAATGTGCTTACCTTGCAGACACAAGGTACAAGGTTTGATTCAAACCTTTGCAAAGCATGGCTAAGCTTAAGAACCCCCCCTGGGGTCGTTAGTCTAGTAATTAGCTCTGAACATACTAGCAGTGAATGATTAAATAAGCATGTATGTTCGTCATAAAAGACATGACATCTGGCCAAGTGGCTGCTGCGGGTGGAGCAAGAAGGGCAACTTTTTTTTGCTCTGTATTTCTAAGTGAGACAAAAAAACTATAAAAAACTATTTAAAAGTCAACAGTATCAGTTATCAGTAATTTTAAAAGAATCTTGTTTAAACACAGTTTAGTAGATTGGGCTAAAACTAAATACTTTCTGGGCATTTTTCAGATAAATGAACCAAAAGTACAGCTGTCACGTTCAAGCCATTAAAGCACAGCAAAACCTGCCTGTTTCAAATCCAACCACAGTCAGAGTTTGTATAAACGCTTTTAAAATCTCAAAGTCATCTCTGTCCCCCTCCCAAAAATAGTTTCAAATAGCAAAATGTTAAATTGCTAAGCACCAAGCTCTAAAGTAGCCAGGCATTATAATCCTTGTCTGCTGTGAAGTTACATGCAAGTGTGTGCATTTGTATATGTGAGTGTACACACACACACACACACACACACACACACACACACACACACACACACACACACACACACACAAAGAAAACATCACAATTCCTTTCCCCCTGCCATGACTTCTACAGGCAAGGGTATCCACCTTCCTCAGAGTACACCCCTCTCATCGTTTTCCTCAGCTTCTGTGAAAAACACATTCACATCCCCAAGCCCTCTCTTAATGTTGTTGTCTTCCAGCTTCTCCCGGTTAGGGGTCACCACAGCGGAACTCTGGTCCACTAATGATTGGCAGTAGATTTTGACGAACGCCAAGGTGCCAGCTCGACGTTCAACCTTCAACGAAGGCACGCCCATTTACGCATGTCTTTCGAATGCCCACCCAACCGTGGGGAGGACATGCAGACTCCACACAGAAGGCTCTCCCCGCACTCCAGGCGAGAATCAAACGGGAGAACCTCTTGCTGTGAGGCAACAATGCTACCGCTGCAAGCCCTCTCTTAATAAAATATGTTAACTCATATAAAACTCACCAAGGAATGAACATCAGTGCCTCACTCTTTCCAAGGCCAAGTGGCTTCCAGGGCAAACAAGAACAAATCTTTTTCTTGGCTCCCTACTTTTCAAAATACTTAAGACACCCACTCCCCTTTCTCTTCTAAGTTTATTATTATAACTCAAACCTATGTCCTCGGAAGCCAATCTAGAGGTGGTCCATCTCTACAAATCCCTTCCCACAGAATATGCTCTGCTTGCCAAAACCTCTCTAACAGTTTCTAAACTTTGGCAGTCATATCCCCATGAGATTACTTCTTGTTCAGGGATCAGTTTGAGCACTACTTGAGTTTGAATGCAATTGTCTGTTGGGCATATCACACAAGTCTGCAACCTCCAAGGAGAGTGCAGGTATATCTCACATTCTCAACTTAAACTACATCCATACAGCTCTAACATTCCTCCACTAAAGCCAATCCCCTCTCATTCTCAACTGTTTTATACGTTTAAATTCTCCTCATAACCTTGACCTGCACTAACTCTCCCTCACTTCTATCTTCTCCTTTCCATATTTTGGTACATCTCCCATCTTTACCCTTTTTATTATTTTATGTAAATATGTACATATATATGGCCTGAAGAATTCTCAGTGTTTGCTTATATACGATAACCTCTTTGCAACTGTACTCTGTATAAAGTTTTACTTTTTGATATAACCCAGAACACTGGGCCAGCAAATAGTCATTTTGTGAACAGTGCACAGTGCTCTACCCCAGTAATAATATTATACACACACACACACACACACACACACACACACACACACACACACACACACACACACAAAACTAAACAATGCAGGTACTATTGCCAATCACCGTTTTAAGCATCTACATAGATTAGTGTTGGTCATTTGCTGCTTCCCACCACTAGATCTCAGTTTATAATCCCAGAAGGCAATGCACCTTTGACTAATTCTATTAGTAGTATTAACAAAAGTGGCATATAAATCACCTTTAAAAGTCAGTGAAAGTGCTGCGTCACTCCTCTATGCTATGGTGATCTACTTCCAGAACATAGCTTGGATGAGTTAAGTAGGAAGGTCGAAACCTCTAACAGAATGAGGGAAGACAAATACTCTGCATTCTGAGCACAATGCAAATCATAATTCTGTGCAGTCAGTGTCTGCCAATGAATGGTCTCAGCAGATAGGATGAACCGTAACAAATCCATAGTACAACAATCAAGTTAGCACACACAATCCTTTTTGCCAAGTACAACTGCCAGGGTGCACTCTAACTGAAGTCACATCCAAGGACAAGAGCTCAAGATCCCCCCACCCTCACTTTGAAGGTTAATGCAACAATATTTATCATTTTGAATTTGTGTTGAAGTAAAGTTTCACCAAAGTATAAAACATAACTAAGCAAACAGCCACATTTTACACAAATGATGTTCACCAAGACTGCAAAATTAAGTAAAGCTGGCATGTATACAACTAAAACCAATCTGTGAGAAGTTTCTTCAAACAACTAGTAATAAAAATACCCCATTTTATAAACTTCAGAGGACAGAGTGCTGTAAGACCCAGCATACTGAATTCTGCTATTTTTGACCAAACACTCTCCTCAGGAAGCCTGTTCCGTGTACCACACACTTACTGTGAAATATTACTTCCTTGCATCTACCCTTGCTTTTCCATTTTATACCTAGACTGTATACTCTTGCTTGTGTATACACTTTGAAAAATGGTACCCACTTGGGCATATATATTGCATCCTCCTTCTTCTTTCTGCCTTCTTGCTTTAATACAATACTTACTTAATGCTTTTAGTCTCCTTCCTGTGAAGTCTTTATGAAGATGAGTTCTTGGAATGGGACACAATGCACAAAAAGGAGTTTTACAACAGTCTATACAGGAATCATGACAATGGCAACTTCTTTTCTATTAGTGATGCTCTATTCTATGTATTCCAGCACTCATCTAGCCTTACTTGTTCTCTCACATTGCCTGCATATCTCAAAGTCAGTGGCTGTCACTACCCACAAGTCACTTTTCCTACACGCTGTTGCTTCCTTCATACTCTGTATACCTTTCCTGTGTTTTCAATAGGAAAAACCTTGCTGCAGAGCCGAACATTTAATAAAATATGACTAAATAGTGCAAAAAATCACTAACTTGTAAGGTTTTATCAAAAAAAGTGTGTAAGGGATAAGCTCTCATTGTGTAACTTAACTTAGCAATAATTAGAGATAACTGGTTTCAAGTTTGAGAAGCAGTTAAGATAATTCTGTGTCCTAGTTTAAGGCAGATAAGTAGTTCTTCCAAGGCATCTGCGGCAAACAGAATCACAGTATTGTCTCTGTATGTGCTGACATATTAAAAGCAAATACAAGACTGCACTTTTCAGAGAAACTGATTTTAAGCTTGCTAATGACAATGCTACCATTATTTCCACGAACACAAAATGTACACACTGACCATAGTGAAAGATCTGCTTTGTCTGATTCATGTTTATCATCTCTTGGATTAAAACCAGCAAGGCTTAGTCATCTTTGCTTGCAAACTTTCCCAGGATTCACCAGACCCTACCCTTTAACCATAATCCCCAGCACACAAGGATTCCTCTTCCAGATATCTTAACAGACTACATAAAGTAGAGCATTCAAAACAAGAAAATGGAAGTAGCTTTCCCACGCAGGTTGAGGAGACTGAGTGAACAGTGATGGTGATGAAACGGTACACAACTTTTCTGTGGTGATGGAAGTTTCATCTCCACCTCCACCAAGACATAGTCCCAAGTTTATGCTCTTGGGTTGTTCCTCATAGAAGGATACCCTGGATAATGGCAGCTCCGCAGACAGACTTTGCCCTATAAATCATATACCTTTTATAGTGTCTTGCAAAGGTGTTCAGAGATGCCTGTATAGCAGCCACACAAATATCATTCATGGAAGTGAAACTAAAAAAAAAAACACTTGTGAGGTGTCCAAAGATCTGGTAGTATGTGCAACTGATTATTCAGGTATGGGTTTGCCATAATTTTGGTAACAAAAATGTATGCAATACAGAAGCCAAACAGCTAAAGTTGCCTTTGACACTTTGGTACCTTTTTGTTTTTTTGGAACAAATTGAAAAAAAAATTTAAAGTCCTTCCTTCTGTGATCTATTTAAAAAAAAAAAAAGTCTGAGCTGCATGCGAAGGTCCATACAGTGCAACAGATACACCCCACAAATACTTAGGGAAGAATACTGGAAGGTTGACAGAGGGCATATCCAGCCCTGGTAACGATCATATTGACAACACACCCCTAAGAGCTGACCCAGTAGTCAGGAACTTGGGGGGGGGGCAAAGACAGTAATCTAGCCTTTGACCATCACGTGTCGACAGTACTGAGGAAATCATTCTATGCTGCGCAACTTATAAACTTGTGTGGGGAGAAGCAACTATCGGGTAGGAATGTCAGAACAGTTTCATAGGACAGTATAACAGGTCCAAGCATATGGAATGTATGACTGCACCAGTTCAAATCCAGTCTGCCATACAGGTATGGATATTACAGTCACAGAAGTATGTTAGCAGTAAGCCAGGGGACTTCTAGAGGACTGGTCTTGTAGGGTGCCTATCATGTGGAGGTAATGTAGTAGCTTGGAATAGTAATACAATAAGTCATAAAGCAATTGTCTGAGAAGCATTCAGAAGATTATGATGGATGTCCCACAGCAGACACTGTCAAAATGACATGTCTTGCTTGGAACCACTAAAATGTCAGCTGCTATTTTCTGCTGTGCTATGCAACTATATTTCCTTGTTCACAGACTTCCTCTTTTACTGAAACAAACGGTAACAATTATGCAAGTGCTGTCATCTTTTTCCTACATATCACAGTTACATGAACACTGATAACACCATTTGATGGGTTTACTTTTTTTCCTGGTAGTAATTACTTGAACTAATACTGTCTTGAACTGTATCAGCCTCAGGCTGAATACTATAACACATTTTATCATCTGAAAGCAAACTGTATGACATGTTTACAAAGGACACAGCTTACAACACCAAATGTAACTACATGATGGTCTTTAGCTTCTAAACTTAAGATTATGATTTTTATTTTCTGTTTACTTGACTGCTTTTTCTGTACATTTTAGAAAGTAAACCAGATTCTTTACTTGTACTGCTGGTGATCCTTCGTACTTCTGGTTTTGGCCATGAACCTTTCTGCCAGTTTCTCCAAGCTGCGAGAATATTCCATTTCAATTTCGGCTTTTTTGCGAAAGAAATCCTGTAAATCCTGGAGAAGCTGTACCCTCATATCCGTCTGCTGCTCCAGGCATTTATGCTGTTCAACCAGCTGAGCACGAATCTCTGTAAACACAAACAACAAAATAACACTTCACCTTCAAATGAACTTGAGAAGTGTGCACACACATCTATCTATAAACAACTGAAATGCACACAAGTTCGCTAATCCTCACAGCTTTATCAGAACATAAACTAGGTTTAGCTACAATAAGTACTTTTTATGAACAATGACCCATATTCACTGGCAGTCTGTGGTTCTGTAGAGAGATCAGACACAAAAGAAGCATTGCCTACAAATACTTCCCCCATCATAAAAAACAGACTGTATTTTTAAGAGGGAGGCTTTTGAATGTGAAAAGATTGTCGGATAGAGTGATGTTTATGAAGCTGGAAATTCATGGTGTAATGATGAATGTTGTTAGTGCATATGCACCACAGGTTGGGTGTGCGATGGATGAGAAAGAAAAATTTTGTAGTGAGTTGGATGAAGTGGTAATGACAGTACCCAAGGATGACAGAGCAGTGATTGGAGCAGATTTCAATGGGCATGTTGGTGAAGGGAACAGAGGGGATGAGGAAGTGATGGGTAGGTATGGTGTTAAGCAAAGGAATGCAGCAGATCAGATGGTAGTGGATTTTGCAAAAAGGATGGACATGGCTGTGGTGAATACATATTTTAACAAGAGGGAGGAGCATAGGGTGACATACAAGAGTGGAGGGAGATGCACACAGGTGGATTATATCTTATGTAGAAGGGCCAGTCTGAAGGAGATTGGAGACTGTAAAGTGGGGGCAGGGGAAAGTGTAGTTAGGCCACATAGGATGGTGGTTTGTAGTATGACATTGGTGATCAAGAAGAGGAGGAGGAGTGTGAGGGCAGCACCAAGGATCAAATGGTGGAAATTGAAAAAGGGTAATTGTGAGGTGATGTTCAGGGAAGAGCTAAGACAGGCAGTGGGTGGCAGTGAAGAGTTACCGAATAGCTGGGTAACTACAGCAGAGCTAGTAAGGGAGATGGCTAGAAAGGTGCTTGGTGTGACATCTGAAAAGAGGAAGGAGGACAAGGAGACCTGGTGGTGGAATGAAGAAGTACAGGAGAGTATACAGAGAAAGAGGTTGGCAAAGAAGTGGGATTGTCAAAGAGATGAAGAAAGTAGACAAGAGTATAAGGAAATGAGGTGCATGGCAAAGAGAGAGGTGGCGAAGGCTAAGGATAAGGCGTATGAAGAGTAGTTGGATGAAAGGTTGAACATTAAGAAGGGAGAAAAGGACCTGTACCGATTGGCTAGACATAGGGACCGAGCTAGTAAAGATGTGCAGCAGGTAAGGGTGATAAAGGATAATGCGGGAAATGTACTCACAAGCGAGGAGAGTGTGTTGAGCAGATGGAAAGGGTACTTTGAGGGGTTGATGAATGAAGAGAATGAGAGGGAGAGAAGGTTGGAAGATGTGCAGATAGTGAATCATGAAGTGCAGTGGATTAGCAAGGAGGAAGTAAGGATAGCTATGAAGAGGATGAAGAATGGAAAGGCTGTTGGTCCAGATGACATACCTGGGGAAGCATGGAGGTGTTTAGGTGAAATGGCAATGGAGTTTTTAACTAGATTGATTAATGAAATCTTGGAAAGTGAGAGGATGCCTGCGGAATGGAGAAAAAGTGTATTGGTAGCGATTTTTAAGAATAAGGGTGATGTGCAGAGCTGTAGTAACTACAGAGGGATTAAATTGATCAGTCACAGCATGAAGTTATGGGAAAGAGTAGTGGAAGCTAGGTGAAGAAGGGAAGTGATGATTAGTGATCAGCAGTATGATTTCATGCCAGGAAAGAGCACTACAAATGCGATTGTTTGCTCTGAGAGTGTTGATGGAGAAGTACAGAGAAGGTCAGAAGGAGTTGCATTGTGTCTTTGTGGACTTAGAGAAAGCATATGACAGGGTACCAAGAGAGGAGATGTGGTATTGTATGAGGAAGTCGGGAGTGTCAGAGAAGTATGTAAGAGTGGTACAGGACATGTACGACGGTAGTGTGACAGCGGTGAGGTCTGCGGTAGGAATGACTGATGCGTTTAAGGTGGAGGTGGGATTACATCAAGGATCGGCTCAGAGCCCTTTCTTATTTGCAATGGTGATGGACAGGTTGACAGACGAGATCAGACAGGAGTCCCCGTGGACTATGATGTTTGCAGATGACATTGTGATCTGTAGTGAGAGTAGGGAACAGGTGGAGGAGAGCCTGGAGAGGTGGAGATATGCTCTAGAGAGAAGAGGAATGAAGGTCAGCAGGATTAAGACAGAATATATGTGTGTGAATGAGAGGGAGGATAGAGGAATGGTGAGGATGCAAGGAGTAGAGGTGGCAAAGGTGGATGAGTTTAAATACTTGGGATCAACAGTTCAGCGTAATGGTGAGTGTGGAAGAGAGGTGAAGAAGAGAGTACAGGCGGGATGTAGTGGGTGGAGAACAATGTCAGGAGTGATTTGTGACAGACGAGTACCAATAAGAGTGAAAGGGAAGGTCTTCAAGAGGATAGTGAGACCAGCTATGTTACATGGGTTGGAGACAGTGGCACTGACAAAAAGGCAGGAGTCAGAGCTGGACGTGGCAGAGTTAAAGAAGTTAAGATTTGCACTGGGTGTGACGAGGGTGGACAGGATTAGGAATAAGTATATTAGAGGGTCAGCCCAGGTTGGAAGGTTTGGAAACAAAGCCAGAGAGGCAAGATTACAATGGTTTGGACATGTGCTGAGGAGGGATGCAGAGTACATTGGGAAAAAGGTGCTAAGGATGAAGCTGCCAGGTAACAGGAAAAGAGGAAGGCCTAAGATAATGTTTATGGATATGGTGAGAGAGGGCATGCAGGTGATTGGTGTGACAGAGCAAGATGCAAAGCACAGGAAGAAATGGAAACAGATGATCTGCTGTAGCGACCCCTAACGGGAGCAGCCGAAAGAAGGTGGCTGGTAGATAAGCTTAAGGTTGACACACTTATGTAAGGCAGCCTACAAGGGTTCCAGAAGAAAGGGAGAAAGAACTGCAGTGACCTTTTTCATGTGCTGCTAAATTTCCCCATAAAAAAGTATATGAGGGACTGTAGAGAAGCAGGTCAACCCCACCACCAGCAAATACACACAGAGACAGATGCACCCACACATTCCTGAAATAACCAAAATTTGCTTTAGTATATTTTATGATTGTTTTCCACTCAGATAAATGATAATCATGAATATTGTCCCTCTGCATTTAATCTGATCTCATATAAAGAATAAGCATTTTACATCTGCAACATTTTCAGACCAGCTTGCTCCTCCAAAGAAAATGCCACACCGCTCTACGTAATCTCCAGAGAGCTGATGTAAACGTTGTTGTGTTTCACAAATCCTCAAGGTAATAATTGTCAAAACAAATGCAGCTACTCAAGAGTTATTAACACATCTGGCAAAGCACAACACTGTGTGCAGAAAACGTCTTCTCATATAGCAGCTCAACAGTGTGTCTTTGCATGAACTTTCTACAAAACCATAGGCATACTCCTAAAGGTGCCTAGCAAGTCAGCAATATTATTATTATTATTATTATTATTATTATTATTATTATTATTATTATTATTAATTATCATAATCTTGACACTCTTTGGCCTTACTGTCTGTAGATCATCAGTCTCTTCCAACCGATAATTTCATTCTTTCCCTATCACAGGAGCAAGGTTCAAACAAAAAGAGCTATCACATGTGGTTCAAGGGCTTTTCTTATGCCCTGCCTCCCAGAGACACTCGACATGCAGAGTGGAAGTGGAATGTGTAACAGGTTAACCGTGCTGGTCAGCCCTCACTTTCATAAAGAATGCTGATATCAGAAAGCCCCACCCCTTCCCCTTAAGCAAGGGAGGTGATTTCTCTAGCCACCACTAGAGAAACTGCACTTATCTATGTGGTTATAGAGTGCCCACAATCCTCCCCTTACTCCTGAAGGGACATTTAGGCCACACCTCTTGTTCCTCTCTCTCCACCTGCCTGGCTCCCCCAGTGCAAGGACCAGTATTTGAAACCCAGTCACCTGGATCCCAGTTGTGGGCTTTATCATCTTTCTGCTCCACAGAACCAGGCTACATCAGAATTGTTAAATGTTTAACTACATGACACTAGACTACAGAGCTATAGCTAGATCTAGTGTGCAGTGCTATTCCCCAAGCAAAAGAGATCTGCTCTGTTCCAAATCTAGTTTTACTTGGTCAGGTCCATTTTCCAGATCTGTGTCCCTCAACTTTAACTTGAGCAAAAAAAAAAAAAAAAGTCCTCCTGCTGCAGGAGGGTAAAAAAAACTGTGGTAAATGGCTTGCTAAAACTTGCATCCCAACAAAGCACTTCAATCCTGATTGCAAATATCAGCATTCATTTCTGTAGCAGCATTCAGACATGCTACACTAATGAGTGATCTGCATCTCCTGATCGTGTCCCTAAATGCCTCGAATTCCCTTGCAGTTAAACCACTGCCAGACATACTGAAGGGTGTCTTGTGAAACACCACTTTCAGCATTCCATGATCTGAAACTCCAGTGGAAACCAGTGTTTGTAAGAAAACTGACAGGTGGCAGAACATTTACTGACCAATGTACACTGAGTGCCATTGTCCAATTGGTCAAGGTTATGGAGTGCCACCAAAAATTACTAAGAAGGATCATCTATAATAATAATACTTTAGCAACGATTACTAAAACGTTAACACAGAAACAAAATGAAAGTCAAAGTTCCCATTAAGAAATGAACAATCAATGTAGAACCAGAGATACCAGCTTCCACAGTAGGGAAGCACCATCTTTAAAATGATAACAAAACTGCATATTTACACCAATTTCTTCAGCGCATGCCAGTACACAAGTAAGCACACACTTCTGCCTTATCCTTTACTTTCCCCTCATCTGTCTTTTCCCTTTTGTTACAGCTTCACTCATGATGTCTAATTTCCTAGGCTCCCCATCTCGGTTTTCTTTTACACACTTTAAATCAGGTACTGCATGAAAAGGTCAAAACAAACCTGTCAACACTACAGGACAGTGACATGACACAGTCAACCTGTCTACACTAAAGACCGACTCCCCACACATTTACCTTGTTTCATGTTGTAGTAGCTGAAGTAATACAGACATAGGTTATATTTAGAAATGGCGAACAAACCCCCCCAACATATACACGCATGCACAACATAGTTGCTGACATTCTGGTGCTGATTTTTATACACTGCTGGCACACTGCTTCCCTCAAATACATATATCCCCAGCAAAATAACCAATGTTAAGCATTTACCTCTGCTTACAAAGTATTTTTGGTTTAGAAGCTCCATGTCCCTAGGAAACATGGCAATGCAACAATACTACCTATATTTTTACTGCACTGAACAGTTTTGGGTACGTGCTGTCATAATGACTGCCTTTAAATTGACTGTAATTTCCCATTTACTCAATGTTATTTCACTTCTGTCTTGCCTTTCTGCTATATTTATTTAATGAGACTGTAATTATGAAACAATGTAAATTGTTTCGGTTACTCAGACTATTCACTGTAACAACCTTATTGTACTCAAAATTAAGTAACTGAACTTCATAATCTTACTCAAAAAGCTTTCAACACTGTAGAACAATGGTTCTCACACCGCTGCCTCCTCTTAAACCCCAAGAAAACTAAACTACTACTCTTTACACCAACCCGAAAGTCCACCTCTTTCCATTTCAATCTCACTTCTAACAACGGTACTCATCACTCCTGAACCAACCACTAAACTGCTAGGAATAACAATAGACAACAATCTTAACTTTGACACTCATATAAACACCACAATAAAATTAGTTAACAAAAAACTAGGATCCCTTTACAGAATTAAACCCTATCTTACACCAGAAGCTAGGACCACTATTTATTTTATTTTATTTATTTTATTTTACATTTGTTAACCGGGCTAGTCTAGCTGGAGATATTTCCATTTTCAGTAGAGGCCCGGGGAGAAAAGCTCCACAGAGAATACAATAAAGAAAAACATCATAGTGTTTGTAAAAAGTTTGTAAAAGGCAAAAACTAACAACTCTACAGTTTCATAATTATTACTAAATGAGTTAGTTACTAACACACACAGTAGCAGTCCAAAAAACCTTATACAACATAAAATACTGTGTAAGATAAAGATACTAAATGATACTAAATGAAATAATTACTACCACACACAGTTTTAGTCCAAAATGTCATAATGTATAGCTAGATACTCTCTATAGCCTCTAGCTATACCCTCGCTATAGCCAGAACTCACCTAACCTCCACTCTCCTCTATGCTTCTCCTATATACACCAATCTCTCTAAAAACAACCTCAATAAACTAGCAACATCCTATAACAATATTGCTAGATTTGCAACAGGCTCTCCTTTTAGAACCCATCACTGCCTAAATTTACGACATCTAAACTGGCTAGAACTACTTAACCAGCTCCAACTTCACCAGCTTAAAATAATCCACAAGACCCTGTATCAACCTAGCAACACCCCAATACTCTCTACCCTAATTACACCTTATAATAATCTCAAAAATCTACGCTCCTCAAACAAACAACTGATCAATACTACTAAACCCAACAACTCAGCAGGTGAATCCTTATTCTCGAACGCTGTTGGAAAAATATGGAATAAACTACCCTCAGAAATCACTTCTCAGTCTTCTCTCTCACTTTTTGAAAAGAACCTAAAACTATACTTCAATAAACACTGGCTATGCTCCTGTACTAACCCAGACTAATTATTTTCCTATCCTCTATACCTCACCCTACATCCTTTCTTTTCTTCCATTTACATATTCTTTAAAATACTATTATACAACATACATGTATCTTGCACCTGATCATGTAATCACTAAGTGTTTTGCAATTTGTATGTACCTGTGGGTGGGGAGGGCATAAAAAAAATATATATATATATATATATATATATTTTTTTTATTATTATTATAATTAGCTTTTGTAATACTTGCTGTTTTATAATATCTGTAATAACTTCTGTTTTAACTATGTATGATTTCTTGGAGCTTTTCTTCCCGGGCCTCTACTGAAAATGGACATGTATCCAGCTAGACTAGCCCGGTCAACAAATGTAAAATAAAATAAAATAAATAAATAAGTAATTCAATACATTCAACAAATCTAGCAGAAATGATGCAATACGTAGGTGCAAGGGGTTAAAAGGTAGCCATCGGTTATAGAATGAGTTTCTTTTTAATTTCAAATGTTTTTATTTATAATACTGACACCTTTTATTTTTCTCTGTCTCAGCTCTGCTTTAGGCACGTTTCATTAGATACGCTTGCAGCAACTTTTACAGTAAATTAGTCTGCCCTGCTGAAATGAACCCTGCAAACAACACTGCTCTTGTAAGTAACAAGAAGGACTACAACAGATATTTTTACCAGATCCTACACAGAAATATGGAAAACAGATGCAGCTTCAAGCAATAAAGCCCAAAGCACTGAAAATTAATGACATAACAAAGATCCAACTCTGAAAACTTACAAAAGTAAAAACAGTTGGCCTGCAAACACTGTTTTACTGCAATACTTTAATTAAAAAAAACACCAAATATTGGTGGGGGTGGAGGGGGCACCAGAAAAAATGGTTTCCTGGTGATCTAAGCATGGTATGACTCTTAACACGAGTAATGTTTTCAAAGTAATTGACAAAATAACATCAGAGTTTACAACCACAAAGGGTCACAGCAGTTCACGGAGGCCAAATGTAAAATGATTCATGCAGAAAGAGTGCATTGCATCACAACTGGCTGTGAAACAGGCATTATGTGATTAGTGCATTCATTTCAATTTCACCCATAAAAGTTTACTGTAGGCTAGATACAGTGAACTCTTAAAGTCCTTAGCCAGATTTGTAGACTGGTCAAGAAACACATTGCAGGGACATGTCTTTTTAGGAAGGCACAGTGAGCAAAAACTTCTAGACTTCCATGAACACATTTTCAAGTTCCTGAATCTCAAGGTGCTTCGCCAGGATTTTTGAAACTGTACACCAACTTCTACAACCCCTCCCCCCCTTACAGCAGATTGTGCACATTTTGGATATCATACCTTCACATTACTGAACAAAAGGTCCTAAAATGCCAAACTTATGCAAAGCAAAAACATCCATTAATCAGGCATTCTAGAAAAAACTAACAGATAAAAATGCTGGTATTCTGAATTTAATTTAAATTCTAGCATTTTATTACAGTAACTATTACTGTATTGCAAGAAGTGGTATATATGGCATATACTACTCTACACCCTTGATCTTCTCTGCCTAATAAACTGCAAAAAAAAAGTATATATATATATATATATATATATATATATATATATATATATATATATATGGATTACTCATGTTTCAACAAGAAAAAAACTGTGGTCCAGCTGATCAAAAATCAGATGATCAAATGTAACTGCCTTTACTCTTTTCATGATGGCAGTACAACAGGAAATGGAGAATCTGCCCTCTCCCTATTGCAGTGTGATCTCAGTGCTGGTATATATAATTAGCTGGTGGTCTGGCAGTGCGGGGCACAAAATACAGGTTTTGACATTATATTGTTTTTCAATTATGTGTGATTTGAGCATTGTGCTTATCTGTGGCTTGTTGTCCACTTACATATATATATATATATATATATATATATATATATATATATATATATATATATATATATATATATATATATACAGATATATATTATATATACATATATATATATATATATATTCATATCCCAAAAATACGAAAATCCTGAACTACACAATTTCGAGATGATATCGAAAGCTGGTTTACTGAAACTTTAAAATCTTGAGTGTTAGAATGCCTAAATGCTGTCAACAGTCAAACTGTGTGTTGGTAATTTGTACACTATCCCTTTAGGGTTTGCAGTTTGTAAAGGTAAACAGTATGGCAGAAGTCAAGTTTAGAGCCAGTGAGTCATCGGCTATGTACAGAAGTATAGACCATATGAAAAGGGAAAGCAAGTTGCCGTTATTGAACAGTAAGTTTAGTATATGGAATAGAGTGTGTTAGTGTAAAGATGCGTGTGTTGTACGTTCAAACGGAAAGGTACAGTGTGGAACAGCATATTTACTGCTTGCTTCACTGTAGTGTCATCTTGGAGTTGATATATTTAATTAGCAGGGGTGTGGGGGTGCAGGGGGGGTTGCCCCCTTGCTTAAACATATAAAACTGTGAAGTAAATTTATTTTAGTTGTTATTGTGTTCTGTATCGGTGGAGGGCAGGATACTTATGTGTGCTAATTATTTTTCGATATTTCAAATGCCAAAATTTTCAACATTCAGTAAATTTAACTTTAGACATTATAGTCTCAAAATTGTGTAGTTCAGGATTTTGGTATTTCGAGATATGAAATTAGATCCATATTTTCATATGTTTATTTATATATTATAAAAGTGTGTGCATGTGTGTGATGTTTTACTTTGATTATTCACACTGAATAAGTCACTATTCCGGCTTATCACTGCACTTTCACCAGAAAGGAATTATTTCTCACAACCAGCATATGACAAACATTCATTAGCTTTCCTTGAATCTACATTTCAATTTCTTCCCTCATTATAGTTGAAAGCTACTACAACCAAAGGTAAAATGATTTCTTCCTACCTGAACACCTGCAAGGAAAATGAAATATCCAACAACTGTACAAGTTAAGGAATAATGTATATATGAATTCTCTAGCTTTCTTTCAGACACAGACACACACACCTTTTATGTTATACTCCCAACTATATGCTTATTAATGATTTACCACCTCAGGATATACATGTACATGACAAAAAAAAAAAACCTCAGAGTTATAAAGTACAAGACCAAATCCACCTTTCTCTACCCATAGGACCTTGTCAGTTTGCTACCTACAAAACTTTCCCAGGCTACAAAGCACCTTTCCCTGCACCCATAACACCTTCCCTGTACCCTTAACAACTTCCCTGTACCCATAACCCTGTGAGCAGAAGTACCTCTCCTCAGATATCTGCATGCCTGCACTACAGTGGAGCAAGCAAGAACAAAATCCGTGAAAGCAATGACCCCTCTGAAAGAACTTCCCTAAGCAAACTAGAGAAGCAAGGGGATGGAGGGTGGATTGTAGTGAAAGATGGACCTGGTCCTACACATTTATTGTTACGTAAAGTACACAAACTTCACGTATGGGAGGGCCAGGTCTATCTTCCTCTGGCCAGACATATAGCAAAATCTGCAACATTCTATTAAAATGTGAGTTTTCTACTGTACTGGGCCAAAGTTAATAACGTTTATACCTGTGAGAGCTAGGATATTACTAATCTAGTGGAATACACATGCATACTTGCACATTCACAGCTACTGGCATACGAGATTAACAACATGGAGGCCTTCTGAGAATTTAAGGAGAATGAGCCGGCATAAACATCCGTTACTTCCAAAACGGACCAAGGGAAGAACAAACACATAGTTAAAGGGGAAAAATCCTGTCCTAACCGTGATTAATCCAGACAAGACAGCCCAGTAAAACGCAATAATTTGTGTAGTGACTGACCTACCTGCAAAAAGAAGGAGTAGACAGAAGATGAATACTTGTAAGGGAATCTAAAGGAAAAGGCTACGATGGTTCTCAGAAACTGTCAAAAGGCAGAGTCATGCAATGCATTAGAAAGCAAGAAAGGAAGAAGGAAGATAACATATTGGCTGCTTAGTCTGTTGGTAACTTGAACATTTGACGGTAAGGTGGCATTCTACAAAGGGCAGAATTTATATACTAATGGTGTTCCATGAAAAAGAAGTCATGTACTTACCATAACGTTCCATCTGTGTCCTCTATCTTCATTCTTCCTCAGCAAGTGGGTTCAGATCCAATCCGTCGGATACAACTCGTAGGCACCAAACCTCTCAAGCTCCTCCCTTACCCACAATGCACCTACCAAATTACCTCAGATCTTTTTTGCTGCTACATTAGCATAGGAAGATTAAGAGATTTATGGAAAAAGTCATATCCAGAGTTGTATAAATACATGTACATATAAAAATTGATACATATACAGCGACCATGCAAATACTTGTTTCTCCAGAAGCCAAGGTCGGGGGTTACTGGAAGGGGAGTTGATGGGAGGGAAGTTGAGGAAGAATGAAGATCGACAACACAGATGGAACTTTATGGTAAATACATAGCTTCTTTATCTGATGTCGTTAATGTTCATTCTATCCTCAACAAGTGGGACAGCATCCCGAGCTACTAGTATCCTGGGTGGACTCAAGGAAGGATACTCCTGAGCACCACAGAACCAAATGACACCCTACCTCTGGACACCGGATCCAACTTGTAATGAGTGACAAAGGTATGGGGAGTAGCCCAAGTAGCTGTTGCACAAATATCGCCCATAGACATTCTTGACTGAAAAACTGTGGAAGTAGTCATGAATCTAGTGGAGTGTGCTTTCAAGGAATATGTAAGAGGAATACCCAAATTAGCACAAAGGAAATGCAATTTGTTAGCCACTTGGATAGGGTAACCTTGGAAACTGGTTTTCCCAGTTTTGGTTCAGAGAAGGAGCGAAACAGTTGATTTGCTTTCCTAATTTTATTTCTGTTCTATTCAAATGGAATTGCAGTTGTCTATGAACATCCATTAAATGTAACATGTATTCTCCTTTGTAGGTAAACTTGGGAAAAAAACAGTGCTAAATTGAAAGATCTATTGATGTTGGATTCTGACACCACCTTTGGAAGAAAGGACAGGTTGTTACATAAGGTTACTCTATCTTTGTGGAAAGCCAAGTAAAGAGATTTAGAAGATAGTGCTTGGATCTCAGAAATTCTTCTTGTAGAAGTAATGGCAACCAAGAAAATTGTCCTCCATGCAAGATATTTAAAGTCACATGTAGCTGCTGGTTCAAAGGGAGGTTGCATGAGAGACTGAAGCATCATATTTTTAACTACAGAAGCCTAACTCAGCTTGTGGTTTGGTAAATCCAGATGAGACATGCCCATTGGGTGAAACAGGAGGTCCAGAGTCAGATCTATGTTCCATGGTGATTGAGCTAGGTGAGGCCATAGGAAGGGAAACCAGATTTGTCGAGACCAATAGTGGGCAATGAAGATTATTGTGCTCTTTGACCTGGCAGCTTTCTGCAGAAATTTTGGTATCAATGGGGTTGGTGGGAAGGCATAAAGAAGACCGAGGGGGACAATCGTGAAGTAGAACATCCTTGGTGACTGCCCCTATGGGGGAATTGGGGCAAAGTAGCTGCTGCACTTGCTGTTTAGGGAAGAGGCAAAAGACTGCAGCAAGGCTGGCCCCACTGACGGAAAGTCTCTTCTGTCACTTTCTCGTTGAGGGACCACTCGTGTGGAAGAAGAATGTACCTGCTCAGTTTGTCGCAATCACGTTGGAGCTCCACGGAATGTGCATCGCTAAAAGAAAGCCATTGGAAGATATTATCCACTGCCAGACCCACAGCTCTTCTTGACACAATAGATAAGATTTGGTTCCCCCTTGTTTGTTCACGTACCAGACTGGCAAAAGACTAATATTTTGTCAGTTTGAATCGCAATCGTCCCACAAAGTAAAACATCTTGAAATGCTCGCAATGCAAGAGCAGTGACCTCATCCGTAGAACATTTATGTGCAAATTGGCCTCTTCAGGGGACCAAGTACCCTGGATTGTCTTTCCCAGATAATACCCCCCCATCTGGGAAGCATACGTGGTCACTATGGCATTGGGTTGCTAGGGAATGGATGGCCAAACTGTCTTTCAGCTTTTCCCAGTTAGAGGTTGCCACAGCAGAACTCCAGTCCACTAATGATTAGCAGTGAATTTTTACGGTGTCGAGTTGCCAGCCTGGCGCCCAACCTTCAAAGAAGGCACACCCACAGACGCATACACCTACCTGCATGTCTTTAAATTCACTCAACCGCGGGGAGGACATGCAGACTCCACACTCTAGCGGAGAATCAAACCAGAAAACCTCTTGCTGTGAGGCGACAATGCTAACCACTGCACCACCGCGGCCATGAAGCAGTTAATCAGATTGGATCCACTAGCAGAGGCCTCTTTTGCAAGGGTTGGTAATTTTTATTTGATAAGACACTGACTGATGGAAGAGTGACCACTGAGTAGCCAACATCCATTGGGGGATCTGCATGTAAAACCTGGCCAACGGTACTAGGGTCATCACTGCCGCCATGAGGCCTAGAGGTCAGAGATAGTACAGCTGTGTACACTTACCACAAATGCAGATGTTCGAGTGTATTCACTGTTGCAGTCATCACATTTGGGTTATCTGCCTGCATTTAGCCCTCAGCCGGCCGGAATACCAGAGTCTTCGGATTTCTGCGATGGATGCAGTCGCTTCTTCCATGACGTCAGGTCGTCAGGGGTATAAAACATGCAGCCGACGCCATTACATCAGTTTTTCTTGCCCCAGATGTCAGGTGCCCCCACAATAGGAAGTAATTATATGGTATGGTACACCCCCATCAAAAAGCAAATACACAAGAAAAAATATATACCAAACAATAAGGAAAGGTAGAGCCAAGAGAAGTCAGGGGGCTGGAGGGAGGGTAACCAGGATTGCAACAGTGAATACACTCGAACATCTTATCCCCTGTGGGGTAGGTTTTCCATGGTGCTTGTAGCAGAAATGAATGCAATGGGCTATCCATTTGGAAATGGTTTGCTTTGAAATGGCCTTCCCCTAAGCCCCTACAGAAAAGCCAACTAGAAGCTACTCAGATTTTCTGAGAGGCTTAGTCCTGTTCAAATAGAATCTAAGTTGTCTGTGCACATCCAGAGAGTGCAGTATTTATTCCCCTTTGTTTTGTGGATTAGGGAAAAAAGTAGGCAAATGAATGGACTGATACAGGGCCACACTAGACACCACCTTGGGCATAAAGGAAGGATTAGTCCTGAGGAAACCCTGTCCACATGGAAGATAATGAAGGGTTCCACTGACATGAGGGCCTGTAATTCAGACACTCTTCTTGCTGAAGTGATGGCTAGCAGGAAGGCCGTTTTCCAAGAAAGGAATGTCAACTCTGCTGTTGCAGCTGGCTCAAAGGGGGGAAGAGTGAGCTTTTCCAATACAAAGTTAAGGTCCCAGGCTGGAGTGGCAGCTCTCCTGGGGGGGGGGGGGTCTTAAATTTTTGGCCCCTCTAAGGAATTGTTTTAGCAAGGGGTGAGTGAAGAGGGGTGGCTATGTATTATAATGTGCTGAAATGGCAGAGGCATGAATCTTAATTGACGAGAAGGATAGGCTCTTGTGGAGCATTTCTGTTAAGTACTCTAGAATATGAGGTAAGCTGAGCACCATTGTGCCCATCCCTTGAGCCCGGCCCCAGGAACAGTATCTTTTCCACTTTTCAGCATAGGATTTTCTGGTACTAGGCCTCCTTGCCTCCAGAATGACATCCAGCACCTGCTTACTGAGGGATGCTAGAGGAGAGCTCAAGGAATTAGCCAGGCTGCAAGGTTCAGGGTTTGAAGCTGAGTGTGCAGAATCTAGCCCGCCTGCTGGGACAGCAGGGAAGGGGTCTGAGGCAGGTGCCATGGTTGTAGCAGTGTCATACTGCGCAAGTGAGGGTACCAGTGCTGGCGTGGCCAGTCTGGTGCAATCAGTATTGTCCTTGGCTTTCCTGTTTGATCTTTTGTAGAACTTTCAAGAGGAGAGGCAGAGGAGGAATAGGCATAAACCGAGAGGCTTTCCCAGGTAAAGGACAGGGCATCCACTTTCCAAGCTTGACTGTGGGGAGTTCTTGTACAGAATTGGCTCAATTGGTAGTTCTGAGGGGAGGCAAACAGGTCTACCTCTGGAGTCCCCCATTTGTTCCTCAAGAGGTTGAATATTTTGGGTTCTAGTTTCCATTTGTGTGGGTCCATGAGATTTCTGCTTAAGTCGCCTGCCAGTGAATTTAGTTTCCCTGGCAGGAATTGTGCTTGTAGGTGTACTTGGTAGCTCAAGGCTGTGTTCCACAGAGCCATGGCTAGTCTGCAGAGAGGGTAGGAGTGGGTTCCCCCCTGCTTCTTTATGTACCACATAACTGTGGTGTCTGTCTTTACCAATAGTTGTCCTGGAAGAGTACGGTCTTTGAAGGCTGTCAGAGCATTCTGTACAGCTAACATTTCTTTTTGATTGATATGCAGGTGCATCTGTCTCAGGTTCCATTTGCCCTGAATGCACTGCCCTGCCATGTGAGCCCCCCATGCATAGTCTGATGCGTCTGTTGTTAGGCTTTGGGCGGCAGGGGGTAGAGTGAAAGGGAGTCCCTTGTTGTGGTAGCAGGCCTCTGCCCACCAAAGGAACTCTATCCTTAGACAAGGAATGATAGGAATCATTGGTTCCAGGTCCTGAGAAAGTTGACACCATAGACTTTTTAGATACCACTGGTGTTTCCTCATATGCAGTCTTGCATAAGGAATTAGCAGAATGCAAGAGGCCCTGAACCGCAGAGCTTGCAGTATCTTCCTTGTAGATAGCTGGGTTTTTTGTGGCCATCAGTTCGAAGTAGGTTGTCAAATAAACTTGTTTCTCAAGTGTGAGAAATGCCATCTGGGAAGTTGTGTTCACGCTTGCTCCCAGGAATACAATCTGTTGGCAGGGTATTAGTTGAGATTTCTTTTTGTCGATGGTGTACCCCAGTGAGGTTAGAAGTTTCTTTACAAATGCCAGGTGTTGCAATAGCAAGCCCTGGCTTTCTGCCTGAATCAGACAATCGTCCAAGTATGGGTAAATTTGAATATTTCTCTGCCTGCAAAATGCAATGGCTGGAGCTAGACATTTTGTGAACATCCTGGGCGCAGTAGATAAGTCAAAGGGAAGTGCAGAGAACTGAAAGTACATGGAGCCCACCCTGAAATGTAGGTATTGTCTGCAGGATCCTCTTATTGGGATGTGCGGGTAAGCTTCCTTTAAGTCTAGGGTTGCCAGCCAGGCATCCTTGGCTAGCATAGGAATAAGCTGTTGAAGAGATGGCATTTTGAATTTTGGAACCACCAGAAAGGTGTTGAGAATAGAGAGGTCCAGGATAGGACACCAGTAGTCGTCTTTTCTGGGTACCAGAAAATGTTTTGAATAAAAACCTTGTCCCCTTTGTTCTGCTGGGACAGGTTGAATAGCCTGATACTGAGAAGAGCTGTTGGGCCTCCACCCATTGATTTGGGGGGAGGTCTGGCCAACCATTTGGGGTTGGTAGTGTGTGGAAGTGGAATCTGCATCCTTGGGAAACTATGTTCAAAACTCATTTGTCCTGGGTAATGAGTTCCCAGTTTTTTGCTTGCAGGGCGAGCTTTCCTCCTAAGGGAGCAAGTAGTTGAGTAGGGTTAAGGTTAAGTCATTGTGCCATTTTTCCATAGGGGGGTGGCTTAATATTCCCTGCTTTGGAAGTGGGAGCCACCCACTGCTTAGATCTTTGCGTAGCCTGAGACTGAAGTCTTGGTGGTCTGCTGTACCTGGGTTTGGACTGAGAAGGCCTGGTAGGGACTGTAAAAGTCATAAAACACCGGAGGCCAGCATGTGCAGCTTGGAAATTCTTTTATTAAAAAAATGAATATCAATAAGGCATATAATGCCACAAAATATATCAAATCAAACCGGTTTCGGCTGTACAGCCTTCATCAGTGATAAAGCATTATACATCCACAAAATCTCATTAATATTTATACATACCACCAACCAATGAGAATATGGTATAGTCCAACCCTAAGGCCGGTTTCTCTTAGTAATGTATATCATTCTATGAAACAAAAGGTGTCATCACCATCTGAATAATGCAACCAAAAATAATTAAATATATGTTGTAGCCATAAGACAAATGGATAATAAATGATAGCATACACAATGAACAACATAAAATGAATGCCTATCAATAGTGTACTGACTAGTAAACATGTTAGTTGTACACATAGTTTACTGTTTAAACATTTTGTTATAGAAGAGAATGAAAAACATTTGTCTGCTTGTACAGGCAAGTATTGTTATAAATATTCAAAAAATGACATATGATTAAATGTCAAACATGATGGCATAAATAGAAGATATAATCTTCCACCTACTAATCGCAAAAGCAATGGCTTGCCGATACATAGCCTACATCTTACTCAGATCCATGATTTGAAAAAATTGCATATTCTACAATAATATATACCATGAACGTAATCTTAAGTAAACTATGTGTACACCTAATATGTTTACTAGTCAGTACACTATTGATAGGGATTCATTTTATGTTGTTCATTGTGTATGCTATCATTTATTATGTTTATTATCCATTTGTCTTATGGCTACAACATATATTTAATTATTTTTGGTTGCATTATTCAGATGGTGATGACACCTTTTGTTTCATAGAATGATATACATTACTAAGAGAAACCGGCCTTAGGGTTGGACTATACCATATTCTCATTGGTTGGTGGTATCTATAAATATTAATGAGATTTTGTGGATGTATAATGCTTTATCACTGATGAAGGCTATATAACCAAAACTGGTTTGATTTGATATATTTTGTGGCATTATATGCCTTACTGACATCCATTTTCTTAATAAAAGAATTTCCAAGCTGCACATGCTGGCCTCTGGTGTTTTATGAGCTAATGGTTCGGCCGAGCATACCCAACTTGCGAAGCATTTGGTTTTCTTTCAGTTGGGTTTGGACTTCGCTGTTTAGTGGCAGCTTTTCCATTTTGGTTTGTAGGAGGATTCGTTCCCCTTTGTACTCACACCATCGATCATTTTAATGGACATTAGGTGAGACATACCTTTTGGTTTAATCTGTCAGTTATGTCATTACTTGGATTTTATCTTATGTTTCATCACACGTGGCACTGGCGTTGTTGAGGAGTACAAAGAAACACTATTATAACTTGCTGGTGGTTCCACCGATAATTCGAGGTTTGTTTTCTCATATTTGAGTATGTTGTGATGGGTTTTGGATGTATTTGGACTTGAAAGAATTGTTTGGGCCCATCAGTCTACTAAAATCACGGCTACATCTTTAAGAAGATGTCGGGCGGCCATTTTGTTTATTCAGTTGTGCCTTTTCCAAATCGCATATCAGGAACTGTTTGGACATTTTAATTTTTTTTTTCTATCTATATACCGTTATGGACATACTAAGATGTTTGGTGACTATTTCTTTTGGTCTAGTAGTTCTTTTTTGAATTACACATCTTGAACAGTGTTAAGGCTTCAATTACAGTTGCGGCATGTATTTTTGAGAAGATTGGACTTTATACTATCAGTTACTGTTTATGCCCTAATTACCACGATCTTTGGAGTTTTTTTGTATCAGGTATTGTGCTGGTGGGGACACTCTAACTAACATAAGATATACCAAGGGCCATGTTACAACGTGGAAGCTTTTATTCTTTTTCCTCCAGTATATGGACTCATTAAACAGTATTGTTGCATTTTCCAGTTTGGTTACTTTCTTTAACTATATTGTAATCTTTTGTATTTTCACTTAGTACGATACTGTTTTGTTTATGGTGGGAGTTATAATCAGTGACAATTGTGATATATATGTGTTCTGAACATTCAGAATAAACTGTGAGGGATTTGTTTAAATGCTTATGGTCAGATAGGATCACTATGTTTTGGGCACAATACTATATATTTATACAAATAATTTAGGAAGGATTTAATATCTATGTTGCACAATTAAAACTTTGGGAACGTTTACCCTAAGATTTATCATACTTTTCATAGTGGCATAATTAGGTTTATGTGCTAAAGCTGCGCACAATTATAAAATTAATCCTAGCATTCCCATGATATCTTTGTATATGTATTCTCACATATATACACAGGAAAGAACTATAGGTTCCCTTATAATATTTGATACATACATATAAGACCACTTGTGGATTGGATATCGGTCTATTGTGGTCACAGACTTATTGGACTAACAGTTTGATATGGTCGACACACGAAATTGTATTATATATGATTAAGGGGAACACATTTTATTACTTTTTGGAATTATCTATGTGATGGGTATGAAAATTAACAATTTCACTCAAAAATATACCCTTTTTATGGGGTGTGTGTGTCATATGTGAGTTGTTAAAATATTTTTGTGTGAATATATTATTATACCAATCAGTATTACTGTGATTATGCTTTGAATAGCATCTGATGTTAAAACACTTGGCAATATAACCCTGTTGGGATACGGGGCAGGTTTTTTATATATATCCACAATCAAACGTGGTTGCCATACTTTCATTAACAACAACCAGGTTATATTTATAAAAAATATTTTTGCTTATTCATCCAATTTGGGAAGCTATCACAAGGATATTGGAGTCCCAGCACAGAGTAGATAACATAATTGTAACGAAACTTATTATTGGGTATTTACCTGGAGTTATTTTTTCCTATTTTTCATCTTCTTGGGCTTTTTGCCTTATAAATACATATGTATATGTGTATACACATGGGAATATTCATCATTGGATTTATCATTATTATATAATCAGATTAGGTCATACTTGTAATTTAGGAACATAGGTACTGCAATGTTCTTGATTTTGAGTTTATGAATCTGAGACTTATAACTATGTGCTTGTATGATAATTTTATTGTTATCTGTGTATTATGGGTTGCTTTCTCATACTGATATAAGTGTCATAAACAGTTGCAAACGGTGTGGGCTGGTTTTTCTTCCGGTTCCACACATTGCTGATGATTTGACTAAGAAGTTGACCTAACACTCTAATTGTCTTACTATTACTGATGAACACTCTATACAAGTGTTGCATCTAGGTGCAGCCAGTGTGGGTTGGCTATCTTTCTGGTTTTGTTCCCTTGCTGTTAATCTGATAATTGTTTAATCTCCTATATTAACCCTGGGTTTCTGTATATTGCCCTGTTCTACATTGGTACTTTCAATTACTGGAAGAAGCAACATTAGTTGCCAGATTTATGGACAGCTTAATTTATTTTATATAACTTTGCACCGTATATACATTTTTTTGCCCAATATATTGATTATAATTACCTTAGGTCCAGGAAGCACCCCTTTAGCCATGGATTTGGAACAAATTTTACAAGGATTATGTGCCGATCGAGATGACATAGGGGTCTTTGGTATAGACCACATCTCAGGCAATAATCCAAACAATTCAATCAACAATCCATCAGAGATATGTGAAGTGGCTTTCCAGAATCTAAGCAAGGGGCTCAAAAACCCAAGAGCCAATATTTGGCATCTCAAACTCTTTCGTGCATATATCAATAAAGATATGGCCCCTAGGGGTCTTAGAATACATCTACAGCCATTGGTTAGTAGATCTGAAGAGAGACTAACCGCTGAATGGAATATGGCATTACAACAAGCATCTATGATGTTTGTCAAAATTCTTTCTTCTTATTATGAAAGAATGATAGATATAAACCTAACAGAAGTTAAATCTGTGAGGAATGCAAAAAATATGAATCACACTCTGCATATGAAGGTTTAATAAATAAGCTGTCCAGGGATTTGGCCAATTTTGAGAAACAAACAAGAGATAGAAAAATCAAAAAGTTTAACAGGGACATTGCAGACTACCAAAGGGGGCGTCCTTTTGAACTTCATAGATCTGTTCGATTTATGGACACAAGTCTGGGAACAACAAGGGGCAAAACCAGAAAGAGACCTAGGTCCATTCTCAAAAACAATGACAAGTTTTTGACAAGTACATCGGGGGATGAATCCCCCTACACAGACAGTGAAAGTGCTCAGCCCCAGGAGTCACCAATGCGTAAAAGGACCAACTCAGCACAGTCTTTAGAAGTGGAAAAGGGCAGCGGGGGGGCCGCAAACATAAACATGGGAAGCAGAATAGATTCGGTGGAGGGATTGATAGAAAAATTACTGAGATAACTGATCAGGAATATAAAAATGTGTTAAATCTGTCAGATGTTATTTTAACTACTGAACAAGAAAAGTTGCTTAATAAAGGTCTTGGTTTTGTACCAAGCTTCTTTTGTAATGAATATAACATTGTGTCTGATGTCATCAGTTTTTGTCGTAACCTTAATCTCAAGTTATTCTTTTTAGATCAAACTGTACAAACCTCTCAAAGATCTAAGGACTCTAAATTCCGCAAATCACAATTCCAACCCCCCATAAACAAACACGTCTCTATTTTTCAACAATCAGTACTCAGGGATTTGCACTTTCCACACTTTGAGTCACAAATTATGGGGGAAAATATTTCTGCATTGGAGAAAATGGCCTTAGAAGAACTGAGGAATAATCGTAACATAGCTATACTACCAGCAGATAAGGGAGGGGCAGTTGTGGTTCTAAATATAAGCTACTATTTAAATGGGGGTTTAAAACAGTTATCAGATACCAAATGTTATATGCATATATCTATTGATCCTACTCCCAATTTCAAAAAAGAAATAGATACATTTTTGAATTTGGCGGAGGAAGAAGGTATCTTTACTCCCAATACAGTTCATCACCTAATGGTGATGGACCCCCAGAAACAAATTCTGTATCTGCTTCCCAAGATTCATAAATCCATTTCAAAGCCACCTGGAAGACCAACTGTATCAGGCATAGGCTCTCTCACAGAACCATTATCTATGTTCTTCACGCAACATCTTAAGCCACTACTTACAAAGGTTAGGGCCAGGTTACAGGATACTACACAGTTCCTTCAAATTATACATGATATACAATTGGAACCTCATTGGCTGATGTGTACCTTAGATGTGAAGTCTTTATATACGAGTATACCCCACTGGGCAAGGTTACAGGCGTTACAATACTGGTTAGAACATTCCAATTTATATCCACCAGGACTCAATACTTTGCTTGTTTGTATGGCTGAACATGTGCTCAACAAGAATGTTTTCTACTTTCAAGGGGGGGTGTTATTGGTAACTTCAAGGTACTGCTATGGGGGCATCTTTTGCCCCCATATATGCAGATCTATTTATGGCGTACCTGGAAGAGTGCATGATATACAACCCACTTCATAATATATACATGGTTGAAATGGATATCTGGCGCAGATACCTTGATGATTGTTGGATGGTGTGGCGTGCGGATTCTGCGTACTTGCAGGAGTTTGTGGAATATTTGAATAGTAACATTTGGGGAATAGTATTTACAATCACATATGATCTTAACACTATTGATTTTCTGGATGTTACGGTGTATAGGAATAGTGACCATACTCGGAGTACTAAAACATACAGGAAATATCCACAATACAACACCTTACTCCATGCATCCAGTATGCATCCACGCCACACCATCCGCAACATACCAAAGTCTCAATTTTTGAGGATTAAACGTATTTGTTCATCCCAGACAGATTTTGGGATAGCGAAACAGGATCTTCAAAGTAGATTTCTAGATAGAGGTTATCATCAACCAGATATAATATCAGCCAGTATGTGGTCTGATAACCAAGACAGAAATAAGCTATTGGAGTATAAAAAAACGTCAACCGTTAGGTGAAAAGTCTCCATTAAGGTTTGTCACCACATTTGGTAGAAATCATAATGTGATCAGAAACATTCTTGATTCCAACTGGAATATATTACTAGCAAATGACCATTTAAGAAATATTTTGGGCCCGAAATGTCAATTTTCTTATAGACGGGGCAAAACCTTAGGAGCCTTGTTTTCACACTATAACCATAAGGAAAGTGGAAGTGCCATTTACAAACAGTTGACAATGTCTGGAGATGAACTTGTGGGAACCTTTCCATGTGGTCACTGTGCATCCTGTAATCAAGTAAGCAAATTAAAACAGTTTACCAGTGCAAATACAAGCAGGGTCTATGATCTTAGAGTTTTTGGGAATTGTAGCAGTACCTGGATTATCTATTTGGCAACGTGTCAATGCTCAGCATTTTATGTCGGACAAACATCACGATCACTCAGGGTTAGGATGGGTGAACACAAAAGTGACATCAAAAATAAGAAGGAAACCAATGCTTTGTATAGACACAAACTTAAACATCACAATGCCAAATTTATGTTTATGATCATAGACAAAATAACGGGAGACAGGAGCAACCAACAAGGGTGGCACAGTATATTGAACCACAAGGAAAAATATTGGATTATTCACCTTGGGGCTTTATCCCCCCCCCCCCCCCCGGCCTGAATGATCACTTATAAATTCACAGATCATCTGATGCATATGATGTGATTGTTCAAAACATAGTATAGGTGTTAACACTGAGAAAGACATGAACAGGTCTATGGTTTCTCATTATTATGAGACTAGTTCTATTGGTTCATTAACCATTGGATTAGATAAATTTAAGATTATGTTCGTGGTATATATTATTGTAGAATATGCAATTTTTTCAAATCATGGATCTGAGTAAGATATAGGCTATGTATCGGCAAGCCATTGCTTTTGCGATTAGTAGGTGAAAGATTATATCTTCTATTTATGCCATCATGTTTGACATTTAATCATATGTCATTTTTTGAATATTTATAACAATACTTGCCTGTACAAGCGGGCAAATGTTTTTCATTCTCTTCTATAACAAAATGTTTAAACAGTAAACTATATGTACACCTAATATGTTTACTAGTCAGTACACTATTGATAGGGATTCATTTTATGTTGTTCATTGTGTATGCTATCATTTATTATGTTTATTATCCATTTGTCTTATGGCTACAACATATATTTAATTATTTTTGGTTGCATTATTCAGATGGTGATGACACCTTTTGTTTCATAGAATGATATACATTACTAAGAGAAACCTGCCTTAGGGTTGGACTATACCATATTCTCATTGGTTGGTGGTATCTATAAATATTAATGAGATTTTGTGGATGTATAATGCTTTATCACTGATGAAGGCTGTATAGCCGAAACCGGTTTGATTTGATATATTTTGTGGCATTATATGCCTTATTGACATCCATTTTCTTAATAAAAGAATTTCCAAGCTGCACATGCTGGCCTCTGGTGTTTTATGAGCTAATGGTTCGGCCGAGCATACCCAACTTGCGAAGCATTTGGTTTTCTTTCAGTAGGGACTGTAAAGGACCAGTTCTTTGAAGGCCACTGCCTACTGAATCTGGGAGGCTGTACTTGTAGGAAATCTTTAACAGTTTGCATAGATTTAGCTTTTTCCTCCTTCCTTTTGAGGACGACTTCTGCTTTGTTGCCAAAAAGGCAGCCTTGGTTTAAGGGAGCATCCAGTAATTTAGCTTTAATATGATCTGGTAAGTTTTGTTCCTTAAGCCATGCATGCCTTCTAAGTACAGACCCAGTGACAGCAGCCCTGCAAGATACTTCTAAAGCGTCAAAACCACATTGCAAAGTATGTTTACCAACTTGTTCTGCAGAATGCATTAAATCTTGCAAGTCTTTGTGTTCAGCACAGTCAGGAATCAACATAATTTTCTGTTTAAGTAGTCCCATAATATGCTGCTGATACTTTAACATATGAAACTGGCAATTTAAAGCCTTAATGGCCAAAGTAGTAGAACTGTATACCTTCTTATCCCATATGTCTAAGGCTCTAAAATCTCTATCAGAAGGGGCAGGATTTTTGGCAGCAGTAGCCTTAATGCCTTTTGGTCCTTGGGAAATGGTCTCTGGACCCGCAGTAGGATTCTTGAAGAGGAACTTGTGAGAGTCAGGTACTCTGTAGATGATGCTTTCTTGGAATCTAGCTTTACCCCAGACTTTTTACCTCCAGCTCCCAGAAAACCTGACAGGTACTACAATGTCCAGAACAGGAGGGATAGCTAGAGGCCTGTGTTGAGGCAGGAGTAAGAATTCCCCAAGTCTCTTTTTGGAATCAGGGAGCATTTCTGCTGGAAAAGCCAGGACTATTCTAAGGGTATGCAAGGTTTCACCAAAAGAAAAATCTTCTGGAGAGGGGAAGCAGGAATGGAATCCTCTGCATCAGAATCCTCATAAGTAGATAAGAGCAAATCCTGGTAATCAGAAGGAGCAAGTTATCAGATTCCTGATCAGAAGAATCAGAAAGAAAATTAGTTCTAGGTCTCTTAGAGGGGGAAATCTGGCTTCCCCTAATTAAGGTAATAAGGTCTTCAGCCATTCTAAGCATTTGTTTTTGGGCATATGGGTCTGAGTCTGCGGTTTGGTCGGTTTTCTAGGTGTAGTGCAAGTTTTTGGCCTGAGGAATTCGGTACTTCTAGATGAAAACGATGCAGTCGGTTTAACATGAAAGTCTGTAGGCCTGAATGCACCCTTAGAAGCTGGTGCCTGCACAGCGGCTCCAGACCCATGCAAGGTAGAGACATCCACAGGTTCCATAGTTGAAGAAGCATCTCACGGCATACTGGACTCCGAATGGGTCTCAGTGGAGGCCTGCAAATCTGTAGTAACGGGTATCAGGGGCTGCGAAAGCGCCTCACTGAGTACTGGTGGACTAGCTTAACGGAAGCGTCGCTGGCAGTTTTGGACCTATGCGGTTTGTCTCTGTCTTTATCCTTACTTTTTTTGGAAGATCAGTAGTCGGATGGCTTAACAAAGCCATTTCGGAGTACGGAGATCGAGAATGAAAGTATTTGGCTACAAAAATAGCCTGACGTATAACAGTTCGGGTGTTGAACAAGGCACAAAACCGACAGCGAGGTACGTCGTGGTCTGGGCCTAAATAGGTGATACAGTAAGAATGAAAATCTCTATGAGGTATTTGCTTTCCACAGGCAAAACAACTGTTAACTTTTTCTGACATCGGTTAGAACAAGAAAAAAGGATCCCCATCGGGGTACTTATCTTTTTTGAAGACTTCGGGTCTGAAACTCGAAAACAAAAATTTCAGGAGACTGCTGACCAGCACTTGCGAACTGCTTCTGCTTTGGGCACCGCACGGTAAGAAAGACTGGTGTAATGGTGTCAGCTGCATGCTTTATACCCCTGACGACCTGACGTCATGGAAGAAGAGACAACATCCGATGCAGAAATCCGAAGACTCTGGTATTCAGGCCAGCTAAGGGCTACCTGCAGGCAGATAACCCAAATGTGATGACTGCAACAGTGAAACACGAAGAACATCTGTGTGGGCTGAGGTTGATGTGGTCTCTACAACCTTCTGTTTGAACTTGATGTGGTGGAAGAGAAGTAATGGCAGTCTTTGTGCTGAGCAGTGTTCCAATAAATTCCAATGTCTGAGCTGGTTGAAGTTGTGATTTGCAGTAGTTTATGGTTATTCCCAGGAGCGCACAGGTGTGGAGAACCTGATCTCTTACATATAAGAGTTGATGCCTGGTCATGGTGGTAATCAGACAGTCAATCCAGGTAGGGAAACACCTAGAATCCCTGCAGTCTTTGATAAGCTGTTATTACTGCCATGCATTTGGTGAACACCCTGGGGGCTGTAGTGAGCCCAAAGGGCAGTACACTGAATTGGTAGTAACTGGCTCCCAGCAAGACGTGTAGGTACTTTTCTGGATTGTCTGTTCATTTTTATGTGATAGCAGGCATCCTGAAACTCTATCAAGCACATCCAGTCATCCTTGCCCAGAAAAGGGAGAATGGACTGAACTGTGACGATCTGAAACTTGGTTCGGTGAACAGATCTGCGAGATCCACAATTGGTCTCCAGTCCTCTGTTTTCTTTGGCACTAAAAAGAACCTCGAGTAAGTTTTGGATCCTATTTGGTCTGGTCGGACCTCTTGGATGATTCTTTCTAGCAGCATTTGAATCTGAACTACTGCTTGATCCCACTGACTGGGTAGAACATCAGGGATTTTTCTGGGAATTGGTGGTGGTAGGGAAAATGATATTATTTAACCTCTAGATATAATCCTCTGCACCCAAGTATCTTTTGTTAAGTCTAGTCAGGCTCTCTGGTGCTGAGATAAACGTCCCCAGACTGTCTCCTGAGGTGGACAATCAGTCCTCCATTCAGAGTGCTGGCAGGCTTTATCAAAGTATGATTCTCATGAACCCTGGTTTTGCAGGTCACCTCTATCACAAGACTGACAACATCCCCTGGAATTCCCCCCTCTAGTCCTGGGGCCACCTCCTCTATGTGCACCGTGGAAAAGATCATGGGACTTTTTAAACAACATTTTCCAACCACTCCGCAGATTTCTGGAGTAGGATCTTTGGGGGGGGGGGCGAAACAAGTATGCCCACGGCAGACAAAGTCTTTCCATTCTTCTCAAACCTGGAAAGCATTTCCTTCACCTCAGGGCCAAAAAGATTAGTTCCGTCAAAGAAGGCATTGATGAAATTGGACTTAAATGGCTCCACAAAATTGCAGAAGTGCATCCAGGCATGCCTCTTCATGGAAATGCCTGAACCTTCAGATCTTGAGATCCCTTCCACTATGTTGGAAATTAACTTCATGGAACTAATGGATATAGACTGTAGGGTTGCCAAATGAGAAGTTACCAAATCCTGAATCTCTGCAGAAATGGCTCCTGAAAGTATCTGATAACTCCTTGGTCAAATCTCTCTGAAGTCTGATAAACTGTGCCAAATAGTTAAGCGACCGCAAGGCAAAGGTTACTTAAGCAAAGACACTTCCTCAGTCTGTCCATCGCTCATGACTCCCTGCTTGGGGAATGGACAGTGGAACTTTCTTTGGCTAGTTCCTTCTTTGTGGCTGCCACAATGACCATGACATCAACTGGCATCTCTTTCTCCCAAAAAGTACAGTTGTGTACACTTACCATAAATGTAGATGTTCAAGTGTATTCACTGTTGCAGTCATTACATCTGGGTCATCTGATTGCAGGTAGCCCTCACTCGGCCTGATTAACAAAGTCTTGGGTCCTGCGTCGGTTGCTGTCCCTTCTTCCATGACGTCAGGGGTAAACATGTAGCCGACGCCATTACATCAGTTTTTCTTGCCTCAAATGTCAGCCAAAAGAAGTTAGGGGGCTGGAGGGAGGGTACCCAGGACTGCAACAGTGAATACACTCCAACATCTACATTTATGGTAAGTGTACACAACTGTACTATGTTCTTCATGTTTCACTGTTGCAGTCATCACATTTGGGTAGATTCCCAAAGCTGCGGTTGGGAGGAGGAATTTAGATAGCATTAGGACCAGCTATAGGGCCCTGCAAGACTGCAGTGGCAAAGCCAGCTCTGGCTTTAGAGAAAATTGGCAAATGGTAATGCTTGGTGAAAGTATGTACAGAACTCCAGGTAGCAGCTTCTAGGATGTCCCTGGTAGGGACGCCTCTGAGAAAGGCTGTAGAGATAGATGCAGCCCTGGTGGAGTGAGGTCTGATCCCCTGGGGGATAGGTTTTCCATGGTGCTTATAGCAGAAATGAATGCAATGGCTTATCCATTTAGAAATGGTTTGCTTTGAAATAGCCTTCTCCTCTGCCCCTGCAGCAAATGCTACCAGCAGTTGTTCAGATTTCCTTTGAGGTTTAGTCCTGTCCAAGTAGAATCTGAGTTGTCTGTGCACATCTAGGGAATGCAGTATCCGTTCCCCTTTGTTCTGTGGATTGGGAAAGAAGGTCGACAAATCAATGGACTGATTAAAAGCCACACTGGATACCACCTTGGGCATGAAGGATGGATTGGTTATGAGGGACGCCCTGTCCGCATGAAAGATGGTGAAAGGTTCCACTGCCATAAGGGCCTGTAATTCAGATACCCTTCTAGCTGAAGTGATTAGATTTCCAAGAAGGAAATTTTAAGTCTGCAGTAGCAACTGGCTCGAAAGGAGGTATAGTGAGTTTCTCCAAATCAAAGTTAAGGTCCCAGGCTGGGGTTGGAACTCTCCTGAGTGGTGTCAAATTTTTGGCCCCTCTAAGGAACTGCTTGAGCAGTGGATGAGAGAAGAGGGGGGGGTTCTGTGTTATAATTAGCTGAAATGGCTGAGGTGTGGATTTTAATGGAGGAAAAAGACAGGACCTTGTGAAGCATCCTAGTTAAGTATTGTAAAATCTGATGTAAATTGGATGATGTTGTGTTCATCCCTTGAGATTGGTTCCAGGCACAGAATCTTTTTCCATTTTTCAGCACAGGATTTTCTAGTGCTAGGCCTCCTTGCCTCTAAAATGATATCCATCACAAGTTTACTGAGGGATGGTAAAGGAGAGATTATGTAATTAGCCAGGCTGCAAGGTTCAGTGTTAGAAGCTGAGGGTGCAGAATCTTGTTCTCCTGCTGAGACAACAAGGAAGGAGTCTGAGGCAGGTGTCATGGGGATAACCATGACACACTGTGCAGGAGGGGGAACCACTGTTGGCGTGGTCAGTCTGGAGCAATCAAAATCATCATAGGTTTGTCCCGTTTGATTTTTAGTAGTACTTTGGAGAGCAGAGACAGATGGGGGAAGGCATACACGGATAGTTTTTCCAGCTGAAGGACAGAGCATCCACTTTCCAGGCTTGTTTGTGGGGAGTCCTTGTGCAAAATTTGTCCAATTGGTAGTTCTGGGGAGAGGCAGGCAGGTCTATATCTGGGCTCCCCCATTTGCTTGTCGACATGTTGAAAATCCTTGGTTCCAATTTCCACTCGTGTGGGTCCATGAGGTTTCTGCTTAGTCCGTCTGCCAGTGTATTTAACTTTCCAGGCAGGAATTGAGCTTGTAGGTGCACTTGGTAGCGCAAGGCTGTGTTCTACAATGCCATGGCTAGTCTGCAGAGGGGGTAAGAATGTGTACCCCCGTGCTTGTTTATGTACCACATAACAGTGGTGTTGTCTGTCTTTACCATTAGTTGTCCTGGAAGAATGTGGTCCTTGAAGGCTGTCAGAGCATTCTGCACAGCTAACATTTCTTTTTGATTGATATGCAGGTGCATTTGACTTTGGTTTCATTTGCCCTGAATGCACTTCCCTGCCAGGTGAGCCCCCCATGCATAGTCTGATGTGTCTGTTAGGGTTTGGGTGGCAGGGGGTGGTGTGAAAGGTAGCCCCTTGTTTTGGTGGCAGGCCTCTGCCCACCAAAGGAACTCTAGGCATAGGCAAGGTATGATAGGAATCATTGCTTCTAGATCCTGAGAATGTTGACACCATAGGCTTTTTAGATACCACTGTAGTTCCTTCATATGCAGTCTTGCATATGGAATTAGATGAATGCAGGAGGCCATGAACCTCAAGGCTTGCAGTATTTGTCTTGCAGATAGCAGGGTTTTTGTGGCCACTTGTTTGAAGTAGGTTGTCAAATGAATTTATTTCTCTGGCGTGAGGTAGGCCATCTGGGAAGTTGTATTCAAGCTTGCTCCCAGGAATATAATTTGTTGACAGGGTACCAGGTGTGATTTCTTTTCGTTTATGGTGTACCTCAGACAAGTTAGAACCCTTTGTACAAAGGCCAGATGATTCAAAAGTATGTCCTGGCTTTCTGCCTGAATTAGACAATCGTCCAGGTATGGGTATACTTGAATATTTCTTTGCCTGCAAAATGCAATAACTGGAGCTAGGCACTTTGTGAATACCTTGGGCGCAGTAGATAAGCCAAAGGGCAGTGCAGAGAACTGATAGTGCATGTAGCCTGCTTTGAAGTGTAGGCATCTTCTGCAAGATTTCCTGATTGGGATGTGCAGGTATGCTTCTTTTAAATCTAGTGTTGCCAACCAGGCATCTTTGCCTAGCATAGGAAGTAATTGGTGAAGAGTCAGCATCTTGAATTTTGGAATCTCCAAAAAGGTGTTTAGAGTAGACAGGTCCAGGATAGGACGCCATGAATTGTCTTAGTACCAGGAAAAGTCTGGAGTAGAAACCTTGTCCCTTTTCCTCTTCTGGTGATAGTTGAATAGTTCCCATGCTTAAGAGAGAAAGTACTTGTTTTTGGGCCTCTGCCCACTGATTTGGGGGTAGGTCCGGCCACCCACTTGGTGTTGGCAACATGTGGAAGTGAATCTGTATCCCTAGGACACTATATTTAAAACCCATTTGTCCTGAGTAACGAGTTCCCAGTTCTTTGCATGAAGAGCAATCTTTCCCCCCAAAGGGGCAGTCGGTTGATAAGTGCTTGGAAATTTTAAAATGAAGTCATTGAGACAGTTTACTATAGGGGGGAGTCTTATTACTCCGAGATTTGGAAGTGGGGGCCCCCCCACTGCTTAGTCCTGTGTGTCCCCTAGGACTGAAACCTGGGGTTTTTGCTGTGTCTGGGTTTGGCTTGAGAAGACCTGGAAGCGGCTGGAAAGGACCATTTTTTATAGGGCCAGTGCCTACTAAATCTAGGAGGCTGAACTTGTAAGAAATCTTTAACAGTTTGAATAGCTTTAGCTTTATCTTCCATCTTTTTAAGAACTTCCTCAGCCTTATTGCCAAACAGGCGGTCCTGATTTAAGGGAGCATCCAACAATTTAGCTTTAACATGATCAGGCAAAGATTGCTTCTTAAGCCAAGCATGCCTTCTGAGCACAGACCCAGTAACAGCGGCCCTGCAAGAGGCCTTTAATGAATCAAAACCACATTGCAAAGTATGTTTTCCAACTTGTTCAGCAGAACACATTAAATCCTGTAATTCTTTATTTTCCACACAGTCAGGAATCAACATCATTTTCTGTTTAAGAAATCCAATAACATGTTACTGATACTTTAACATATGAAACTGGCAGTTTAAAGCCCTAATGGCCAAGGTTGCAGAAGTGTAAACCTTCTTACCCAATCTATCCAGCACCCTGGAGTCTCTATCGGAAGGGGTAGGAGTTTTAGCAGTAGAAGCCTTAATGCTCTTGGGCCCCTGAGAAATAGTCTCTGGATCTGCAATAGGATTTTTAAAAAGGAACTTGTGCGACTCAGGGACCCTGTTTTATCTGTCTGGTTTTCTGGGAGTAGGAGGCAAGGAATCAGGGGCCAAACTAGATTACGAAAAAGCATCATCAACAATGTCTAGTACAGGAGGAACAGCTAAAGGCCTATGCTGAGGTAGGAGTAAGAAATCCCTAAGCCTCTTTTTTGAATCAGAAAAATCCTGGCTTTCCCAGTGGAAATGCTCCCTTAGAGTATGTAAGGTTTTCCCAAAAGAAAATTCCTCTGGATGGGAAGCAGAGGGAATGGAGTCCTCTGCATCAGAATCCTCATAAGTAGATAAGGGCAAATCCAGATCATCAGAAGAATCAGAAAAAACAGAATCCTGGTCAGAAGATTCATAAACCACTTCAGTCCTAGGCCTCTTAGAAAGGGGGGGTTGGCTACCCCTGATTAGAGTTATTAGATCTTCAGCCATTCTTATCGTTTGTTTTTTAGGCATAGAGGCCTGAGCATGTGGCCTGGACGTCGTTTTTTTAGGCATGGTCGAGATTTAGGCCTAAGAGAAGAAGGAGGCGTCGGTTTAATATGCAAGTCCATAGGCCTGAATACACTCTCAGAAGCCGGTGCCTACACAGCAGCTCCGGACCCATCCAAGGTAGAGACATCCGCGGGTTCCATAGTTGAAGCATTTCGCGGTATACCGGACTCCAAATTGGTCTCAGTAGAGGCCTGCGAATCAGAAGTAGCAGGTATCAGGGGCTGCAAAAGCGCCTCTCTGAGTATCAGCGAACTGGTGACTGGCTTAGGAGAAGCATAGTCTGCCGTTTTGGACCCCGGCGGCCTGTCTCTGTCTTTATCTTTGCGTTTTTTCGAAATCCCAGTAGTCTGATGGCTAACTGACGACATTTCTGGATAATTAAACCGAGAACCGAAATATTTAGAGGTGAAAATATACCAACGATGGATAGTGTGCTGATTAAATAAAGCACAAAACTGACAGCAAGGTACATCGTGGTCAGTGCCTAGGCAAGGATTACAGTACGAATGAAAATCTTAATGAGGTATTTGCTTTCCACAAGTAATTGCAATTATTAACTTTTACTGACATCGGTAAGGAGCAAGAAAAAGTTTCTTTAACGGGGTACTTAGCTTTAGTTGAAGACTTCCGTTCTGAAAATGAAAATTTCAGAAGTCTGCCAACCGGCACTTGTCAACTGCTTCTGCTTCGGGCACCGCACGGCAAGAAAGATTGATGTAATGGCGTCGGCTGCATGTTTTATAGCCCTGACAACCTGACGTCATGGAAGAAGGGTCAGCAATCGACGCAGGACACAAGACTTTGTTAATCAGGCAGACTGAGGGCTACCTGCAAGCAGATAACCCAAATGTAATGACTGCAACAGTGAAACACGCAGAACATCTGTCTGTTCACAGGTGGTGCCATTATCCTGTCCAGTCTCAGAGGTATGGGTTCTCTAGGCAGGCGTGGAAAGAACCTGACTGCATAGATGAAGTCAACGAGCTTGTCAATGGGCAAAGTCACCCAGGAAGTAGAAGGTCCCATACCAAAAGCCTCTAGGAGAACAGATTCCTCCAAAAAAAAAAAAATCTGAAATGGAAAATTAGACATACAAGTTATATATAAACATTGATAGTATTTGTTATTTTATCACTATCCCTATCAAATACAACAAGTAATTAGAAGTGGTGTTCAAAAAGCAATGGTATATCGTGAATAGAGCTTGGAGACATTTAAGGTTCATATGACCTATAGCACAGCATTAAGATCTGGAGATAGTCAGCACAGTGGAGCATTATGGGACAGGGGGGATGTTGAGAAGCATGGAAAAGTTTTGTTTGCTTTGCAGTCCTAATATTTGCAACCTCAGCCCTACCTACAAGTTAGTATTACAGAGGACACTCCACCTTTTCTTCTATCAACATGACAAAATCTGAAGACACCGAATGGATGACTTTGGAGAGACACAAGGTTGTAGGGTCAAAACTGTAATAAAATTGAAAAATGCATGGGAGAAACACAACATTTTTTTTTGCAGATGTTGCACTGAATGGGGCAAAATAATTTGATTAAATGAGATCTGTAGCTTTTCTAGTAGATACTAAAAATAGCCAAATGGTCCTTGCCTGCCTTCTAAGTTTACATTTCCACTGTTTAATTGCTCACCCAAAGCAGAAGTAAGTAAATGCCATTAGCAAAACAGTAGCTGCCAGCAGAGGATACTTGGCATACACTTCCCTAGAGGTCAGCTGGAAGTTTGTTAAGCATCTATGACGGCAATTTGATGTCAGTATAATTCTATGACTGGAGGTCGAACACTAGTAAGCAAAAGCAAAAAAGCCCCAAAGCACTAAATCGCAATACGTGAGCTACATCAGGAAACATGGTTCTAACGCATGCATGCTGTATTAAATGGCAGTGCTATCAGCAAATAGTGGTATGATGGTTAAAACTCCAAGTCGGGGACTTAGAAAATGTGGCCTTAACATCCTGATTGTGTAACCCATCTTCTTACAAGTAAGACAGCGGAAAGCAGTACAGCAGTGCATAAAATCCAGATCGACATAAAACTGACACATGACTCACATCAAGGGCAAAGCTAAATCCTGAATGAAGCAATGCTATTTCCAAATGTCTAGCTTGCATGGTTAATGAACTTGATTTTTATAACTCATCTTTCAGATGAACTTCAACAAAGTCGTGGAAGAATAAATCTACTGTCACTTTCTACACTAGAACTGATGTGCAATAAATGCACAGTGTTGAAACTGGCAGCATGTCTGAAACAAAAATGAAGATGGCATCACAGTTCTGCTCATTTAATGACTATCTCGGTAGGATGTTGATAGACTCTCCAGTGCATGCTGCTTTCAATAAAATGGTGCAAAAGAGGTTATAAATCTGAAATTAGAAAAATAGTTGTGGTTTTCCTGGATAGAACTGTACCATTTACTGTGATATACAGCCATTTCTTCTTTTCTTCGTATGTGACTGAATTATTCTTCACTATGACATTTATAAAAAGCAATACTTTATTACTAACATCTATTATATGCATATCTGTTAAGATCATGATGTATTAAGATAACATTTACTCAATATAATAAAATCCTGTTACAGCAAACTTCAATGGACTATTAAATTGCCTCACTACAGCTGGCATATAGAAATAATACTGCCTTTTGCCAAAGTGGCAAGAAAGCACATTATTAGAAAGCTGGTAAATTCCTGAGCTTAACTGGTCTTAAATGACCAGATTAACAGGTCAGTTGAGAAGTACAAATTTGGCACTTTTACTTAAAATATATGATAAAGAAGTAAGTTCAGTTACAACATAACATTGTATGGAAGGACACTTGCATTGTGAAATGAGGTGCAGAAGCACCCCATTGAGTACAAATCTGGTGATGAAAAAGTGCAAAGTTTATCACTAGGACAGGTGTTTTGCTACCACACTCTATACCGTACATACTTTAATAAAACTAAATTTCCATATCTTGCACTGCTCAAAGCAGTCTGTAGTGGTTCAGCATAAGAGGTATAACGGTGCACATGAGCAAACAGGTGCATACTCAGGTTTCTTAAGAGCTCATTGTCTTGCTGTGGTGTACAAACGATGTAATTATATGCAGCATGAATGAGGTATAACTTCTGTATTGTGAAACACCATAAATGCTGTTTTGTGGAGTGCCCCCCCTCCATCATCAAGGATGCGGAGGTAAAACACCTCCAAAAATTATGCATTAATTTAAAGGGGGGGCTGTTTCTTTGTCTTGCTGGCAGCATGGTTGCTGTTTAAGAGTTATCGGCCATTAACAGTGACTAAGTTCTGTGATTGCTGGCACCGTGAAGCTAGGACCCTAACAGCCCAAATCACTCATGCCACATGCATCATATGCACAGAAATAGCTACACTGTTGTGATGTTGTAGTGCTGGTGGGAAGCTTCACTGGCACTGGTGCAAGCTCAGTCCGTAAATGCTACTGCATGGATAATATGATACTGTTCTTTTTCTGTATGGGGCCTGACAAAGTACAGTTGTGTACACTTACCATAAATGTAGATGTTCGAGTGTATTCACTGTTGCAGTCATCACATTTGGGTTATCCCTGCCAGGGTAGCCCTCAGTCGGCCCAAATATCAGAGGCTTAGTATTTCTGTGTCAGTTGCTGTCGCTTCAGGACTGACGTCAGGCCGTCAGTAGTATAAAGTAAGGCAGCCGATACCATTACATCAGTTTTTCTTGCCCTAATTGTCAGGAGCACCCAAGTGGGAGCTAGGATATGGTGTAAGAACCCCACCAGTAGAAAGTAAATGCCAAAACATTTCTTGTAATAAGAGGGGGGGGGGTGGAGGGAGAGGAAACCAGGACTGCAACAGTGAATACACTTGAACATCCACATTTATGGTAAGTGTACACAACTGTACTATGTTCTTTGTGTTTCACTGTTGCAGTCATCACATTTGGGTTAATTCCCAAAGCTGAGGAAAAGGGTGGAGGCAGTCAAGAAGACTGGGGGAGTCCTAGGATGCCCTGCAAGACTGCAGTGGCAAAGCTTTCCCTGGATTTGGAGAAGATAGGCATGTGGTAATGCATGGTGAAGGTATGAACAAGATGCCCATGTTGCAGCCTCCTCTGTGGAAAGCTGTAGAGGTTGCTCAGGTAGAGTGAGTTATGACCCCCTAAGGAACTGCTTGAGCAGGAGGGGGAGATTTCCTGTGTTGCTTGTAGCAGAAATGGATGCAGTGTGCTATCCATTGGAAATGGTTTGTTTGGATATGGCTTTGCCCTCTGCTCCTGCAGCAAAGCTGACTAACAACTGATCACTCTTTCTGAATGATTTAGTCCTGTCTAGATAGAATCTGAGCTGTCTGTGCACATCTAGAGAGTGCAGTATTCTTTCCCCCTTGTTTTGTGGGTTAGGGGAAAAAGGTGGGCAAATGAATGGATTGGTTGAGAGTCACACTGGACACCACTTTGGGCATGAAGGATGGGTTAGTCCCGAGGGCGACCCTGTCAGCATGGAAACTGATGAAGGACTCTACAGCCATTAGTGCTTGTAGCTCGAATACTCTTCTTGCTGAAGTGATGGCCAGAAGCAAGGCTGTCTTCCATGAGAGAAACTTTAACTCTGCTGAAACTGCTGGTTCAAAGGAGGGGGGGGGGCAGAGTGAGTTTCTTTTAACACAAAGTTTAGATCCCAAGCTGGGGTAGGTGCTATTCTGAGTAGCCTCAAGTTGCTAGCCCCTCAGAGGAACTGCTAGATGAGTGGGTGTGAGAAAAGAGGTTGCTCAGTGCTGAACTGAGCAGAGATAGCAGAGGCATGAATTTTAATAGAGGAAAAGGATAGACCACTGTGCAGTAGGTCAGCTAGGTTATCCAGGATGAGAAGTAGGGAAGGCTGTGCCATATCGGCTCCCTTAGCCTGGATCCAGGTGCAGAACTTTTTCCATTTGTAAGCATAAGACTTTTTAGTGTTAGGGCATCTGGCCTCAAGTATAACATCTAGAACCCGTTTACTGAGATTGGCAGCTTGTACAGTGGTCAGGGAATAAGCCAGGCTGCCAAATTGGGGATGCATGAATTCTTCTTCCCTCTGGGTCAGGAGTGTTGGGATCTGAGGGAGATGCCATGGTGGCAGAGGGGACAGGCTGCGCAGCAGTGAGTACCAGTGCTGGCATGGCCAGTCTGGGACAATCATGATTGCCCTTGGTTTTTCCTCCTTTATTTTGAGCAGTACCCTGGTAATGAGAGGTAGTGGGGGAAATGCACAGACCGAGAGGCTGACCCACTGGAAAGATAGAGCACCCACTTTCCAGGCCCTGCAGTGAGGCTCCCTGGTGCAGAACTTGCTGAGCTGATGGTTGGAGTGGTAAGCAAAGAGGTCTACCCTCGGGGTGCCCCATTTCTGAGTTATAACTGCCACTTGTGTGGGTCCAGAAGATTTCTGCTTAAGTTGTCTACCAGAGAGTTTAGAGAGCCTGGCAGGAATTGTGCTAACAAGTGTAGTTGCATGGCTGAGGCTGTGTGCCAAATGATCATGGTGAACCTGCACATAGGGTAGAGTGAGTCCCTACCTGCTTGTTGATACAAACACATCACTGTGGTGTTGTCTGTTTTGATCAGTAGAGCCCCTGGGGAGAGAAGGGTCTGAAAGCTGTCAATGCGTGCTGGACAGCTAACGTCTCTTTTTGGTTGATGTGCAGATGTATTTGATGTGGGCTCCATTGGCCCTGTATGCACCTGCCATTCAGGTGTGCACACCAGGCATAGTCTGATGCGTCTGGGGTGAGGGTCTGGGCAGCGTGGGGTTGTGAGAATGGTGGTCCCTTGCTGTGGTAGCATGCTGCTGCCCACCAAAAGAAATATTTCCTTAGACAAGATATCATTGGTATAAGTGTTTCCAGGTCTTGAGAGTGTTGACACCAAAGGCTTTTTAGGTACCACTGTAGTTTCCTCATATGCAGTATGGCATATGGAATGAGTAGAATGCAAGATGCCATGAACCCCAGAGCTTGCAGGATTTTCCTTGCGAATAACTGGGGTCTGTTGGCTAGTTGAGAGAAATAGGCTGTCAGGTAAGTTTGCTTTTCTGGTGTTAAGGAATGCCATATGGGATGCTGTGTCCAGGCTTGCTCCCAGGAATATAATCCTTTGGGTGGGTACTAGTTTGGATTTCTTTTCATTGATAGTGTACACTAGGGATGTCAGTAGGGACTTTACAAAGGCCAGGTGCTTGAGCAGCTTTTCCTGACTGTCTGTCTGAATTAAGCAGTCATCTAACTATGGGTAAATTTGAATATTTCTTTGCCTGCAAAAAGCAATGGAGGGAGCCAGGCATTTTGTGAAAACTCTGGGAGCAGTAGACAAGCCAAAGGGAAGCGCAGAGAACTGAAAGTGCAGAGATCCTACCCTGAAACGTAGATATTTCCTGCATGATTCCCTGATTGGGATGTGTAGGTAGACCTCTTTTAGGTCTAGGGTGGCTTAGCCATGCATCGTTGGGAAGCATAGGTAGTAGTTGCTGAAGGGTGAGCATTTTGAATTTTGGTATCACCAGGAAAGTGCTTAGAATGGATTAATCGAGGATGGGGCGCCAGGTGCCCTCTTTTCCAGGTACCAGGAAGAGCCTGGTGTAGAAACCTTGGCCTATCTGTTCTGCAGGAACATGCTCTATTGCTCTCATGCAGAGCAGGGAAAGGACTTGCTTTTTGGCCTCTGCCCACTGGTTTGGAGGTAGATCTGGGAACCCTTTTGGGGTTGGTAAGGTGTGGAAAGAACATTTGTATCCCTAGGACACTATGTTGAGGACCCAGCAGTCGTTGGTAATGGTGGCCCAGGTGCTTGCATGGAAGGAGAGTTTTCCTCCCAGGGGCAAGTGCAGGTGGCAGAGGAAGGGGGTGTAAGTGGACAGTCATTGTGAGATCTTCCCATAAGGGGGTGGAGTGGCTTTACACTCCCTGGTTTAGAAGTGGAGGTACTCCATTGCTTTGATCTCTGCATTCCCTGTAGCTGTTGTGGGGGTGTCTTCTTCCCTGGGGTCTGGGCTGAACTGACCTGGAGGGGGCAGGAAAGGACTAGTGTTTGGACGGGCAATGCCTACTGAACCTGGGTGGCTGGACCTGCAGAAAATCCTTAACTGTCTGCATAGATTTAGCTTTTTCTTCCATCTTTTTTAAGACCTCCTCTGCCTTGGTGCCAAATAATTTGTCTTTGTGCAAGGGTGCATCCAATAATTTAGATTTGACATGGTCTGGCAAGGGCTGTTCCTTAAGCCAAGCATGCCTTCTAAGGACAGAGACAGTGGCTGCTGCCCTGCAAGATGCTTCTAGAGCATCAAAACCACAGTGTAAGGTGTGCTTAGTTACTTGACTTGCAGAATGCATTAAGTCTTGCAACTCTATTTTCTGCACAAGCAAGAAAAGTTGATATTTTTTGTTTGAGGAGTTCAGAGGTGTATAGTTTTTTACCCCATTTGTCTAATGCTCAGGAACCCCTATCTGAGGGGGTGGGATTCTTACCAGAAGTTCTTTAATTCCTTTAGGCCCTTGGAAGATAACCTCAAGGTCAGCAGTAAGAGTTTTGAAAAGAAATTTGTGAGTCAGGGACTCTGTAATACCGGTCAGGTTTCCTGGCAGCAGGAGGGAGGGTGTCAGGAGTTAAACTAGATTCCATGAAAACATAATCCACAACATCCAGGACAGGAGGAATGGCCAGGGGCCTGTGCTGTGGAAGATCTAAAAATTCCCTGAGTCTCTTTTTAGACTGACAGTAGTCCTGACATTCCCACTGGAAATGCTCCTTTAAAGTATGAAGGGTTTCCCCAAAGGAAAAATCTTCGGGTGGAGAGGCTGAAAGAATGGATTCCTCTGCATCAGAATCCTCATAAGCAGAGAGGGGTTGCATGTCTTCATATTCAGAGGCATCGGTGTCATTGGACTCATGTTCAGATAAGACTACTGGGGACAAATCTCTTTCTTTTGGAAGGGGTAGCTTGGCTTCCCCTGATCAACATTATAAGGTCTTCCTCCATTTTAGGCATTTGAGACTGAGGCAAGGAAGCAGGTGCCTGAGATGGGGGTCGTCGGTTTCTTGGGTGTGGTTCATACCCTGGGCCTTAGAAACTCGGTAGCTTTCAAAAAGAACAGAAGACGTGAAAGAAGTTGTCAATTTGTGTCGAGAATCGGTAGTGCAAAGTACTTCCTCGGAAGATGGTGCCTGCTCAGCAGCTCCAGACCCATCCAAGGTACAGACAACAGCAGGATCCTTAGTCAATGAAGAGTTTTGCGGCATGCCAGACTCCGAAAGGGTCTCAGTAGCAGCCTGCTGAATCCACAGAAGTGGGCATTAGGGGCTGCGAAAGTGCCTTACTGAGGACCGGAGAACTGATGACTAGCTTAATGGAAGCATAGTCGGTAGGTTTGGACCTGTGCGGTCTCTCTCTCTGCCTTTATCCTTACGTTTCTTCGGAAGATCTGATGTCAGCTGGCTTACCAAAGCCATATCGGAAATTGAGGACTGAGAGCGAAAATATCTAGCTACAATAAGGGCCCGACTATGTATAGTTCTGGTGTTGAACAAAGCACAAAAGTGACAGCGGGGGACGTCGTGGTCTGGGCCTAAGCAAATATCGCAGTAAGAATTAAAGTCTCGGTGTGGTATTTGCTTTCCACAGGTGAGACAACTGTTAACTTTTTCTGACCGGTTGGAGCAAGAAAAAAGGATCCCCAGCAGGGTACTTAGCTTTAGAAGACTTCAACTTCAATTCGGAAAATGAAACTCAGGTAGCGACCAACCGGCACTCATGCAAACTGTTTCTGCTTCAGGCTCCTCAGCAAGAAAGACTGATGTAATGGCGTTGGCTGCCTTACTTTATACTACTGACGACCTGACGTCAGTCCTGAAGCGACAGCAACCGACGCAGAAATACTAAGCCTCTGGTATTCGGGCCAACTGAGGGCTACCCTGGCAGGGATAACCCAAATGTGATGACTGCAACAGTGAAACACGAAGAACATCCTGCAAGAAGGCAAAATATTTTCTCTGTTCTGTTCTACTGCTTCCCATAGTGCAGATGAGAAAAGCAGTGCCTTACATGTACAATCCTCCACTGTAAGATTTTGGGATAGTAGCAGCTGTTGTGGTGTGTGACACAAGAGTCAATGGACTGGGTTACTAGTATAGGTCATAACCCTTAGAATTAATCCACTGGTTGTCAGACATGGTTAGCCCATTCATTCTGCAAGTTTTCAAAACCTGCTGCTGTCTTTGATGTCCCTGAGTTGTAGATGTTGCCTTTACATTATTCCTCCTACATAATTAAATGCGAAAATATTCTGCTGCATTTGCGTCAGCAAGGGTTACTCTTTTGTACTGGATTCCGATCGGTCACATATTGCTGAGCCCCTCACGACAATACTGGAATCCATAAGCCCAGAGAGGGGAGAACAGGAAGCCTTGAATACTGCTCATGGGGATTAACTTTGAGTACATATACAATTATTTCAGAAAGAGAACCAGGCGAGTCAAACATCATTCAGAGAGTGGTACAGGGCTTAGGCTGAGCATTTCAACTGCGGGAACTGGACATACATACGTCAGTCAGAATTAGCTCATACTGAGCAGAGTTAAGCTTTACCTTTTGTACAGTTTCTATAGGCATCATCCAGGTTTACTGGGCATGCTAATCAAATGCCTTCATCTGAGAGGAACCAAGATATTTTTTGTATACAATGATTAACAATGTTTTTGTTATATGAAGTTTATTGTGTTGGATATTGCTGGTAAGATGACATAAGTGTACTAGTTTACTTTTAAATTAGTCATAGTGGCTATATCTGATATGCTTGTCTTGGGTGTGTCTGGGTTTTATTATGTAGAAAACAGACTTATGTGGAAGTCTAAGGGGTTACAGATTAAAAATGAGCAGGAGTTGTGGGCCGAAGTTAATGTAATGTGCATTCCATGTTTGTTAGAAGAAAATTACAACCATTTTACTCTCGGATATTGCACCTATTTTTCCGCTCCTTCCAGACTGTCTTACTATAGCAATAATCCACGCCTGGGTGTGGGTAATGCTGGATTTACCCATGGTTGGTGTGGTTTGGTCACGAGGGCGAAGCCCGAGTGGCCAAACAAAGCCAACCGTGGGTAAATCCAGCATTACCCACACCCAGGCGTGGATTATTGCTATTATACAATGACATTATTTAAGAAAAAAAAAATTACTTTTCTTAAATAATGGCATTGTATAATGCCTCCTTGCTGCCCTTCCACAGCTGTCTGGGTATTCTGCGGCAGTTCTGATGTACTGCGCATGCACATATTTACGCAGTACATCAGAGCTGTGGGCAAAAGCAATGGAGAAAGCAAGATCTCCATTGCTTTTTACAGCCTGTCTCGCTATGTTAAACGAGTTTAACATAGCGAGACAGCTTTACAAAAAGCAGCAGAGAATCTCCGTTGCATTTTTTAAAGCTGTCTCGCTACGTTAAACCCATTTAACGTAGCGAGACAGTTTTGAAAAAAGCAACGGAGATAGCAAGATCTTCGTTGCTTTTTAAAGTGTCTCGCTATGTTAAATGGGTTTAACATAGCGAGACAACTTTAAAAAAAGCAACGGAGATGCTCCGCTGCTTTTTAAAGCTGTCTCGCCATGTTAAACTCGCTTAACATGGCGAGACAGGTTAATAAGCAATGGAGATCTTGCGTTCTCCGTTGCTGTAAAAAAAAAAAAAAGAGTTATACTAATGGAAAAAGTCCGGGCGACCGGACCTTTTTCCATTACTATAACTCTTTACAACCAATGACCAATCAGCGTGCACGTTTTGGAATATTAATGGGGGGGGTCATTGTATAATCTCAGCTTTATATCACTAAAAAGTGAGACATGAATAACAACTGGGCAAAATGCGTGACAACATTTTAATCTGGAAATATAAAGCACAACAGAACCAAGTGTAGTACAGTTTATAACATCTGTGGAACATTACAAATTATGAATTTATGCATAACTATAAGGCAGTGGGTGAATTCACTTTCCCTCTCTGCAGTACAGATGTTTTTTTTTGAGATAAACATGAGTGGGATACCTCATAATGTATGACCCAAAAAATATGCAAGTTTTAGGACTGTATACTGTAACTTGTAAAGGAATATGGGTATATACATTTTTTTTTTTTTTTTAAGACTGAGGTTTGCGAGAATGCTTTGGTACAGGAAGAGGGGAAGCATAACATTTACATTATAGCCCACAGCAAATAGTGGTGAAAGTTTTCTTTGAATGGCTTTACTGATGCAACAGAGGCCAGGCACATGCACAAACCAAACGATTCTTAAGCAAGCATCACACCTGAAGGGGAGTAAACAGCAATATCTGCAATCTTCCGCACTGTGACTAAAGTAAACAAGTCAGTATTTGGTTTCTATCACACTTCTCATCTGCTATGATTTAGGCATACTGCAATAATTTTTGCCTTAAGACTTAGACCTTTCCTTGGTTTACAGACTCCCAACCGAAATTCAGACCTGTTTAAATATACAAACACTATTAAATAAATGAACTAAGCCTACACAAAGATTCCTTGGCACTAATTACTGGAAGTATATTTTTAAAACCCTTCTGCTCTGAGCAAAAATGATTATCTCTGTTTGACCATCTAATACGACTTTTAAAGGTAAGTGTTATTTAAAGGTTGAGACAATTTCCATCTAACTTTAAGAGGTGGTGTTTTATCTGAAAGGTGATGTACTTTCACCTCCTGTGAATGTATATAAGTGAGGGCTCTGATATACTATTGCACTTTGAACTGATAACTGGATGCTTCATTCTGGGAACTTAGATGGTTTGATTGCATTCATCACTCATTTGGATGAAATTCATAGGCAAGTAATGGGCTATCTGCCCTTGTGAGTCATTTTAAGCTAAGACAATTTCCCTCAAAGGTGAGAATCAAGCCATGTGCTTTGTGTCTGTAAGGTAAACACATTCACCGTTATGCTAAGCCCCACCCCTTATATAGTGTAAGGTTCCTAAGTTCATAGCTGAATACTAGACTAACTGCCCTGAAGGGACAACAACATTGGACACAATTAAACCCTCTGCCTTGTGTCTATGAGGTGAACGTCATGCAGTAAAAATAGAAGTATGTTTAGAAATGTGAATATTGGCTCAAACATCTTTGTAAAATAATAAAATCATTTCTAATGTGTTCAGGTAATTGTATTTCTTTAACAGGCTAGCGCTGCACATTTTTGAAAGACTACTTTAGTACCCTTCATGGTAGTTTGCAGCTGCTGAGCTGTAAACTGCTGCAGGAATACTCTAGGCAGTTTAAAATCAGACTTAATGAAACTGCACTTGATTGCTTCTGCTTGTCTGCATATGTGGGCTGTAACTGGGCTAACATCTTAAACATGACCTCCTTTTTACTACGTTTGTTTCTATACGTACGTATAAACATATATTACGTTTACAAACAACGCACATACACGGCAATGGTTATACATTGCAAGCAGGCATAACTCGTTTGCATATCACATTTCCCGGACTGTGAACATGGGTTACACTCACAACCTGTAAGTAACAAGTACCATTTAAACACTAATCTTAAAACTCCTTCCATAACCTTAACCCTGATCCTAAAATCCCTTCAAGTCTAAAACTCACCCTCTTTTATCCTAAAAGTCTGTCCTTAACCCTAGAATGCCCTAAAACTCCCTTCCCACACCTAAAACTCCATCCATAAGCCTAATCCTAAACCTCCCTCCTTAACTATAAAAAAAAAAAACTCAACCATTACCCTGACCATAAAACACCATCCCTAATTCTAAACCTCTCTTATCCCTAAAACTCTGTTCTTAATCTTAACTTAACAAAGCCTCTCCAATTCTAAAACTCTGACCTTCGCCCTGCAACTAATAAACTGAACCCCAAAATTTGCATCTTACTGCAGTAAAGTGAACTGCTACCTACAATACGAGCACCCCACATCTAACCTCAGAAAAGGCACACTAATCTATTTCTTGGCATAACTCAGTTATTCTACTAGGGCAGAAAGTCTGGCTGCATGCTATAGTAACAATGTCCTCCCCGCAGCGCGTGCGCACACACACACACAGACACGCACACACACACACACACACACACACACACACACACACACACACACACACACACACACACGCACACACACACACATTACATATTTACGGAGCTGTTAAAATCCACTGGATTGTTTGTTACATACTGTACAGGAGGGATCCAATACGGTGGTTGTAAGGGAAGTGTTAAAAAAAGTACAGTTGTGTACACTTACCATAAATGTAGATGTTCGAATGTATTCACTGTTGCAGTCATCACATTAGGGTTATCCCTGCTAGGGTAGCCCTCAGCTGGCCCGTATACCAGGGGCTTAGTGTTTCTCGTTGGTTGCTGTCACTTCAGGACTGACGTTGGGTCGTCAGTAGTATAAAGTAAGGCAGTGAACACCATTACATCAGTTTTTCTTGCCCTAGCCTGTCAGGATCCCCCAAGTAGAAGCTAGTTTCTGGTGGAAGAACCCCACCAGTAGAAAGTAAATACCAATATGTCCCTTGTAAGGAAAGAGAAGACGGGGGGATGGAGAGAGGGAAACCAGGACTGCAACAGTGAATACACTCGAACATCTACATTTATGGTTAAGTGTACACAACTGTACTATGTTCTTCATGTTTCCCTGTTGCAGTCATCACATTTGGGTTGATTCCCAAAGCTTTGGAAATGGGTGGAGGCAGTCAAGGAAAAGTACAGTTTTGTACCTACCATAAATGTAGATGTTAGAGTGTACACCCTGCTGCAGTCATCACACTTGGGTTATCCTGTCATCAGGCGGTCCCGCAGTCTGCCAGAATTCCAAAGTCTTGGTCCGGCGTCGGTTGCTGTCGCTTCTTCCCTGACGTCAGTGCGCCAGGGGTATATATAATGCATCCGACGCCATTTTCTTCAGTTTTTCTTGCCCCAGATGTCAGGTGCCCCCAAAAAGGTGGTCAGTAATTAGTACCAAATTAAGTAATTTTTGCACAAACACAAAATCCTTCCAGCTATAAGCAAATACATCAGGAAGGTATTGTAGAGATTTAGCCAGTTAGATCAGAGGGGATGGAGGGAGGGTAACCTGGACTGCAGCAGGGTGTATACTCGAACATCTACATTTATGGTAGGTACAAAACTGTACTATGTTCATCGTGTTACCCTGCTGCAGTCATCACACTTGGGTAGAATCCCAAAGCTAAGGATGGGTGGAGGAGTTATACAGGGTTAGAGGAGGCTAGAAGGCCCTGCAGAACTGCAGTGGCGAAGCCAGCCCTAGTCTTAGAGTAAAGTGGTAAGTGATAGTGTTTGGTAAAGGTGTGTACTGAACTCCAAGTTGCAGCTTCCAAAATCTCCTTGGTTGGAACCCCCCCGAGGAAGGCTGTAGATGTAGCTGTTGCCCTGGTAGAGTGGGGCCTAATGGTAGCAGGAACTGGTTTTCCATGATGGGAATAGCAAAAACGAATGCAATGTCCTATCCATTTGGAAATGGTTTGTTTTGATATAGCCTTCCCTTGTGAAGCTGTAGCACAGGATACAAAGAGCTGGTCAGATTTTCTGAAAGCCTTAGTTTTATCCAAGTAGTAACGAAGTTGCCTGTGAATGTCCAAGGAATGCAGGAATCGTTCTCCTTTGTTCTGTGGATTTGGGAAGAAGGTGGGTAAGTGGATGGTTTGATTTAAAGCCACACTGGAAACCACCTTAGGCATGAAGGAAGGATTAGTTCGTAGAGAAACTCTGTCTTGATGGAAAATGAGGAAAGGTTCCACTGCCATTAGTGCCTGCAGCTCTGAGACTCTTCTAGCTGAAGTTATTGCTAGCAGCAGGGCAGTGTTCCATGATAGGAACTGTAGATCTGCAGAGAAAGCTGGTTCAAAGGGAGGTAACAGTTTTTCCAGAACAAAATTGAGGTCCCATGTTGGTGTAGGTGCTCTCCTGGGGGGCCCAATGTTTTTTGCCCCTCTGAGGAACTGCCTTAGAAGTGGATGCGAAAATAAGGGTGGATCCGTGTTGTAGTGGGCTGAAATAGCTGATGCATGGATTTTAATGGAAGAAAAAGAAAGTCCTTTGTGCAACATCTCAGCTAAATACTGTAGAATCTGAGGCATGTGCGGCTGAAGTGTGTTTTGGCCTTTAGCTTGGTTCCAGGCACAAAACCTTTTCCATTTGTCCGAATAGGCCTTCCTGGTGCTGGGCCTCCTAGCTTCCAGAATAACATCCATAACTGCTTGGGAAAGAGGAGCTGGCTGGATGCTTAGGTGATCTGCCATGCAGCCAGATTTAATGTTTTGAGCTGGCTGTGAAGAATCTGATTGTTTTGCTGTGTGAGCAAATGGGCAATTTGTGGTAAAATCCAAGGTGGGCCCTGGGCCATATTCCTCAATAGTGGGTACCAGTGCTGGCATGGCCAGTCTGGGGCTATGAGTATCAGTCGTGGTCTCTCCTTTCTGACTTTCAGAAGCACCTTTGTGAGGAGAGGCAATGGAGGGAAGGCATATACTGTCAGGTTTTTCCAACTGAATGAGAGTGTGTCCACTTTCCAAGCTTGATGGTGATATGTCCTTGTACAAAATTTTGTTAGTTGATAGTTTTGAGGACTGGCAAACAGGTCTATGGTCTGGAAGGCCCCATTTTTGAGTTATCATTGCAAATACTTGTGGATCCAGTTTCCACTCTTGGGGATCCATGATGTTTCTGCTGAGGTCATCTGCCAATGTGTTATTTTTTCCTGGCAGGAATTGAGCTTGCAACTGAACTTGGTAAGCCAGAGCTGTGTTCACAAGGTCATTGCTTGCCTGCATAGAGGGTAGGAGTGTGTAGCCCCTTGTTTGTTTATGTACCACATTACTGTGGTGTTGTCCGTCCTTATTGTAAGTTGTCCTGGATGTAATAGATTCTTGAAGGCTGTCAGAGCATTCTGTACAGCTAGCATCTCTTTTTGATTGATGTGCAGATTCCTTTGATCTGCAGTCCATACGCCTTGAACGCACTGTCCTGCCATGTGTGCCTCCCAGGCGTAGTCTGATGCATCTGTTGTCATAGTTTGCCTGGCTGGGGGCAAGGTGAAAGGCTGACCCTTGTTGAGGTGACGTGCCTGTGACCACCATAGAAACTCCTGTTGTAGGCAGGGAATGGCTGTGTTGAGACCATACGCTTTTTAGGTACCACTTAATTTCTTCATATGCAGCTTTGCAAATGGTATTAGTAGTATGCAAGATGCCATGAAGCCCAAGGCCTGCAGAATTTTTCTTGCAGGTAGTTGGGGCTTTGTTGCCATTGTTTTGAAATATTGAGTCAGTTGTAGTTGTTTGTCTGGCGTCATATAAGCCTTCTGGGCCGTTGTATTCAAGCTGGCACCCAGGAATGTCATATTTTGTGAGGGTACTAGTTTTGATTTCTTTTCATTTACTGTGTACCCCAGGCAACTTAGAAGATGTTTTACAAAAGCCAGATGCTGTAAGAGGATATCCTTGCTTTCTGCTTGGATGAGGCAGTCGTCCAGGTATGGGTATATTTGAATTCCTCTTTGTCTGCAGTATGCAATTACTGGTGGCAGGCATTTTGTGAAGACCCTGGGTGCAGTAGATAAGCCAAAGGGCAGTGCAGAGAATTGGTAATGGGTTGAACCTGCAATGAAACGGAGGTATCTTCTACAATTTTGTCTGATAGGGACATGCAGGTATGCCTCCTTGAGGTCCAACATTACTAGCCATGCTTTCTTGCCCAACATGGGAAGAAACTGCTGTAGTGTTAGCATCTTGAATTTGGGTACTTGTAAGAAGATGTTTAGAATTGAAAGGTCCAGAATTGGTCTCCAGGCATTGTCCTTTCTGGGAACTAGAAAGAGTCTTGAGTAAAATCCTTGGCCTTGCTCTCGAGTAGGTACCAGTTGAATGGCTCTCATGTCCATGAGAGCTGTAATTTGCTTTTGTGCCTCTGCCCATTGATTTTGTGGCAGGTTTGGCATTCCTCTTTTCATTGGCAAGGTGTGAAAATGGAATCTGTATCCTCGTGAAATTATGTCTAGGACCCATTTGTCCTTTGTGACAGTGTGCCAGTTGTCTGAAAAAAGTGAGAGTTTTCCTCCCAAGGGAGCTGCCAAGAGAGTGTTGCTTGGCCAGATGAGGTGCAAGTCAATGAGTTTGCCTTCTGGTAGTTTGGGACCTGTCTTCTCCTCCCTTCTGTGTTGCAGTGCCCCATTGGCGAGGTTTGTACTGGGCTTGTGGTTGTCCTCTGCCTCTTGGACGTCTGTATTTACCCCTCTGTGGTCTGTCAGTAGCTGGAAAGGACCAATTTTTTGTTGGCCAATTTCTGCTAAAGCGAGGGGGCTGTACCTGTAGGAAATCCTTGACTGTCTGCATAGATTTTGCCTTATCCTCCATTTTCTTTAAGACTTCTTCTGCTTTAACTCCAAAAGAACATCCTGCTGTAAGGGAGCATCTAGAAGCTTTGCTTTAACATGATCAGGCAGAGTTTGTTCCTTTAACCAAGCATGCCTACGTATAACAGACCCAGTGACAGCTGCTCTGCAGGAAGCCTCCAAAGAATCAAACCCACATTGTAAAGTATGTTTGCCCACCTGTTCAGTTGCATGCAACAGATCCTGCATTTCTTTCAATTCAGACTGTTGAGGGAGTGTGCTCATTTTTTGTTTTAACTGAGACATTAGAAATTGCTGATATTTTAGCATGTGAAATTGGCAATTTAGTGCCCTCATAGCTAGAGTGGCTGAGGTGTAAACCTTTTTCCCCCACCTGTCTAGTGCTCTGGAGTCCCTTTCAGAGGGTACAGGATTTTTTGCCATAGAAGCCTTAGCCCCTTTGGGATCCTGAGAGATAGTCTCTGGATCAGCAACAGGGCTTTTATAAAGAAATTTGTGGGAATCAGGCACTCTATAGTATCTGTCAGGTTTGGCCGGAGCAGGAGGCAGAGAATCTGAGTTCAAAATGGATTCTAAGTAAACATCATCCACAATGTCTAAAACTGGGGGGATGGCAAGTGGTCTGTGCTGGGGGAGTAAAAGAAACTCTCTGAGCCTTTTCTTTGAGTCAGAGTAGTCCTGACCTTCCCAGTGAAAATGTTCCCTCATAGTGTGTAATGTTTCCCCAAAGGAGTAGTCTTCAGGGGGAGAAGCTGAGGGAGTGGAATCCTCAGCATCAGAATCTTCAGAAGGGGAAAAGGAGTAATCTTGGTCCTCAGAGGAGCCTGAGGAAATAGACACTTGTTCAGAGGAGGCATAATCTTCCTCTTGTCTAGGTCTTTTGTCGGGTGGGGGTTGGGAACCCCTGATTAAAGAGATCAAATCTTCAGCCATTTTGAGCATCTGTTTCTTAGGTATGGGGCCTTGAACTGGAGACTGAAGTGCAGTCATTTTAGGTTTAATAGGAGTCTTAGTCTTAGGATACGTTTTTATGGTGAGCGTCGTCGGTCTGAAGACGCCTTCAGAAACCGAAGGTGTTTCTGCAACACTGACATCTTTTTCAGCAGTGTCATCAGTAGGGGCTAAACAAAATGGCTGCGTCAGCCTAGTACTTTCCGTCAAAAGCTCCGAAGCGGTCTCGGTTTCCAGATCTGCGGTGGTCAGGGGCTGCATTGGAGCCTCACTGAAGACCGGTGAACCGGAGACCGGACCAGCCGAGGCCTCGGAGTCTGGCTTGGGTCTAGGCTGCCTGTCCTTATCCTTGCGTTTTTTGTGCACGCCGGTAGTCGGTTGCTCCGACGGCATAGTGTAGTTAAATTTTCTACTGAAGTAGTGTCATGCGAAATCAAAGCGTCTTTTTATAGTACGCTTATTAAACCTAGCACAAAAACGACAACCAGTGACGTCGTGGTCTGGGCCTAGGGAAGGTATGCAGTAAGAATGAAAATCCTTATGAGGTATTTGCTTCCCACAAGAAATACAATTAACTTTTTCTGACATCGGTCTGAGGCAAGTAAAGTTTCCCCAATGGGGTACTTAGCTGTACTGAAGACTTCGGATCTGAAATTCGACTTCGAAAATCTCAGGAGTCGGCCGACCGGCACTTGCGAACTGCTTCTGCTTCGGGCACCGCGCGGCAAGAAAGACTGAAGAAAATGGCGTTGGATGTTTTATATATACCCCTGGCGCACTGACATCAGGAAGAAGCGACAGCAACCGACGCCGGACCAAGACTTTGGAATTCCGGCCAACTGCAGGACCGCCTGACGACAGGATAACCCAAGTGTAATGACTGCAGCAGGGTAACACGATGAACATCTAGGGGCTGGCTAGGATGCCATGTAAGACTGCAGAGGCAAACCCTGCCCTGGATTTGGAGAAGAGAGGCAGGTGGTAAGGTTTGGTAAAAGTGTGAACACATGTCCAGGTGGCAGCCTCTGAGGAAAGCTGCAGAGGTGGAGGCTGCTCTGGTGGAGTGAGTCCTGACCCCCTTGGGGGATGGCTTTCCATGTTGCTTGTAGCAGAAATGGATGCAGTGTGCTATCCATTTGGAAATGGTTTGTTTGGAGATGGCTTTGCCTTCTGCCCCGGTAGCAAAACTAACCAGCAATTGATCAGACTTTCTGAAGGATTTAGTCCTGTCTAGATAGAATCTGAGCTGTCTGTGCACATCTACAGAGTGCAGGATCCTTTCCCCCTTGTTCTGGGGATTAGGAAAAAAGGTGGGCAAATGAATGGATTGGTTGAGAGACACACTGGACACCACCTTGGGCATGAAAGATGGGTTAGTTCTGAGGGATACCCTGTCAGCATGGAAGTTGCTGAAGGGTTCCACAACCATGAGCGCTTGCAGTTCGGATACTCTTCTGGCTGAAGTGATGGCCAGAAACACAGCTGTCTTCCAAGAGAGAACTTTTAGCTCTGCAGAAGAAGCTGGTTCAAAAGGGGGCAGGGTGAGCTTTTCCACCACAAAGTTAAGGTCGCAAGCTGGGGATGGTGCTGCTCTGGGTGGCCTCAGGTTGCTAGCCCCTCTTAGGAATTGTTTGATCAAAGGGTGTTAAGAAAAGGGGCTGCTCAGTGGGGAAATGAGCAGAGATAGCAGAGGCATGAATTTTTATAGAGGAGAAAGAGAGGCCACTGTGTAGTAGGTCAGCTAAGTAATCCAGGATGAGAGGGAGGAATGGCTGTGCCATATTGGCTCACTTAGCCTGGATCCAGGTGCAGACCTTTTCCATTTGTCAGCATTAGACTTTCTAGTGTTAGGGCATCTGGCCTCATATATAACATCTAGAACCCGTTTACTGAGGTTGACGGATTGATCCGGGGTTAGGTAATAAGCCAAGCTGCCAAATTGAGTGTCTGCAATTGGGGATGCATGAATTCCCCTTCCCTCTGGCTCAGGAGGTTTGGAATCTGAGGAAGATGGCATGGTAGCAGTGGGGACAAGCTGCGCAGCAAGGGCTACCGGTGCTGGTGAGGCCAGTCTAGCGCTATAAGAATTGTCCTTGGTTTTTCCTCCTTCATTCTGAGCAGTACCCAGGGGATGACAGGTAGTGGAGGAAAGGCATAGACCGACAGATTGACCCAGGGGAAGGACATGGCATCCACTTTCCAGGCCATGCAGTGATGCTCCCTGTTGCAGAATTTGCTGAGCTAATGGTTGGTGTGGGAATCAGAGAGGTCGACCTTCGGGGTGCCCCATTTCTGAGTTATTAGGGTGAAGGTTCTTCTGTTGAGCTGCCACTCATGTGGGTCCAGAAGATTTCTGCTTAATTGGTCTGCCAGAGAGTTGAGAGAACCTGGTAGGAATTGTGCTAAAAGGTGCAGTTGCGTGGCAGAGGCGGTGTGCCAAAGGGTCAGGGCCAGCCTGCATAGAGGGTAGGAGTGAGTTCCTCCCTGCTTGTTGATATACCACATCACAGTCGTGTTGTCTGTTTTGATCAGGAGAGCCTCTGGGTAGAGAAGGGGCTTGAAAGCTATCAAAGCATGCTGGACAGCCATCATCTCTTTTTGGTTGATGTGCAGAGGAATTTGCTGCGGGCTCCATTGGCCCTGTATGCACCTGTTGTCCAGGTGTGCACCCCAAGCATAGTCTGATGCATCTGGGCTGAGAGTCTGGGTGGTGAGAAAGGTAGTCCCTTGTTGTGGGAGCATGCTGTTGCCCACCAAAGAAAATATTTTCTGAGGCAAGGAATTATAGGTATAAGAGTCTCCAGGTCTTGAGAGTGTTGGCACCAAAGGCTTTTTAGATACCTCTGAAGTTTCCTCATATGCAGTCTGGCATATGGAATGATTAGTATGCAAGATGCCATGAACCCCAGAGCTTGCAGGATCTTCCTTGCAGATAACTGGGGTCTGGTGGCTAGTTGAGAGAAGTACGTTGTCAGGAAAATTTGTTTTTCTGGTGTAACGAATGCCATCTGGGATGCTGTGTCCAGGCTTGCTCCCAGGAAGATAATCCTTTGGGTGGGCACCTGTTTGGATTTCTTTTCATTGATTGTATACCCTAGGGAGGTTAGTAGGGTCTTTACAAAGGCCCAGGTGCTTGAGCAGCTTTTCCTGGCTGTCTGCCTGAATAAGGAAGTTGTCTAAATATGGGTAAATCTGGATATTCCTTTGTCTGCAAAAGGCAATGGCCAGAGCCAGACATTTTGTGAAAACTCTAGGAGCAGTAGATAAGCCAAAGGGAAGCAAAGAGAATGAAAGTGTTGAGATCCTGTCCTGAAGCAGAGATATTTCCTGCATGATTCCCTGATAGGTATGTGGAGGTAGGCCTCTTTTAGATCTAGGGTGGCTCCCCAAGCACTCTTGGAGAGCATGGGTAGCAGCTGCTGGAGGGTGAGCATTTTGAACTTTGGGATCACCAGGAAGGTGTTTGGAATGGATAGACTGAGGATGGGGCACCAGAAAAAGTCTGGAGTAGAAACCTTGGCCTATCTGCAGGAACGTGCTCTACTGCCATCATAGAAAGCAGGGAAAAGATTTGCTTTTGAGCCTCCGCCCACTGGTTTGGAGGTAGATCTTGGAACCCTTTTGGGGTTGGAAGGGTATGGAAGGAAAATTTGTATGCCTGAGACACTAAGTTGAGTACCTAGTGGTCGTTGGTAATGGTGGCCCAGGTGCTTGCGTGAAAGGAGAATTTTCCTCCTAGGGGTAAGTGAAGGTGGGCAGAGGGAGGGGTGGGGGAGGCGAGTCACTGTGAGTTCTTACCATAAGGGGGTGGCTTAGAACTCCTTGGTTTTTGAAGTGGAGGTAGTCCACCACTTAGACCTCTCCATTCCCTGTGGCTATCTGGGGGGGTAGCAGGAAAGGACCAGTGCTTGGTGGGGCAATGCCTGCTGAACCTGGGTGGCGGAACTTGCAAGAAATCCTGAACTGTATGCATAGATTTTGCTTTTTCTTCCATCTTTAAGATCTCTTCTGCCTTAGTGCCAAATAAGTTGTCTTCGTGCAAGGGGGCATCCAACAATTTAGATCTGACATGGTCTGGCAGTGGCTGTTCCTTAAGCCATTCATGCCTTCTGATGACTGATCCAGTGACTGCTGCCCTGCAAGAAGCTTCTAGGGCGTCAAAACCACAGTGCAAGGTGTGTTTAGTTACTTGACTTGCAGAATGCATTAACTCTTATAACTCTTTAAATTCTGCACAAGCAGAAAAGGGAGACATTTTTGTTTGAGGAGTTCCAGGGTATGTTGCTGAAATTTTAGCACATGGAACTGACAATTTAGTGCCCTGATAGCAAGAGTAGCTGAGGTGTATACTTTTTTACCCCATCTGTCTAGTGCTCGGAAATCCCTATCTGAGGGAGTGGGATTCTTAGCAGAGGTTGCTTTAATCCCTTTAAGCCACTGAGAAATTACCTCAGGGTCAGCATTAGGATTTTTAAAAATAAATTTGTGTGAGTCAGGGACTCTATAGTACCTGTCTGGTTTTCTGGGTGCAGAAGGGAGGGTGTCAGGAGTCGAGCTGGATTCCAGGAAAACATCTAGGACTAGGGGGATGGCCGAGGGTCTGTGCTGTGGAAGATCTAAGAATTCCCGGAGTCACTTTTTAGACTGAGGGTAGTCTTGACTCTCCCATTGGAAATGCTCCCTTAAGGTGTGAAGGGTTTCCCCAAAGGAAAAATACTCTGGGGGGAAGAGGCTGAAGGGATGGAATCCTCTGCATTAGAATCCTCATAAGGAGAGACGGGTTGCAGGTCTTCAAATTCAGATGCATCAGAGTAATCTTACTCTTGTTCAGACAAAACTACAGGGGACAGAACTACAGGGGACAGATCTCTTTTCCTTTTGGAGGGGTTAGCTTGGCTTCCTTGATCAGCATGGTAAGGTCTTCTGCCATTTTAAGCACTTGAGACTGAAACAAGGAAGCAGGTGTCTGAGATTGGGTCGTCGGTTTCTTGGGTGTGGTTCGTACCCTGGGTCTAAGAAACTCAGTTGTTTTCAAAAGAACGGTAGTCGCGAAAGAAGACGTCGGTTTGTGTTGAGAATCAGTAGTGCGAAGGAATTCCTCAGAAGCTGGTGCCTGCTCAGTGGCTCCAGACCCATCCAAGGTAGATACGACCACAGGATCCTTAGTCGAAGAAGAGTTTTGCGGCATACCAGACTCCAAAAGGGTCCAAGTAGCAGCCTGCGAATCCACAGAAGTGGGCATCAGGAGCTGTGAAAGCACCTCACTGAGGACCGAAAAACTGATGACTAGCTTAATGGAAGCATCCTCAGTAGGTTTTGACCTGTGCGGTCTGTCTATCTTTACATTTTTTGGAAGATCTGCTGTCGGATGGCTTACCGAAACCATATTGGAATTCGAAGACTGTAAGCGAAAATATCTAGCTACAATAAGGGCCTGAAGACAGATAGTTCTAACGCTGAACAAAGCACAGAAGCAACAACGGGCGATGTCGTGGTCTGGGCCTAAACAAGTGAATAAGTAAGAATGAAAGTCTTGGTGGGGTATTTGCTTTCCACAGTCGAGACAATTTTTAACTTTTTCTGACATCGGTTAGTGCAAGAAAAAAGGATCCCCAAAAGCTTACTTAGCTTTAGAAGACTTCAACTTCAATTCGGTAGACGAAACTCAGGTAGCGGCCAACCGGCACTCATGCAAACTGCTTCTGCTTCGGACTCCATGGCAAGAAAGACTGATGTAATGGCTTCGGCTGCCTTAATTTATACTACTGACGACCTGACATCAGTCCTGAAGCGACGGCAACCGATGCAAAAATACTCTCTGTTATTCAGGCCGGCCAAGGGCTACCCTGGCAGGGATAACCCTAATGTGATGACTGCAACAGTGAAACACGAAGAACATCTTCAGAACCATTTTAAACATTGGAAAGAGGAGATGCTACAACCTCTGTGTTGATACAGTGACAGATACACAAGCAGCAAAGTCATTTGTAAGGAAAACAATAAGAATAAGCAGCCTTGTCAGTCACATGTAATACTATTACAGTGCATCACCAAGAAAAATAAATAAATAACAGCCGTACTTATTAGGCAAGATTAAGAAAAAGAAATGAAACTTATGAACTTTAAGACTCTATATGAAAACAAGCTGAAAATGCTATTGGAGATGTAATATGGAATCCTATGATGAAGACTGGTAAGCATGAAATGGGTTTTTAGAGAAACCTTCCATAATTCATCCCCTGGTTAACTGTCAGAATAGAGTAGATGGAAAGTCGTTGAGTTAATTTAATTGACGTTGGAGTCGGAAAGGGGAAGTATTATGTTTTTCCTTAGTATCTCCCTTTTTTACAAGTTTGTGTGACCCTGAAGTGTGTGTATGTTGCCCTCTTCCAGGTTTTTGGCTAGGCTTAAAATGCCCTTCAGGGCAGTTAAATCTAGCATTCAGCTATGACCTTTACGCTATATAAGGGGTGGGGTCTGGCATAATAGTTAAGTTGTTTACTTCACGGGGGGGTGGGGCAGGGAGACTTGCAAATATTTTGGCAGGGTCACTGCTTTGAGTTGCAACTTCCCAAAGGTTTGTACATTTTTATTTCACTAAAGTGTTGATTAAACAAGATGATTGCAAATTAGGAGCTGTCATTGAATCCCACACTGACACAAATGTTCTCCAGGAAGAGCTAACACAGACAAACAACTGGTGTCAGAGCCATGGACTAAAACTAAAGGCCAAGAAATGTATAATAGCATCCTTTGGAAACTCATCCATCCCTGGTAACCATCATACTGACAACACAACCCTTACAGCTGATCCAGTAGTCAGGGACTTGGGGACACGCATAGACCATAATCTAGCCTTTGACCATCACATGTCTGCAGTAGTGAGGAAATCATTCTATGTTGCACAGTTTATAAACAAAGGTATGGCATCCAAGTTCAAGGAAGTCATTGTTCCACTGTATTCGACATTCATCAGACCTTTTATTGGAAAAAAAAATGTATTATCTTGCTTGCGCGCAGTATACATTATCTTGCTTGCCACTGTAGTTAGAAAGTCCTTCTATGTGGCACATCTCATTAAAAAGGTTTCTCATCCAGGAAGAAAGAGGTCATAATCCCTCTCTACTCATCCCTCATTAGACCTATTATAGAATGCAATGCCCCATTTGGTATGTACCTCACTAGACATCTACAACAACTGGAAAGGCCACAAAAATACCTCACTAAGAGGATCTTAGGCCTTAGACACATGCACAATATGGACAGACTAAAAAAACTCCGGCTACACTCTGTCTCTTATCGTCTACTTATAGGCGATCTCTGCTTGACCTACAAAGCCATGTCTGACCCAGAGCTGCTAGATATGCTACACCTAAAGAAATCCCAATCCCTCCATGCCAGGGACCTTAACCTTATTACCACAATAAACAGAACATGCTCGAGGGACAGGTTCCAAACCCAGAGACTTCCCATACTCTGGAACAAACTTCCCATTCACGTCAAGCAGAGCACTTCACTGGCCCTCTATAAGAGAAATCTTGACGAGTGGGTGGGCAATAGGACATTCACCCCGGGATCACTTCAGTGGCCTTGCTTGACAGGGGCACTGGGAACTAACTTTGGGCGGCATGATGCCAGGTTATCTTCTTGGGCTAGGCTTATACAGGCTCCTGGGCTGTTAGCCTAGTACATACCTATGAACCTATGAAGCTATGAACTTAAGAGTATAATGCCCCTTTGGTATGTACCTAACCAGGCATATCCAACAATTGGAACATCCACAGAGGTTCCTCACTAAAAGAATAAAGGGTGTAAGTAAAATGTCCTCTGCAGACTGCTTCACAGCCCTATCCCTGTATTCAATCTCCTGTAGGCTTTTGAGGAGAGATCTATGCCTGGCATACAGGGCATTGCAGACCCCAATCTGATGGACCTCCTGCATATCCATAAAACAAACAGCACCTAAAGACTTAAACTTTGCCTATGATATAAACAGGACCTGTTGGAGCGACAGGTATGTATCAAAGAGTCTACCCTGTCTCTGGGACAGGCTCCCCATCCATGTGAAGTAGAGTTCCTCCCTAACCCAATTTAAGTGTAACTTGGACAATTGGATGGGGAATAGGAACTTCATCCCTTGTCTGGCACCTATGTCTTTAATGGACACAGGCAACCTATAAATTGTTCATCTCCCAGACCCTTGCTTGTAAATGTTTCATCTCCCAAGCCCCTTCTTACACTTATCAAGGGTATCAGAACTTGTCAGAGATTTGGGATGCATGGCTAGGCTTAAAAGGGCCCTTGGGTCATTAGCCTAGTAAACACCTATGAACCTACAAGATATAATTATCCATAGTAAATCCATGGTTTTAAAACCAAGCCATTGTGTTGTGGTAAGAAATAAGGGGGTTGTTTAACAACTTGGTTATGGAAAGGCAGCATTCATAAAAAGAGGGGTGTTTTACATAAATAATTTTACAGTAAAATTAGTAAGGAAATGGAAACTCTTTCAAGGCTATTATGCAAAGGAAACATATGCAAGGCTGGGGCATGCAAATCATGAGAATGGGTAAAAGACATTTAGAAACGGGGAGAAAAGTGGTGTCAATAATAGGTGCAAAGAGATTAAAATACAGGGTTTCACAGCAATGCACTAAGGCCATTTATTAAAATATTAGCTATATTTCAAAATTCCAAACAGTTACTGCTCTGCGGAATAGTGGGACTTGGCTTTGATTAATCCCCAGGTGACCTGGGTTCATTTAGCAGCTTGAGTTTGAGTAGCATGCTGGGTAAAGATAGCAGCAGGAGGCCAAAGTCAGCTCGTCCGTACGGCAGGGTACAGTAGAAAGAGCTTAGTTAACTCCTGTAGCACACCCGACACCTGAGGGAAAGACCCTCTCAGGGACAGTAGCCTGGTGAAAAAGTCTGCTCATAACATTATGGGTGTGCAGAAGCTCATATTTGCAGCAGCTTAACACTGTACCACACCTGCAAGCCAACAGGAGGAAGGATTCTTGCGAACCTTCAAGATTATGTGGACTATGTATTTTTTCCCCGCTTCTTTGCAGTTCCAACAGCATTTCAAAAGCACAGTGCTGCCAGTCTGGCACTGCATTTGATTATTTTCTTTTTTAAAAGTTTCTAAATTCTGCGACTCTATGTATAATTCTCCATGGACTTTGCATCAACACCATTGTCGCTTTGATGATGCACAACTGGGCTGTTGTTGCACATCCTTCTTTGTGCTCTGCAGCACACAGGAGACTAAAAAATGAGCTTTTAGTACTACAATATCTTTTTACTTTATTCCTTTGTCTGTGACCCTGATTTAATAACAAGTAGTGTGTAAATCTTCATCTGTGAAGCTGCTAGCACTATAGGTAAACAAATATGTGTTTGCCTACACACTTCTGTAATGTCCTGATTTCTGCAAATTGTGGGGTTTGGCTTTATTGGCCTGAATTTGTCCATAAATAGACTTAAATGCACATTCAGAATTGCCATTTAGCTGAAACACCTGATGTCCTTAAAGGGTAATTTGCATATATCCCATGTCGCCTCTACTACAAGAGGTTTAAAGAATCACACAGTGGAAAGTCTAGCTTTGCTAGATTTTTCTTTTTGTTTTTTACCGATTGTTTTAGTTTGCTTTTCTGGTAAATCGCAGAGCATTACAGTCAATTACGCCAAGTAATGTACATTCCATTTTTTGTCTCAAAAATGCACTTTGGTGCAAATTAAAGGAATCTGTGTTTTTTAAGATGTGTGGTTCGGAATATGGATACTTCTGAACTCAACACAATACCACAACTTCTACAATGAACTGCAACATCTTCTACAAAAACGCACAATGGGTGGAGCATGTCAATACACTGGACAGCACCTTATACAATGAATTTTACTGAGAAAAAATGTATATATATATATATATATATATATATATATGGATCTCCTACTATTCACCGAAAGCACATTTCACTGAAACACATTTGACAGTGCACTTTTCACCGAAAGCACATTTCACCGAAAACACAATTCACCAAAACACATTTCACCGAAAGTTGTAGATGGCCTTTTCCCCACTGTAGTGTGACCCTGGAGTTAGTATATATAGTAAGGGGGGTTGTGGGGCCCCCCCCACATATTTTAAATATTTTGAATTATATACATGGATACATGTTATTGCAATATATTACTGTTCTCTGACAATAATATATACATTAAATATGTGGGGGGCTACACCGACCCCACACCCCCTTACTATATATACTAACTCCAGGGTCGTACTACAGTGGGGTAAAGGCCATCTACAACTTTCGGTGAAATGTGTTTTGGTGAATTGTGTTTTTGGTGGAATGAGCTTTCGGTGAAAAGTGCACTCTAATTTGATTTTCGGTGAAATGTGCTTTCGGTGAATAGTAGGGGATGCTGGGGAGTGCCTTTTGTGTGGAGTCTGCATGTCCTCCCCACGGTTGGGTGGGCGTTCAAAAGACATGCGTAAATGTGCATGCCTTCGTTGAAGGTTGAACGTCGAGCTGGCACCTCGGCGTTCGTCAAAATCTACTGCCAATCATTAGCGGACTGAAGTTCCGGTGTGGCGACCCCTAACCGGGAAAAAGCCGAAAGACAACAACAACATATATATATATATATATATATATATATATATATATATATATATATACATACATATATATACACATATACACACACACACACACACACATATATCTAAACATATATATATTATATATATATATATATATATATATATATATATATATATATATTACACACACACACAGATTTCATGTGCAAATTGGGGAAACACAATGCGCGAACTATATGGTATAACACACGAATAAAACATTTTCATGAATTGCCACTTCACCAATGTGTACATGATCTTTAAAAATTTACTCATCTCCTGCAGAATGATGGCTGGTTACACCCTGTTCCACAGTCACAGGGAAACAAGGCCAGACAGAATGATATAAATAAAATTAAAAAGAATCACTGTAGGTAATCAAAAACCTTGGCTAGACACATGGATTTGTGACATTCTCAGTAAGCAGTTCAGCGAAGGCAAGCTTGCAAAATAATGAAAGGAAGCAGTTTCATTTCTATTAACTGGGTAGGTGGGCTAATCCATCACAGGCAATTTTCCACCATGCATGGAGCCAAAGACAGTGAAATTACACTGAGATGAAACAACGATAACTATAAAATAGTCACACCGCACACAGTAAAATAATCACAAAAACTATTCCACATAAAAGAATGTGACAGTCAAAAATTACAGAAGACATGCTGTATCATATTTTTAGTTTGGAGTTTCACACGTTTGTTTAAAAAAAAAAAAAAAGTGATGATGCTTTGGTATTTTGTAACCATTTAAAAAAATAAGTAGTGAACATACACAAATTAAATACCATTCAGTCTTTAGTTGCTGGAATAAAAAAACATTCATGCCCACAGAAGCCTGTTGCTTAATTCAATTTATTTCTAACTTTTGTTGTCATTTTACTTAATCAATGGGGAAACACTAGGAAAACAGCTCTCATGTATACATTTAAATATATTGTATATATGTATGGCCAACAAATTTGTGCAGCCAATATCCTGTTATTTTAATATTTAAAAAAAAAAAAACATCTAGGCTCTTCTTTGTTCATTTACATCCATAAAAAAACTACTGTGGACAAAAAAAAAAAAACACATGTAAAATAAGGAGCATGCTGACTATACTCCAAAAAGAGGAAATTATCCTTGTTACAGTAAGGCTTATATGTAAAAATGCATCTATAACAAGCTTGTTTAAGTGATGTTCTCGTGTATGAACCTCACTGTAGTGCATAGAGTGCTGTGGTTATACTCTGATGCTGGGAAAACAAACTTAAGAGCTTTCTTAGCAAAAGGCCCAATCATAACGGTGCTTAGAGGGTGCTTAACAAAATATATGTACCCCTATATGCTCTTACAACTGTGAATCACCCTGGGGACAGCGCCAGACAGAAAAGAACAATGGCTAAAGGTAAAACAGCCTATAAACACTGCTGATGTGTGACAGAGTAAAAAGTTTGTCAGGACAAAGTATCCAACAGCTTTTAAAAGCTGTTCTAACTTCTCCCAGACAGGTACTTCTTTTCTACCTTCTGTACATCTCCGCTGTCCCTGATTTTTGTGTCATATTTTACTCTGTCCCTCATAAAATCTTGGATTTTCTAGTAAATCACTTAGGATTACAGTCCATCAATAATGCCACTCACAGTTCCATACTTCTTTTTGTTCTGCTAACTTACTAAGTGAATGAAAGTAACATTTAAAAAACATCCCTGACTTTGATCCTTTGTGTCTTAGGCAAAGAAATTATGTTTTTTTTTTCTTCAGTAACTGGCAGTACATTTAGCTTCCAATTATAAACCGTATTTGCTATTTCATGACACAGTCCCGAAACACAATAAGTGGGTTAAGATTGGAGACCCCATCATAATCCTCTATTTTTTTTATTTAACAGAAACTCACAATGCCCCAAAGAAAAAAAAGCTCCCTATAACAAACTTGAACATAGCTTATGTGCCCACAAAAGTGACTGCATAACATGGTAACAGACGCCTCCATTTCTACATAATTCAGTGGAACAGGCAGGAGAAGGTATCAGAACAAAGCATACCTCTATAGCTATTTAACAGTCATTCCATCCATTCACTGAACTTCAGAATTACAATTCTTATGGAATGTCAATGTTCAAATTTGGGATGGAAGGCAGTCCTTGAAATAATAACACCAATATCATGTGATGAAATGGACAGCAGATACAGTGTAGAAAGACACTGTGCCACAAAGATTGAAGCTCACTTTTCCCCAGGTCTTTTTTTTAATACAACAGGAACATGACAAAACATTTTCCTGCACTAGTTAAGCCCTGAACTGCAAGCTTTTCAGTGGAGAAGTTGGATTCCTTCAGACCTCACGTGCCTACTGTGTGACCTTGAATAACTTACTTAACGTTTACTTATTTGTTTCATTGAATTATTGCGGTCTCTCTCTCTCTCTCTCTGCATGCAATTTTTCAGGGCTAGTTCAGCACTAGAATTGTAAGCTAGCCAGTTTCAGTGGGGGTTGTTTTACTTCTGTGAAGTTTTGTTTTTATCTGATAGCCTGGGGGTGTGGGTGCTATCCTTTGTCTTATAGTAGTGGTATAGTTACATTTCTGTGTACTTCTGACTGAGACTGATTTACCATCTGGACATGCAAGCTGATTTAAATACACTTTTTTTGCACTTGCATTGTTTCAGTGATAGTTAACAAAACTGTACTGCATTTATTTATGTGTTTCATTGAATATTAATTGAATATTGTGGTCTCTCTCTCTCTCTGCATGCAGTTTCTAACCCTCCCTTCCTAGTGTTGTTGAGTTTTAAACTTGGTGGCTTTGGAATTGCCCGCCCCTGCTGTAAATGTGTGTTTGGTCACTCCTCCCGGACCTATCTCATTTGCTCACTCGAGTACAGTGAGATCATTTGGGAAGGACTACCCCTTGCTATTTTGATTTCAGACACTCCTATAAGTCCCATCTCATCAGCTTTATCTACTGTGCACAGAGTGTATTTGGGAAGGACAACCCCTATAGTCTCTTAATCTTGTTCTGTTTCCTCCCTCTTCACTTAACCAGAAAAAAAAAATTACACTTTATTCAGCTGCTCTAACTCTAACTGTGTTCTACCTACTTTATTACCTTATTTTGCTGTTCTGTGTGCTCTTAAGGGTTCAAGTGCTCTTATTCTGCATTTATTACTGCTTGCTTGTTAGTAGCCTAATTAGACTTATCTGCAATTCTAAGCATCTTAATTTTGATTTTAGCACTTGTACTTCAGGCCAGCTATTTTACATTTAAGGTTTTTGTGGTCTACACTCTTGGAGACAAACCCTTCTCAAAACCCACTCTCCATAAGTCCGCCAAATATTCAGAACACTACGTCTGGACAACTCCCACCAGTTTTTCCTGCTGGCCTAGTCGACATGGGCATACCGAGACAGTGTAGCAGCTGCCTCATATTCATGGACAGTCCTCTTCTCCTAGCACACAATTCCCCTACTTGTGAGAAATGCATCTACATCAGTAACCTGGAATCCATGCTCTCTCGTGCCACACTCAGTACTCCTGACAAAGAGGAGATCACCAGCCAAACATCACATCACATAGCCAAGCACAACACACCCACCTATGCAGGGGCCCTCAAAAAAAACTTATCTAAACAACAGAGACCCCCTAAACACACTTACAAACATTCCACACACAACATCAAACACATCAAATACACCACACACAATAAACAACACACCAGTTTTTCACAAACACAGCCCATTAGGCATAACAATAAACTAATGCAGCCCGTAAGGCATAACAACAAACCAAACATACTAGTCAGTGGTGACTCAGTAGTGAGACACACTGATGTCCCCCTCACCAGGTTCGACAAGGAGAAGGTTGCGGTCAGTTGTCTGTCAGGTGCCAGAATCCACCACATCATACACGCATTTAAGTCTCTCCACAACAGGTACATGTATGACTGTCATTGTCCATGTTGGTGTGAATGACTAGAGATGTACTTCCCTGGACTATATGAAGAGAGACACGATTGAGTTCTCAGAGTATGTGTCCCAGGCAGGTATGACCCTAGCCCTAAGCAGCATCCTACCTTCACCAAGAATGATACCACAATATCAACAGAAAGTAAATGACTTCAACAATTGGCTTAGTTTCTGGTGTCTTTCCAAGGGGATCCAGTATCTGTCTGCCTGGGATGACATGGTTGACAGGCCTCGATGGTTTGCCAGAGATGGCATCAACCTGTCACCCCTGGGGTTCTGGATCCTGTCCAAGGCTATTGCCACCCCCACTGTGCCTTTTTTGGGCTATGTACCAAAGACAAATCTTCCAACATAAAAGATCTGTCAAAAAGCAAATTGAAGGTCATGGTGCATAATGCTAGGAGCCTTAACCTGAAAATGCACTCACTGGAGGCTCTCCTCACACTGAAAACTTGGTTCAGGGCTGCGGAGAGCATCCCTGCCTTACAAGGCTATACCTAATTCCACACTTTCCTACCTCAAAACAAGGTTGGAAAGACTAAGGGTGGTGGAGTCTCTAACTTCATTAAGGACAGGCAAACCTTCAGACTTGTTTGCCAGCATGACGTACTGGAATTACTCCAGGTGCAGCTGACACAGTTGGCAAGACACCAATCCAAGTTATAGCCAGCTATATGGTGGGGAGGGTTGGGAGGGTGGCCTAATGGTTAAGGTGTTTGCCTTACAAACACAAGGTGCAGGGTTTGAGTCTCACAAGGGATAATTGGCCAGGCTTAAAAATGGCTCACAAGGGCAGTTGGCCTAGCACTAATCTATTCAATCTATTCTATTCTATTCTAATTGAAGTTACCAAGGGACAGGGTGTTAGGAGACCCCCTTCCATGACTGAGGACATCCACTCCTCCTACCTGGACCTACTTGACTCCATCATCCACTCCTCCTACCTGGACCTACTTGACTCCATCAAGGTATCATCTAACACCATGACCCTTGGTGACTTCAACTACCCCACCATAGGCTGGGTGAACTATTCCTGCACTAATGCACTCACCCAACGATTCCTTGGCTTCATCAATTCTAACGCATTAGATGAGCTTGTCTCATCCCTCATAAGGGGAAATAACATTCTGAACTTGGCTCTCACCAACACGGGTGACTGCTACACTACTCCCATAATATGTTCTTCCCTGGTGAGATAAGATAATCGGTCTCATTCAAAGTTTCTATTCTATGCAACCCCCCCCCCCCAAGCCGTAACCAAGCTGAAAAACTTCTCAAAAGCTAACTACAACCTCCTAAGGGAGGGTGTCAGTAGCTTCACACCACCGTCCCCCCAAACAGGATGCAGACACCTATGCTGAACAGTAAGCCTATGCAGTTTACAAGCACCTGTACAACTGCATGGACTCAGCCATACCCAACAGAACAAAAACCTGCTCCTCAAGGACACAAACCTGTTTTGTGGACATCCTCTATCAACAGGCTTCACAACAAAAGGAAGAAACTGTTGTTCAACGGTAAAAAGGAACAAATTCCACATTGTAAAAACTCTCTCCTCATCCTCAACAAGCAAATTAGATCACTAGTGAAAACCTCCAAAGCCAATTATGAATTGAAACTAGCCTCCGAAATAAAAGGAAAGCACTGATCCTGTTGACGTAGCCAACCTGCTAACTGATAGGGAGTGAAGTTTGCGCTGAACCTATCCCCTCCAACAAAGGCCCTTTCAACATCCCCAATACTTGTCCCGCACATCACACATCTCCATATATCAAGTGTTAAAGGCCCTATCCAAGGCAATGAAGACAGCTTCAATGGGACTTGATAGTATCCCATGCTGTATTCTGCATCCTCTACAGCAAGAACTAGCTTCATCTTTGAGAACCCTATTCAAACACAGCCTAATTAGAGGCTTTATTCCAGCATTATGGAGAGCTGTCATTGTCATCCCCTTGCATAAAGATGGTGCCACTACTGATCTGGGAAACTATCGCCCCATTAGCTTGGCAAGTCTGATCTGTAAAACCATGGAGTATATTATTATGGAGCTCATAAACAAGGACACAGGCAATCTCCAAATACGTGACCCCACCCACTTCGGATTCATCAGGTGCAGATCTTGCGTGTTGAACCTGGTTGACTTCTTTGAGTCTGTCACCAAGGCCCTGGATGAGGGAAAATCGGTACATATAGTATAACTTGACTTGGTCACGGTCTTTGACACAATCCCCCACCTGGGCATCATAGAAAAGCTAACTCAACTTAGTGTAAATCCCCGTCTCATCAGATGGATGGCCAACTGGCTCACCGATAGGACTTACAAGGTCAAAATAGGTGCCACCACCTCTGATAGCAGATCTGTCACTAGTGGTGTTCCCCAGGGATCTGTCCTAGGGGACCCTACTGTCTGGCATCTACTTCTCAAAGGTCCAGGCAAAGACAAAGGGCCTGTGGCTGACCAAGTTTGCGGATGACTGTAAGTTGAGTGCTGTCAATGACTCCCCAAATGATGTTAATAAGAGGGTCTCACTGCAACAAATGACTGGTGCCAAAGTCATGGCCTTAAGTTAAATGCAAAAAATGTATCATCATACCATTCAGCAAAATCATGGTCCCTACTGATTACCACATCAATGGCAACCCCCTTAGCACACAACCTGTGGTGAGAGACCTGGGTACTCAATCTCACATTCAACCATCATGTAGTGGCAGTGGTCAGCAAAGCCTTTTACTTGGTTCATCTCATAAGTAAAGGGATTGCATCCAGAAAAAAGAAGGTTATTACCGCTCTGTATTCCTCCCTCATTAGGCCTACAATTGAGTTTAGCACCTCATTTGGTATGTACCTTTCCAAACATCTGCACCAACTGCAAAGGCCACAGGAATACCTTATGGAGAGAATCCATGGCCTCCAACAGCTGTCCTATGCAGACAGGCTTAAATCACTATTACTCTACTCGATATCGTACAGATTGATCAGAGTGCCTTGCCTACAAGACAATATCAGACCCTGCCCTACTAGAGATGCTCCATATACAGAAGTCTAACTCCTCATGCATTACCCACTCAAAAGGCCTAAATCTAATATAAGACATCAACAAAACCTGCTGGAGAGACAGGTTTGTCTCCCAGAGGCTGTCCAGTCTCTGGAATAGACTTCCCATACATGTCAAACAGAGTACCTCGCTGACCCTCTTCAAGCGCAACCTTGAGTGGATGAGAAACCACAAATCTGTCCCAGAGGTGCTACATTTGTCCCTCACTGACAGGGGCGACAGGTGCTGAATGTGGTTTCTTTTTTTGGGGATAAACTCTTGGCTAGGCTTGTAAGGGCCCCAGGGCCATTAGCCTAGTAACCTCTTATGATCCTATGATCCATGCACTTATGATCAGCTTGCTTATCAGAATATCAGTTTTCTAGGTGCTGTCAAAATATATTTTAATAAATTCACGTCCTGAGCTTTACTTTTTGGGGGGATTTCTTGGAATCCATTTCTCAAACACAGACTCGTTACGATTAGAAATGCAATCCTAATTTGCTACATTGCTCTGCTACATTGTTTATCATGTTGTGACATTCTGCTACATTAATGGTCCTGCAAGCAGTATACACAATTATTATTAATTTCATGATATTATAAATTAAAATTACCTGATTGGTGTAGAAATGGTTATTTGGGCTTATTTTTTGTATAAACCATCTGTTTTGTACAATGCAGTACAAGAGGAGATTGTAATGCGCTACAATATCATGCAAGATGTTCTTTGCATTTGCTTAGATAATAAGCTTTTTCAGCACCGTGTTTAAATAAGATTTTTTAAAAGCTAAAAAACATTTAGCTATAGGGACTCTTCTCATTCAGTCTCTATGTCACTGGTACCCTACTTATTCAGTCAGACTGCAAAGTAATCCCAAAGCAACTGGAAGTTACCAACACCTCTCATGAGTTGAACAAGGAAGGGTATGATAAATGAACCCCCCAGAAGACCAACACTTCTCACTAACAGGAAGCAAGTTAATCTTAAACATTTCATTTCAGCGTCTGACAATGTCAAGGCTGAATCACAATGGAAAGGTTTTATGGCAGCAGGAAAGGTACCGGATTAATTACCATATGCTATTATACAAGGAATGAAGAACTTAGCATATATTATTTCAGTGATTATTAAATCATTGAAATTATATTGTATGCTAAGGCAGAATGTACATTTCTATACTGGGGCAAGATAGACAGTTGGTATCACTACACTGCAGAAGACTAAATGACGAGTCCATTTCAAATGATCTACAGGGTCACTGTCACCAGTGTGACTAGTAACAGAGTCAAGATGCTAAATTGGTGATTTATACTATAGACATCATAACATGTGCACATATATACAAAGATGCCTACCGGCAGGAGACAAGATTATTCTCATAGTCAGTCCAAATGCTGCAAGTAGCCTCTATCTTTAAGCATCTCTCTGTAATGCTAACTTATTCTGAACCAATGTTTGTATACTCTTCAATCGTACTTCTTTAGGAATTCAACCTTGCATTTGCTGCACCAAGGGCATGCATTCTCTAGTGTATCGCTATCTCCTTAAAAGTTCACTGGCTAATTATTACCAATGTTACCTTCAACAAAAACAGCCCCACTGACTTTCTGCTTTAAAGGAGAAAATGCAACTCAAACAACATGGTTGTAAAAGCAAGACGTTTACAATGTGTCATAGAAAAGGGCTAGAATATGACATGGCTCAAAGGGGTCACTAGTTTTACTCAAGCCAAATTTGACAGAGGCTACTCATTTACGGCTACATTTCTATAAATGTTATAGCTAAAATATGGGGAATTTTCGTCTTTACTGCACTAACTCACCTACATGAAGAAGATAAGCTCCATTTCATCTTGGATTACATCATATTAAAAAAAATAAAAGTGTTACAGACTGCTTACTGGCAAGCAATCATATTATTAAAACGCACAAAGAGAAAGATTTCACACACCATATAAAACAGCAGACCTATGCTCGGTCTCTCTGTCTCTCTCGGCTTTTGCAGTATACAGCAAATGAATATGAGCTAAACTGTAAGAGCATGGTTGGATATTATTCCAATTTAAGACAAATAAGGGATAAGCCAAAAGGTAACAACAGCCTGTAGCGCATCTCATAGAAAAAGTTATTATTCTAAACCTTTAGTAGCTGACAGCAGCACTAGTCTGCACTGGCTTTTGTGTTCAGTGTTCAGCTCTTCTGTGCAAAGAAAAAAAATCTAATAACAGGATTTTGAAAAAACTCATCAAAATGTACCTTCAGGCAAAAGTTACTTCCAGTGTAATCTCTTTATCTATGTATCTGCTGAAAAAGCCAATTTAGTACTGTATTATACTCATGAATGCCTGTGACCTGTGTCAGTCCCTTGTGAAATATATGTAGACCGATAAAAACATGTTCCTGTAAACAGTAATCCAGTACACAACAGCACCCACAACAAAAAGAACAACAAAAACAAAAACGAACAAAAAAAAAAAAAAAACATCACAAATGATGATCCCATCTCACAAATCCTTGAAACAATCCTATATGCATTTTTCTCCCAAGGAGAAAAGAGATCACAATTTTCAACTTCCAGCAATTAAAAAAATGAGAATGCCAAAATGTCTACCAAGTTATTTTATTTTTAAACAAATACATTTATATTGCATCATTTTATTACGTCTTCCCATTAGCCTGCTATTAAAAACGCTGGTCATAATGAGATTTTCATTTGTAGAGGGCATATGAGGAGCTTACATCATCTAAGTCAGTAAAATATTTTTATATGTCATCTATCACCTTAGAAAGAGCCACTCAACTAAACATTTTAAAATGAGATCTAGCAGCTTAGGTTTAGTTAAGGCATTACTTCGACACAGTATACAAACACGGACCATGAAAATGAAACCTACACCCACAGGACATAGATTAACCTCAACATTACTGCGGGATGTTAGAAGATGAACTAACTTCTGTTACCTCCAAAATTACAATCACAACTGTAATACAACTCAGGTAAGTCATCTGCGTAGTACTAATGAACACAACTTTTACTTCATAGTGAAAACCTGGTTTGTCTTCCCAATGTAAAGTATTCCATGTGCTCTTTTCATTGTATTTCACTTACTCGATTGCTACAATAACTTCTGCATTTCTTCACCAAACTGCAGACCAATACACTGAAAACATTAAAAAGAATACTATGGGAACATTAGGGCAGGGAAAAAGAAAGCCGGAGTGTTCTTTTAGCTTCCTATCCATCAAGATGACAGAATGCAGCTGTCAGTAATGTTTACCATTGAGTACCCCTAAATCCATAGGTTACTGATGCAGCTAGAACATTGCAACTGTGCTCATATACAAATCCGCAACCCACAATATGGTTTTGCGTTTTGCTTGTACTCTGAAAAAATGAGCACTACTCTCCTACTCAGATTCTCACCCTTCCCCACTGGCAATGCAGATTCAGAGTTACACAGTGCTATGTTGCAGAAATAAATCAGATTTAGCCGTTTGCTCCATTTGCAGTTATGTAATGAAAAAACATAAACAAATCCTTTCGCCCTGTAAACATATGTGTATGCACTGTCTGTGGGAAAGACACTGTTTTAGCTCAGACATGTTGATTCCTTTGGCTTGCCACTAAATACTTTTCCTCAGTTCGCAAAACTATTTACAACCATGGGAGAGATAGACAGTACCACAAGGTATAACTTTCTCTACAAAGCAGTAATAAATGCATTGCCCTAACTTCACAGCATTTCAGTTTTAATACCCCCATATGGCTGTGATGCATACTTGTCTCTCAGAATCACTTTACAGTGAATGCTATAGTTTATAAATCAAATACAGCAAGAGGTTCTCCCGTTCAATTCTCGGCTGGGCTTAGGAGTGCCTTCTGTGTGGAGTCTGCATGTCCTCCCCGCTGTTTGGTAGAGTTCGAAAGACATGCGTGCGTAAAATGGGCATGCCTTCGCTGAAGGTTGAGCGTCGAGCTGGCACCTTGGCGTTTCGTAAAAATCTGCTGCCAATCATAAGTGGACCGGAGTTCCGCTGTGGCAACCCCTTGCTGGGAAAAAGCCGAAAGACAAACAACAACAACAACAGTACCTATGGGGAGTTTAACAGATATCCTTAACAAAGGTTTTTTTTTTTTTTTTTTTTTACTGACATAACTATGCAGAATGCAGGATTTCTAGAAAATGATAATGTTAAAAACGTAAAAAGCAAAGTACTGCTATAACATTAAGGGAACAATTACAATAATGAAACACTACATAACCAATAGCAAACATGATCAAATCTTTGACTGCCATGTGCATTTTTTTTATTTAAAAATGGCAGTATAATTCTTCTTAATTATTTAAGAGACTTCCACATACTTCACAATCATTTAAGGCTGAAGGCAGTCGAGGGGAAAAAAAATCCTCAGGGTTAACAAATCTAAAACAACAAATTAAAAAAAAAAAACTCTTAAAAAGATAAAAACCACACCAAGCAAAATTTTAAATGTACCATACATGCCCATTTATAAACTTTTAGGGAAGCGACACATTTATTATTCTTTAAATATGTCAAATGTCTGTGACAAAAAGATTTTTTGGTAATAGATTTACCACATTATTCAAACAACCATTATGATAAATAATCAGTAATAGTTAACTATACAGAAAGAAAACATGTATATCGGAAGAAGGCTTGGGAGTGTTGTAATTGGCTTCTTTGACATACAATACCTCTAATTCACACTTTTATTTTTATGTACTTGCAATGCTGTACAGAGAAAAGACACTGCAATAAACTCATGACAGCCAGCCCTACACTACAGCAGTGCTACAGCATGGTAGCCTGGATGAGAAGGAAAATTAGTTATAAAATGGCTCCGACTGGGAGGAATGTAGTCTGCCAAAGGAAGGAAAACAAAGTTTAAGATTATTATTTTTTTTATTTATTTTTTTTATTTTATTTTTTTTTTTTATCATGCCACTGCTGGAAGCTTGATAAAGATGTCACTGCCTAAAACAATTAGAAGGGGTGATGCATAAAATGTATTTCACAAACCATGATATTAGTTCATGCTACAGCTGTCCATAGATGATGGAAGCAGGCTCCTCTTAGGCTGTATCCTCATACCTCTGAACATGTTTAACTATCCTAAACTGATTCACTGCTTAGCAAGAAGTCAGGCTTTCCCATTGTGACACCAAGGGAAGACAGCTGGCAGCTACATCCTGAGAACATCACAAAGGCAGACCTCATCTCCTGTTACAAGTCTTTACAGAACAAAGGAAGCTAAGCATCTGTTAGTGAAAGTTGTCTGAATGCAATGAGGGAGTATCAGAGAAATTAAAGGTAGAGCATATCTGAGAAATTAAAGGTAGGCTCATGTTTTAGGCAGTTGTCAACATTTCCACTTTTCTTTTTAGCCTTCCTAATGCCTGAAAGTAGTAAAATGTATATTTCTGGCTATGAAATTATATTCAACTTGGAAGGAGACACATACATTTAGTTAAACAAAAAAAATGCAACTTTTGCTGTACATAAAAGGAACATCAGGTGACGCTTTCTGGACCGTGGTTTAAGAACCAGCAGTGATGCCCACTCTGTCAAGTTTTAAGGTGTACCTTGCTATTTACCATATACTGCCCTCTGGGACCAGGTCATGACTGAAAAGGGTCAATAGACCAGTTTACCATCCCAGTTATTGGGTGCCAAATAAATAAAAGCCACTTATTCAACCATGCATTTGATATTACTTGATTCCAACAATTATTTTACTGTGGCTTTACATTTAATAGTGTTTTATGCCGTAGCGCCAGACTGTTATATTTATCATTTTATCTCCTTTAATTCTGTGTTTTCACATGCAATAGCACTTCAGCTGCAGCATCATAATAAACTTGCACTTCAAATTGAAGTTTTAAGCCCATCCCCATAGTCCACAATGATGAATTCCCAACTGTAAACCAGATGATCAGTGTTCAGTTAGTGACACCGGTGCTGAAAGGGTCAGGCCCACAGAATGGGTGTGAATGGACATTGCTGGCTCAGCCATCTTGGGGAAAAGGAAGTGGCTCTGAAGCACCACTTTGGTAACAGCAGAAGCACTGGATGTCGAACCTCGGGGTATGTGTCTGACTAGCTCACTGCTTGTGATATGTACTTCTGCCATGCAGGCAGCACTATGTAGCATTCAAGGGAGCCTCTGTGGGGTAGGGTAGGCCACTTTGCTGGGATATGTGGCTGGCTTACTCTCTACCACCGAACTCTCTCTTTAGGTGAAGCAAATGGGCTGAAGAGGCTCCCTGGGCAGGAACAAATGGGCCACTGGCCTCTCACTCCCAAAAGAATGAATAGGGCAGATCCCATGGACATACAGGCCAGGTGAAAGACTGTGGAGATAAAGCTCGAACTTGGATTTTAAAATTTCAGAATGGTATCTCCAAATACTAGTGTGACCAGTTTGTAAGACAAAAACTAATCTAAACAATAAATGCTAGAATAATCCAGAGTGCTATAGCTATCGATTTAAAAAAAAGCATTTGATGAAGTGCAGCAAGGGAAAATAAAAAAGAAAAAACTAAACTATGGCAAATCTGCTGCGCAGTCTATGAGGCAAAGCTGCTACTAGAAGACAGTGGGTACTTGCTGATGGGAAAAGTACAAAAAAATCATTAGTGAAAAGTAGTGCCCATCCAGGTGAAGTGTTAGAACATTTCTAAAGTCTTTGAAACACAAAATGATACAGTTAACAAATTAGTTACGTTTGCTAACAACCTACAAATTAAGAGGAAACTGCCAAAGATGGGAGGATATTACTATATCACTCCAAAATGATCTCATGAGTATTTCCATAAGCTCTACAGCTCTAGCACATTAGGAATGATAACGACCGCGCAAAACAAAAACGAGTTACGGAGGCTACTGAATGACTGCAAAAGAACACACACAAAGGAAAAGTCTCCAGTGACCACTACAAGTACATAAGCCACCCCTCCCCTCTGTTGTAGAAGGAAGCAGACCAAAAAAGACCCCTAAATATGAAATAGAGAACTATTGAGAATAACTAAGAAATGTTATGAAAGAGTGGACTATTGAGCATAAGGAAGACATTAGGTATTGCTACTGTTATGCAAGACGCCTAGAATTTTTAGAGGGAAGATATTTGGAAAGTTTAAAAGAGAAAATAGAGGAAAGAAAAATACTTGCACAAAAAAAACTGTCAAAAACCTTCAAATGAAAAAGATAGGTGAAATAACAGATCCATGAAAAACATTATACAAATGAAGAGACTTCGGGCCAAAAGCCAGACATTTTGAAAAGTGTGAAAAAGAAACATGGGCATGGGAAAGAAAGTGAGATCTAAAATTGTGTAACATTTTTGCAAAGGACAAAGCCAAGCTATATATTACAAAAAGACAGCTCCAAAGACATTTAAAGAGAAATACAAGCAAGGCATCCAGATATGGAACATTTCACAATACAAAAAATAAGAACGCACAGAGGAAATTTTCAACAGATTATTAGTAAGGTAGAATTTAAACAAATAGAAACTGAAGTCATGGATTACCTACAAAGTGAAGGATTTAGTGTAGCAAATCCAGAACAAGTAATGCCACAGCATGATGGAATAATGGCTTCTCAGATTAAGGAGCAGCACGTGGACAGACGCATCTGAAGATGAAGTATGGACATGGGAAAGTAAAACCGTTCTGGTATGCAGTGCTACATTTACGCAAAGGAGAAAGCAAAATCAATCAATATAAAAAGGTAGCACCACAGACATTTGAAGAGAAATACAGGCAAATACACCTAGACATGGAAAATTTCACAAAAAAAAAAAAAAAAAACACAAAGAAGGGAAGTACAAAGGAGGATTGATTAGTTAGGAAGGCATTGAACAAATAGAAACTGAAGGTATGGATTATTTGCGAAGAGACAGTATATGTGCAAAGAATCCAACACAGGTAATGGCATAGTATGATGGAACGAGTCCCCCAGACTAAGGAGAAGCAGGTAGAGCAGGAGCAAATGCTCTGCAGCCTTCTGTATGGGACTGGTACAAAAGTTCAACTGAAGTTGCACAGCAAGGGAAGGAGCAAGAAACTGTGGTAATTCTGTCACAATCAATGTTGTAAGTAAAGGGCCATTGAGTTCCATGAAGGAGCAGCAAATGGAGGATGTTGAAGAAGATATGCCACAAGAGGAGGTTCTGTATCGTTCTGTAAAGCTACCCATAGGAAACGGAGAGTAAACAAGGTGCTCCTAGGCTAGAAGAAAATGATGGGAAGGGCTGCTTGATTTAGTAGAAATAGAATATTAAGATCGATGACAGAAATACCTTACAGAAATGAAATAAGACCCAAAATATTACAAGTTTGGTAAAACACATGAACACAGTTATTAGGGCTATTGAGAGCAATTCTTGTGAGATAACAGAAATAAATAGGACACATTACTGTGAAGTTAAATTAGTACCAGGTAAGTCTTAACACAAAAACAAAGTGCAATAATGGAAAAGATGGGAAGAAACAAACCACCAAAAAAGCACTGAATAGAAAAAAAATTTAATCAATTAATACAAGAAATATCACTATTTAAAGAATATAGAAGAGGGAACAGATCATTAAAAATTCTTAGAAAGACAGATGTGATAAAAGCAATGCACAATGTCAAAACAGACCAGGATCTATCATACACTATTGCAAACAATAAACTAAACTAAAAATATCAGCATAGGTAGAAAAACTTAAAAGATGTGCAGATAAGAAATTCACTGATGACCCAAAAAATTTTGGAATTTGGAAGTTGGAAAGAAAAAGGAATAGAAACTTCACCAAAAATAGAAGAAACAGACACATTTTGGATAAATATTTACGAAGATACTGCGGAACATAATAAAGATGTTGGATTGATAAAAAAAATTAAAATAAACAATAAGGAGTTCTAATGAAGAGGATATGAAATGGGATGAAGTAATGGTCAGAGAAACTGAAATAAAATGAATAAAAAGCTCTTAATTGGAAAATCCCAGGCCCAGATGCAGTATCTTTTATCCAAAAGTATTAACATCTTTGCACAAAGATTAACCCGGAGTGAAAATTACTTATATGCACATCCTGAACGAATACCAACCTGGTTGACAATAGGAAAAATGACATTCTTGTTTAAGAGTGAACCTGTAAACCATCCTAAAAATCTATGGGCTAATAGCTTGCCTTCCAATGATATACAAACTATATACTGGAATCATCATTAAAAAACTCAATTATGGCAATATAACAAATGGTTAACAAAAGAAAGTCATAGGAACAAAGGATCTTTTGTTGTTAAAACCCTAACAGAGAATTGTAAAAAAGGGAAGAATGTCAGTATAGCATGGATACAATACAAAAAAGCATGTAACAGCATCTCACATTCACGGACAAAGGAATGTTTTGAGATGTGCAAGGTAAACCTGCATTGATCAATTACATTACAGCAACCATAAAAAGTGGCAAACCACTTTGCAGCTAAGCCATGACAAAGGGCAAATTATTACCCCAGGAATAAAAATTTAAAGGGGTATATTCCACTGTGATTCTTTGTCACTGCTGCTCTTTCATCTTGCCCTTAATAAATTAGGCAATGGTTACAATTTGGCACCCAGAAAAAAACAACCTTGTTTGAAGACTTCTCATCTACTTCTTGTAGATGACAACTTTAAACTATATAGTTCATAAGATGAGGAGTTGAAAGCACAACTACATGCAGTTACAACTTTCTCAGATGATAAAAAAGTCATTTGGTCTTGATAAATACATAAAAGCAACATTTAAAGCAGGAAAGCTGCAGCACCTAGAAAACATAATCTGGAACAGGAAGCGATACAAAGGAACTTGAGCAGGAGAGAGAGCATAAATATTTAGGAATTGATGAAGGAAAAGCAATAAAACATGAACAAATGGGAATAAAACTCAGCAAGGAATGTTTTAGAAGACTGAAACTAATACTGAAAACTGCTCTGACATATAGGAATAAAGTTCAAGCTATAAGCCAATTTGCTGTTCCTGTTCTAACTTACAGTTTTGGGGTGATTGGCCCCAAAAGGTATTGGATCAGCTGGACAGGAAAACAAGAAAAAAGCTTTATATTTATCAAATTATATATAAAATTAGCATTTCCCAAGCTTATATATATTCCTCGTTCTGGAGGAGGTGTGGGCTTCCTCAAAATTAATTACATGTATAGATCTGCAGTCATAGGACTATGTACATATCGTTCTGGAGGAGGTGTGGGCTTCCTCAAAATTAATTACATGTATAGATCTGCAGTCATAGGACTATGTACATATCTGCTGACCTCACCAGATCCAAACATACTGAAAGTTTTAAAACAGGAGGAGAAGTCAAAGATGACTTTTCTGCTTAATTTAGCAGAAGCATATAGATATTAAGTGGGAATGGAAATTAAAGCAAATCAGAAGTCGATAAAAATCGGACAGCAACTGAACGTGCCAAAAAACAAGAGAAAGAATACAAGGAGAAGGATCAGATGAGAAGTAAAGATATATGAAAAAGGCATAAATGTTATGGCAAATGCAGGGAAGTCCTGAAACAACCTCATGTCAATCAGGATTTGGCATAGGAGTGGTTAAGGAGAGGTCAACTGAAACCAAATGAAAATTGAACATGTGGAAGGAGCAGACAAATGCAAGTTCTCTCTATATAAAAAAAAAAAAAAGTCGCACATCTCGTTTCTGGGTGGGTTACACTCATAGCAGAGTGCCTGTATACTGAAGGGCAAAATAATGTGGCAAAATTGTTGGACTGGGATTGAACAAATTAAAATACTAAAGTAATAGTTCAGAAGCACCGGAAACATGAACCACAAAACATTGCACAGAATGATGAAGTTTATTCAGAAATGTTTATTGTATAAATATTGTGTAAACATTTTAAAACAAGACCTCTTAGTAAATAACAAACAAAACAAAATAAAAAAATGATGACATTTATCACACGAGATCATCCATTACCAACAGTTCAGAAAATAGAAGATGGAAAACCAGATATAGTAGCCCGGGAAAAAAAGACAAAAGTTGTACTGATCACTGAAATTGTTACACCTAGTGATTATGGTGTCTCATGTACAGAGAGAAACAAAGATATTTATCAGAATTTGCGGGCAGAAATGACAGCAATGTGGAAGAAAGTCACCTAGGCCGTTCTAATAGCAGTAGTGGGAGCAACAGAACTCATAATAAGAACTTACAGTGTATTTAGGGGTCCCGATCAGAAGCTGGAGTTTTCAGAAACTCAAGATTCGAGACAATATGATCAAGTTTCCAAAACTTCAAAGCTTTCGAATGGAGATTGCAGTACAGTGTGGATTGGGGAATTTACCCTTTTCCCCACTGTAGTGCGAACTTGGAGTTGATATATATATAGTATGCAGGGAGTGTAGTGGGGTGCGTCCCCTCCAAAAACATAGGACAAAAAGGTAGATTTTTGTTGTTTTACGAAGTTTGAGTTTTCGGAATCTCGATCATATCGTCTTGACAACATGACAATATGAATTTAGAGTTTCTGAAAACTCAAGCTTCTGACATAGACCCATACTTAGATATGCTACCAATACATGAAATGACGTATGAATTACAGGAGTAGTCAATTCTAGGCACATTCTGGGTGCTGCATAGAACAGTTTGGGCTAACAAAGACAAACAATACTAACTTCACGAATTTAATTTCACCCAGACTTGGGAATGCTGCCCATTCTTAGCATGGTATTAAAAACCCCCAAAAGACATGGAGAAATTAAACAGATAAATGAGGCTATTAGATAACAGAAAATCTCAAACATTCAATTTATGAAGAAACTAAAAAACAAAAAGATGACTGAGCAATACTTTTATGTCTAGCAGAAAGGGGGCTTTATTACTACTGTAAACAGCCTACATGTCAACTCAGTTACTTAGTGTAGCAGGCAAAGACAAAAACAACCTAAAGTACAGAAAACAGAATATGAGGACGAGACATGGATAGGTGAGCCTAGTGTAAAGGAATGCCACTGACCACATTGCACTCGCTGCTTCCATGATACACAAAACATTGCATCATTCATGGCTGAAAAATCTGCCATCAGCTTCGATAATTCCTATGTAGCTTTTAAAAGCAGTTCCTAGAGCTCACTGCTGTTGAGATCTTTCCTCCCTGGACGGAAGAGCTTGACTATGTTTTATCCGATATTACCAAGATCATACTATACCGTGCTCAAGGTCAAAGGCAGCTCAATAAAGCGTGGCGTTTAATTTCATAATGGCCACACAACAATAAAAGTATTTAAAATATGCATTAATGTAGTTGCTTAATCAAGCTGTTAAATGCTTTTACAGTATTAAATAGCTCACTTCACTGAAGCTCCAGTTACCTGAATGGAAGGCAGGCCCTTTCAAACCCGTTAATATTTTAGTCTATTATTTATGTATTTGTTAACCAAGACAGTGCACTGATCCACAGAGAAAGTTTTCAGACTCAGCCCAGGTGCATAGCCACACAGAGTTCCATAATTAAAGGTGTTAAGAGAGAAAAATACAAGCAGTATGTAGCAAGAACAGTAAAAAGAGAATAAATAGGAAATATACAATTATATACAAAAAAACAAGTTAGCACCCACCACTGTAACATAAAGATGATAAAAATGTAAGAGTTACAGCATCGGAATTAGTGTTAGCATTCTATATACGGTCAGAGCCATGTCATTTAAATGTGAGCTAGGATGTGGGTATCGGAATAGAGCTCATCATTTCCTTTGTTATGGCATTTGCAGTGGACTTGGATCTTTCCTGAATGTGTGAAAGGACAAAGTGTCACTGATTTGTTTAGGAATGGCTTACCAGATTTTGTATGCCAAGACAGAGAAGCTGTATTCTGTCTGCTGTACTTTGATGTGTGTTGTTAAGAGGTTGGGAGAGCTCCACATCGACCATGAGTTGTGTGGTGTTAAAGGTGGTTATTTGTGGAATTATTAGTCACTTGACTTTGGAGAACACCACTGTGTTAGCCTCAACAAAGGTTGGTGGGATGAAAGAGTTATGAACCTACAGATGTTACTAGATAGAATGGAGCAGTGAAAGAGTCACTTTAGTTTTTTTTGATACTAGTTGCAGGAGTAGGGCACTTTTGTCTGTAATACTTTGGGATTTTGGGGAGACAGAAATGCAAGATTTTCCATAACTATAATACCTCACTGCTGACCTTTGATTTGGTGACTTATGTGGTGCTGGATGCTTAGAGCTGAGTCTACCCATGTTTACAGAGACATGGAGATGTGGAGGTTTTCTAGCTGTTCTTCTAGCTGTTCTTCACTACCGAGTCTAACCAGTTTGGACTGCATTTACTAAGTTGTTACGAGAATCCCAAACAGCACTGTTTATGTTGGTTGAGCTATTTGCTAAGGCTGAAAAAGATCGGTCTGCAGAAGGTGTAATGTATGATTGGGGAGGGCGGGTACTCAATAGATAACTATATCACCAGCTTAAAGAAGAATGGGCAAGCTGGGGAGAGGGGAAGGAGGAGTGAACCTTGACAGGCACTGTTGATTATGGGATAGGAGGAGGGGGAGGTGGATCCAAGATGGACTGTGAGGGATTAGTGAGATAGGCTGATTGATTATCTTGTGAGTTGATTCCAGCATCTTGTGTGTGGGGGAGGGTTACTAGAGGGTTGTGGTCTACAGAACCAAAGGCCCTAGATAAGTCAAGAAAGATGGTGGCCCTTTTCCATATTTTGTAGGATGACATCAGTGACGGTGTAAAATGCAGTCACTCTGTTGTGACCAAACCAGAAACTGAGCTGGTGAGGGATTACTATGCTTTATTTGTGAAGAGAGTGCATGAGTTGTTGTAAACAAGTAGTTTAACGTCTTTCTTAGGATTGGCAGATGGTGCTCAGATGAGTGAATGGAGCTCACGTCTGGTTAACTTTTCTACCACCATCCATATTTTACTGCTTGAACTTAATCTAGGCAAGACTGGAAAGCCATTAGGTGGTTTAACAGTTACCTAAACAGAGGCCGGTCAGTTCTTCACATTTTTAAAACACAATTTTAATTAATAATGCCTTAGGCAACTTTTTTATTTTCTATCCCCCACCTCCTTGATGCCTCTAGCTATGCATCCCACATTTTGCAATCTCCCAACCCTAGCTCCCTCAATCACTCTTTATAGGCAGCCATAGATATATCAATTCACCAAGAAGGCCAACTCCTCTGGAAGAGGACAACACACACACGGGTCTCTATTAAGTCAGCGAATGTACTAAATTGCGAACACTACTTAATCGAACCGACTTACCCAAAATGGCAAAATGTCGAAAGCACTGAACAGAATAAAAAATTTCCACAACACCTTCATTCAACAGTGTCCAAAGACAATGTTAAATCGAATGTAGACCAAGCACTGGAAGTACCACACCATGGTCTGACACAGTAAAACACTTAGTGTGATTGTTGTCTGGTGGTATTTACCTTCAACAGGCACATTTAAATAAAACTGAAATTCCTATGAGGAAAAATGGAGGGCCTTAGCACAGCAAGAAGGGTAGGTGGAAAAGGATGACAAAACTTGAAGAAAGAAACAAGGAAAGGTCTTAGTGATGTAGGAAGTTAAAAAGGAAAAACATTGAGAAAAAAGGACACTTGTAGTTACAAGTCCCAAAATAGAAGAAATTCTATCTTAACCTGAAAGGTGGCCTGAAACAATTTTGTTCACAGCAAATACCTTTTCACAATGGGAAACAGATGGATAGACGTAGTTCTGTAGTGTGTTGTGGGATACAGAAAGTGAAGCTGGCAGCATGCTAAAATTTCATCTCTCAAGCGGTCCCAACACCTGCAGTACAATTTACCATTTTATGAAATAATAAAGAAAAATAGGTCAGTCAGATCATACTTACTTTAGTCTAAGTTTTTACACTAAAAAAAATGGTTACTGGGGTCTATATCACTTAACTGAATCTCACATCGAACTCCTCTTCGAACACTTTTTAATTGGGCTCCCAAATAAGTGAATGGACTTTTTATCAAAGTTTTTCCAAGGGCAAAACAATGTTAGGCCACCCTAGCAATCGTGGAAAAAAAAAATAAAACTTAAAAACCTACCGGGGGGTTGGATATATCAAATCAAAGTTCATACTACAGTGGGGAAAACGGCAAATTCAATATTGTGGCCAACTGCTGTTTTGCCCTAAGAAAAGCTATGATGAAATGTCCATTCGCTTATTTGTGAGTTTGATTAAAAGGTGTTTGACGATGTGAGATTTGATTAAGTGATTTAGACCCGGTTACTCGATTAATTTATCTTATTTTTCTTTATAACCACATTCAGTCATCCTTCATAAACCATTCAAGCAAAGAAAAAGTATTAACGAATCAACTTCAGTATTTGTCTGGCAACTGAGTGAAAAGGGTTAAGTGTACTGTAAAACTTTCCTCGGCAAATGCAAATAACTAAACCTTAGTAACAGAAATAATCTCCTTACCATCTATCATATCAAAACTTACTGTACTTGAGGCAAATAGTGTGCTATTTTCACAATTTCATTCAAAAACACCACTCCTTGAACATTTTCTTGAAGATGAAAATGCATGACATCATAAAAGAGTGTACCCGCAATTCCTCATTACATACATTAGTGCACAAGCTACCATTTTTCCATGTGAGATGCAGCAATAATAGAATTTTATATCCAAGCAAGATAATTTGTCAGCTATTTCGCACAAGTTCAACACCCATTCTAGAAAATTTAACACATTTGATGCCCTATTAGTGAAACCTTAATATAAATAAATAACTGTTCTTCTAACGTATGGTTGCTTTGGATTACACAGAATGCTTTGCAGGTATATGTAAACTATTGTCAATACCTAACTTGACATGATTTTGTGGGTGTGGTTATGAGGATGAAAAAGCTGAGTCAATAGTAAAACTAAATCAAAAGAAAAAGTCAAAAATCTTTGTTTTGTTTTCAAACCACTAGCTGCTTTAACATCAGTTGTATATCTCACAATAAAACTAACTGTAAAACACACATGTAGAAGCGAGCTGCTATCAAACTTCATCCTGCAGACCTGTTTGATTTCCTCATTTACATACTATGTGACCATGAACCCGCGGTGGTGGTGCTGCGGTAGCGTTGTCGCCTCACAATAAGACGCTGTCCGGTTCGATTCTCAGCTAGAGCATCTTCTGCGTGGAGACATGCGTGAATGGGCGTACCTTCGTTGAAGGGTGTGCGTCAGGGCTGGTAACTCTGCACGTAAAAATCAACTACCAATCATTAGCGGACCGGAGGTCCGCTGTGGCGACCCCTAACCGGGAAAAGCCAAAAGACACAACAACATACTATGTGGCCATGAGCAAGTCACATAACTAGACAGTGCTCTTGGGTCACCCCTGAAAAAAGGCATTTGTCTTTGGTGTATTTATATAGGTAATATACAAAAGAAGATAAACAGTTTTGAAAAAAGGTAGCCCTCATAGCATGAAAACCTAAAATAAGACAGAAAACTAAAGCCACACTGTTCACCACTAACCATTGTAAACACCAGTCCAGCACAATAATCATCTGAAAGCTGTTACATAAAACACTAGACCAGGTTTCTGGACTCCATCTCGCTGCACACCCCAAACATCAGCTTATTTCTGAAAGAAGTTACCAGACACGCATCGTATCTGGAACATCAGTGTGCATTCATAACTATTTTTGCCTCCCCATCTATTCATATGTTTGCTTTCAGAATTGCATCTAAAATCCATATTCGACAGCTGGTTACTATGCCCAACTGCTCCTCAGAGATGCTAAATTGACACCACCTCATAATCTGCACTTTACAGACTCAAGATAGCCACACAAATCTTGAGAATAAGATTACCACACTGTTCTGCTTATACAGATAGTTATCCTCTAGCTCACAATTTCCTACTTCTGCTATCTATTGCTTAACCACAATCCCTGTACCTTCACCCATCCAAAACAAGCCATCATACCACCTTTGTTCTTAATCATCTCATAGGAAAAAATTAACACTACCCCACAGCTTTCATGTTTCAAAGCCCTGAACACACAGTAATGTAATTCTTTGGTTTGCCTGCTCTGGTTGTTTCCCCAAAAACAAATTAAACATTTAATGTCTACATTAAATTGGCTGGGCTTCCACTAACTGTGATCAGTGAACATGCCAAAGTTAGCTGCTAACTAATGTGTCTTATTAGCTATTAGGGAACAATGACCTGTGCTGGGTTAGTGTTAACTACGCAAATATGTCTTCCAACTACTATTTCACTGTTCTGCCTTGATTGTGGGCTTTAAATATGATTTGTTATTCTCGGCAATGGCATGATACAAAACAAGATCAGTAAACAAACCATTTAGTCAAAAGTATTAATCTCAAATGCATAAACATTATTATATTATTAAATCACCACAGTATTAACTAGTAAAATGTACCCTGTTGCTGGTTTTCTTTTTAAATTGTCCTGCGTACCTTAACATTCCATAAGGCAAAATAACTGAACAAGGGGATTCTGACCTGACATTAGTCCTGCTATCCAGAAGCAGATCTGTCATTATATCACACAGGCTGAATTAATTTCCTAGCCAGACAGTTAAAATAATTGCTTGCTAACTGCATTACAGTAACACTTTCCTTAGACCTCTGCCTTAGGCAGTCACTGCACAACGAGGTAACTGGAAATAACAACTACGTCACAGACCTTGAGAAGCAGAATTAATTACTTAAGGTCTATGCAATTTGGTAAGAACCCTTCATTAGCAGAGAATGGCATGTTAAAGAAAAGTTGCAATGCAGTTCTTCTTTTGAGCACAGGCACACTCACAGTATTTTTGTAAGGGGCAAGATTATAAATCCACGATTAATAAATTAGAATAAGATACAAGCACCTTCCCAACACCACCATGCATGTCTGCCTTGTAATAGCACTACACTGCTTATTGCTAATGACATACAAGTCTGGAGTACGAATGAACAATCCTGTTATTTTAGCACAGGGACAGACTATGAACTGCACTCTAGTGTACCACACTCACATCAACAATATCCCTAAACAAGCACACATCTTATTAGCAGAACACTTACTTAAAAGTACAGAATCTTTTAAAAATCCAGTTTAAAATTGAATTAACAGGCAAACTAAATACAAGTACCTTCCAAATCACGGAACATGGGGAAAATATATGAAGAGGGTGTGGCAATAACTCTGGAGTACATCAACAGAAAGAGGGTACAGCTCTCAGACAGCTTTGAAACACTTTTTATTTTATTTACTCATTTAGACATTGTTGACAGGCTTAATCCCACTAATGTCCTCTTTTTTGGAAGACCCAAGATTGTTTTTATACTGGCTAGGGGTATTTTGGCTAAGGCACCAGAGAACACCCCTTTCAATAAGTGTCATGGAATCTTTTACATCCACCTGAGCTACCACCAACACAGGCAAATGGGCTCTCTCTCGTCTAATCCTACAAGTGTATCTAAAATTGGGTCATCTGTTGCTCTTTCAAAGAAATGTGTTTAAAGCCAGTGCTCACATCAGCTACAACATTAATGGGGAAAAAAGGTATACATGAAATAAAACAGAATGATGTAATAAGTAGCCACTACAGCTTTACTGTGAGGATTCACTTGGAGATCTACGTCTACATTTGGAAGCTCTCATCTCTATAAAGGTGAAAGAAGCTAGGAAAAAATGAAATGCAATAATGAAATTATCCAAATAGTAGCTCCAAATGGCAGCTAACTTTAAGCCAGTCTTATTATCACTTGCTATCGGACACAACCTAGGCCAAAAGGGCAAGAATAAATATTAATAACTTATAGGGTGGGGTAACTGATGAGACTAATAATATGATCCAGGGTGGGGGTGAAAATGGTAACTGAATAACTACATCTACAAACTCCCTAACCCGCGTGTTTACTAATTTTCTCCATGCTGGGAAAGGAAAGCAGAATCTCTCCTAAACTGACTCCTGTGACAAACAGCTTGGCAAGGAAAACAGAGTGCCATAATTCATGCTGGGCTGGCCATGGCCCCCTAAGGGTTCACTGTGGGCTCTGACCTCTATGGTGTACTCCCAGCACCCTCTCTTTTGGGAATTGTGGTCAATGCTCGATTCACAAACAGCACTGGGTGCAATTCACCCTAGAAAACAAACTATGGAAGAGGAAACAGGACATCTACAACTGTGAACATCTGCCTTCTAATATTCATAACTTTTAGGAACTCACCAAAAGAAGGTCCAAAAAGGTTGCCATGATGTCCTCAGTAAAACTGGATGAGTGCACTTTTGAATGCTGACATATAGCAGTGCAAGATATTGATATCCTAATAGCCTCTTCCATGACATTACAGGTCAACTGGACCATGAGGCTGCTAAGACAGGAGGAAACCGAGACCTTCTGTTCCAACAAACCTTCAGTCAGCCATGCATCAGTACGTTGTAATTCACTGGCCAAAGTACAGCTTGCTCTTGAATAATTAAGCATGTGAAAAACAATGTCGCAGTGACAGACATGCTTCCTGAATTTTTCCACGACCAGAATTAAATGGAAAGATCAAGGGTTGGCATAGTGGAAGCCCATTCAGGGCTGTTACTGAAATAATGTTGCCAAGCTTTGGGGTCTCCAGCCAAAGCAAGCACTCTAGAATGCTGATCTGGTCTGCGTTCTAGGGCACAGATGCCACTGTGGCAGGGTTCTCCCACATAATCCTTATAACATCTTGAAAGATGCCCAGAAAGAAAGGGACCACCCAAAATGTTTTAGGGATAACACAGGCTTCTTTTTTTTAAACATTTCTTTTCAGTAACCTCTTTCATCAATATTCTTTGCAAATGGAGAGATATGCAGTGAATAAAGAGGTTCAGAGTCTCTGCTGCATACTTTGAAGAAATTCTCCAAGATTCTTGTAAATGAAGAGGAAAGAAAGGGAAGGAGGGGGCTTGGACCCATCTTCATCATCAAGGTCATCCAAAAGAATAGCCAAATTAGACTGTATATGCTTTGATTTACAGAGTTATTTTGTGAACCTCAGCTGTAGGAGGGCAAATTGGTCTCAAAGTACTCAGCTAGTCTCTTGGAAAAGGAAGGTGGAAGACTCAACACCCGTGGCTGGAAGAAACTTAACTGTCTTCCCTGACAGGTCTCCCCTATCTTTAATCACTAATATGGGGCAAACCTGTCACCACAAAATAATTCTCTGGCACTGAAACCTGTGATGTTACAGAAACTATTTCTCTTCAACTGGAGTATTGCCCAGATCTTTCTAAAGACAAACTCTTGACCGTCTGAATTTCCTTTTTTGAAGAAAGCTTGCCTGGCATGGGAAGAGAAGTTGAAGAAGGCTGAGACAGCTTCACTCTTTCTCAAGAGTGCAGAGCTCCTTGCAAGATGAGCATTTTTGCAGTGCCTTTCTATACCACTTAAAAGTCACAAAAACCCACAAATTCAAAACACTGGAAGGAGTAATACTGGGTGATCAAACAATATAAACATGTAATGTACTCCACTGCCAGTGGGACTGTCATTCTGGAAACACACTTAGAAAAAAAAAAACAAGAGAGCACATAATGAGGGGCAGTGAAGGTGGGCCTAGGTCCAACACTGAAGGAAAAAAAAATTTCCATAGAAAAGGAGGAAACAGTAGAAATCTCATGAAAGAGGGCAGAAGAGTATGATAACAGACAAAAACAGACATGCTGTCATCCACATGCACCATAAATTCTCAAACGATGCAGTAGCTTGGGGTCATTTTTTCTTGCTGTTGAAGCTTTTCAAAGCAAACACGAACTGGAGTGTGACAGAAGTGTGTTGTAGGATGGGAAAGGAAGATCAGGGTGTATGCCAGCCTGGAAAAAATTTCATCTGCTCAGCATACTAATGATTATGCTTATGAAGGATGGAGTCTTGTTATATCTAAAACTATGCAACCAAACAAAACAGAAACACTTTGGAATAAATACCTGCAGTAATTTACTCATATGCAGAAATTATAGAGTGCAATCGAACTGTAGCAATTGTTTGAAGTAATATGTTCAAAGATGGAATTAAATCAGTGAGTTTCCAATAGCTGCTGTCTGCAGAGTATATACAAATGCATGTACTTTATTAATTTGATGGTCAGATATGCCCACTAGGCTAAAGTGCCTGTTTGAGTGGCGGCATGTACACAATGCTTCATTAAAGAGTTACATGGCATACAAGTGGATGGAGGGAAGCAAATCTGAGGCAAAAGAAGACATTCAGTAGCTTGGCCTTAACTCCATGCTACACTGACAGAATTACAAAGCATGTGAGATACAAAATGAAGGCATTAATGGTCTCCAAGTCTTGTAAAAGTACACAAACTACTAGAAAGCTGGGAAGTACCTTTGCAGTTGTAATGTCACTTGCTGAATCAATATATATATATATATATATATATATATATATATATATATATATATATATGTGTGTGTGTGTGTGTGTGTGCGTGCGTGTGTATATGCATGCATTTATATACAAGTATGTATGTATGTATGGGTCTACTTGATATGATCGAAATGGCAGCAGACCGACTTTCAAATAACCAAGACCAAAAGAGCGGAGTTTCATATGACTTGACACTTCACTATACCGAAGTTCAGAAGACTGAACTTTTGAAATGTCAACTTTCCAAGCTGAGTGAAACAGGAAATCCGCTCATTTCTGCACTATACTGTGATCTCGGAGTTGGTATATTTAATTTGCAGGGGGTTTGGTGTGCAGCCCCCCTGCAAAATCATAAAAGCAGACAGGAAATAATTATAAGTCTTGAATTTAAGAATCTGCAATCAATATTCATGTCGATGCTATAGATACAAACATGAATATTTAGTGGGATTTTGTTTGGGTATGCAGGTATTGGTTGGTGGGCGAGATGTAGGTGAGGTTAGGTATGCAGTTTGGTTTAAGTGGTAGTGTACTGTTGCTAGGTGGAATCCATTAGTTTCGCATTTCTATTTAATGGGAGGCAAGTCTGACTGTTACTGCGCTGGTTTTGTGTACATCGGGCATTTAACATGTCGGGTTTGTGAATTTTTTTTCACTTTTATGGTTTCGGTTATTTGAAAGTCAGTCTACTGACATTTCGATCATGTGAAATACACCTGTGTGTGTGTGTGTGTGTGTGTGTGTGTGTGTGTGTGTGTGTGTGCGTTTGTGTGCATGTAGAGTGCACACACATGCATGCATGCGCGCACACACACACACACACACACACACACACACACACACACATATATATATATATATATATATATATATATATATATGGGTCTATATTAGAACATCGAAAGTTTAATGGTTCGAATCACTAAAGGTCGACCTTTAATGATCGAACCATTAAAATTTCGAATGTTCAGAAAAAAATAAATTAAAAAAAAAAAAGAAAATCTAAAGGGTGAAAGCCTTATGGAGATTTCCGTTTACCCGTTTGACGTTCTGTACTTTTGTTATTCTCGTGTCGGCATGTCGGATTCGACACTGTCAGCTTTTGAGAATATAATAGGTAACCATATATGTGTGTGTGTGTGTGTGTGTGTGTGTGTGTGTGTGTGTGTGTGTGTGTATACATACATTTTATATATATATATATATATATATATATATATATATATATATATATATATATACACACACACACACATATATATATATATATATATATATATATACATACACATATATACATATATATACACACACACACATATATATATATATATATATATATATATATATACACACACACACACATACACACACATACATTATATATATATATATATATATATATATATATATATATATATATTTATATATATATAAAATCAGGGCCGCGGTGGTGCAGCGGTTAGCATTGCGGCCTCACAGAAAGAGGCTCTCCGGCTTGATACTCAGCTGGGGTTCCTCCTGTGCGGAGTTTGCATGTCCTCCCTGTGGTCGCATGGGTTTCCTCCGGGTGCTCCAGTTTCCTCCTACATCCCAAAGACATGCTGTAGGTGGATTGGACACTCTCAATTGGCCCTAGGTGTGTGTGTGTGTGCGTGTGTGTGTGCCTTCAGTGGAAGGTTGGGCGCCGGTCTGGAAACTCGGCATCTTAAAACTCCACTGCCAATTGTTCTGCTGACCGTTGCTCTACTGTAGCGACCCCTAACCAGGATAAGCTGAAAGGAGATGATTGTATATATATATATATATATATATATATATATATATATATATATATATATATATATATATATATATATATATATATATATATATGTTGTCTTTCGGCTTTTTCCCGGTAAGGGGTCGCCACAGCGGAACTCCGGTCCTCTAATGATTATCAGTAGATTTTTACAAAACGCCGAGGTGCCAGCTTGACGCCCAACCTTCAACGAAGGCACGCTCATTTACGCACGCATGTCTTTCGAACGCTACCCAACTGTGGGGAGGACATGCAGACTCCACACAGAAGGCACTCCCAAACCACGCCGAGAATCAAACGGGAGAACCTCTTGCTGTGAGGTAACAATGCCACCGCCGTACCACCACGGCATTCTATATATATATATATATATATATATATATATATATATATATACATATACACACACGTGTGTGTTTGTATACACATATATACGTACACACTTGTATACATAAACATATCTATACATTTTATATAATGTATGTATGCATAAATAGATGTATATGGAGAGATATACAAGATATATTTAATATAGCTCAGTATAACATCCAATCAGTGTAGTTACAAAAGAAAAAAATGGAGAAGTGAGGGGGGCCTTTCATGTTTTCAAGAAGTTCCTCTCTTTTAACTTAAAGAATACATTTCAATAAAAAGAATCTCAATGGGGAATTTATCCTGGTTACACATTTGGGAATTTATCCTGGTTACACATTTACTAAGTAAAAGTCTCTGGATTCCACGCCTGCAAACTTGTCATAGGACAGCAAAGTAGTACAGAGAGCGGA
>NC_056745.1:836988247-836995747 GCF_019279795.1 Protopterus annectens
ATGTACTCACCATAACTATAGCACTGGATGAGCAGGTTAATCCTCATTAATGTGGGAGTCTGAAGCTGTAAACATTTGATATTCCATGCAAAATCAACTTTAATACAAAACGGTGATGTTAGACATTCACTACTCTCCTCAATTATTTTAGACTTTTTTCTAATTCTAGGGACTACTACTCAAGAGTCTCAGAATTACAGACCTTCAGAGAGTTTGTCATCTAAAAAACGTACCCAGACTACTAGCCCGCCCTTTACCTATCATGCTGTTCCAGGTAATTTCCTCTCTAGATCTCAGGTGTACTGCTCAAAAGTGGAGCACCATGCAGAGAACTATCACAAAAATTAGAAAACATTCAGGCCATGAGCCTCGTGAGGCAGGGAGGGTGGGGTTGCCGATGAGGTTGATCTGCTCACTCAGTCGTATCGTTATGGTAAGCATATACATTCTCTATCTCTGAATCCTCCTGGGTGGTCTTCAAAGACCTATACCTCTGATCTCCATGACTACAGCAGAAGAATGAGACCAGGAACCTACAGCAAGCATAAAATGTCTTGTAAAAGTGTTCAGTGAAACCCATACACTGGCTGTGCAAATATTATCTAATGACACATTTTTGAAAAATGTTTGAGAAGGAATAATTCCTCCACATGTTTGTGAGGTACGCGCACAGGGCTGCATCTTATGCTTTTTGAAATGCAACTTCAAGCAATCTGTACACTTGGATAAAAATAATTTGCAACTCTGGAACTCACTTTTATTAGAAAATGAGACAGAAAGAGTTGGGTGTCATTCCTGACTGACCTGGTTCTGTCCACATAAAATCTGAAAAGAATATGGAGGTCCACCCAACGCAAAAGACATTCACCTCTGTTTGAATACTTGGGAAGAAAGCTGATAAATTAATGGATTAATTAAGGTTTGTCCCACTGGCTACCTTAGTCATATAGGCAGGAATATTTTGTAGTGACATTCTGTCCTTACAAACATCAGATAGGGAGGCTTTGCTCATAAGGTCTGAAGTTCACAAATCCTGCTGGCAGAAATAATGGTTACTAGAAAAAGTATTCCAAGGCAGGCACTCTGTACTTCTAAGCAGCAGGTTCAAGAGAAGGAAAGTTTTATTCTAACATGAAATACTAATCTTAAGACTGGATCCCTAACTTGGTCAGATGAGGAATGTACTCCTCAAAAAAGCTTTGCAAATATTTGAAGGAGCTAGAGATATAGTACTGGAGTTTTAAATAAACCCGGAAATGGCTGCCAGCTGCACTTTTACAGAATATTAACCCAGGGCTGTATAAACATTCTGAAAAGATAATCTAAGACTACAGACACTAGTGCTGTTAAGAAGTCCAACTCTTGGCGGTAGGCCAAAAAGAGAAGCATATCCATTTACTCTTGTACACATTTCTAGCACTGGGTTTCTGGGCAGAAGTAAGGATTTGGACCACCCTAGATGGGTATAAAGAGTCCTCGGTCAGTGCCAGAATTTGAGTAATCATATAGCTAGATGGTGAGTTAAAGTCTGATGGAGCTTGAGTTAACAGAGTTCTGAGAGGTTTCGGATACATAGGCTTCTCAAGAAGGTGAGCCCACAGAAGGGGAAATACCACCTGTCAAGCCAGACTAAGGCTATGAGAATGACTCACGACTTGTTCTGCTTGGCTTTCTATGATGAAGTTAAAATTAAAGGCAAACTGGGTAAAGAATAAAGGAGTTCTGATGGCATTTATATTTGACATTGTTTGGGGATGCAAAGAAGTCACAGCAAGGCTTTTCTTACTGAAGAAATATCTCATTAGCTGCAGAAAGGCTAAGGGACTGCTTATGAAGTAATACAAAGTAACAACAGAGTCCTACCATTAGAAAACTAACCTCTCAAGTATTGTGACTGGCTACACGAAAGTGATTCCTGGACATAGACCATTCCCATATTCTCACTATTTCTCAAGTTAAGGGTAGGAGGGAGTTCCCCCTTACTTGTTAATACACCAGATCACTCCTGTTTTGATTTGTAAGGCAAAAGCACCAGACAGGATGGAAACCCGGAATACTTGCACAGTGAGGAGTAGGGAAGACTATTCTCATCTCCAAGATATGGACGTGCAGACTGGCCTCAATGTGTAACCAAACATCTCTTTTGTTTACCTCAGAGTGTCCCCACAACCCAGCACAGAAGTGCATTTAATTTCAGCCACTAGAGGAGTGGGAAGCTGGAACTGGTTGCCCAGAATAAGACTGTAACTGCATCTTGAATGTCCTGGAGATCTTTGTCTTTTGAGCATGGAAGCCGTTAACCGAGACTACAGTACCTTCAGAGCCTACAGTACAGTTCTCATGTGGATTCTGGCATGATGGACCATACAAATAGTACAGTTGTTGTAGTTTGTCTTTTGGCTTTTCCCGGTTAGGGGTTGCCACAGCGGAACTCCGGTCCGCTAATGATTGGCAGTAGATTTTCACGAACGCCGAGGTGCCAGCTCGACATTCAACCTTCTATGAAGGCACGCCCATTTACCATTTACGCATGTCTTTCGAACACCCATTCAACCATGGGGAGGACATGCAGACTCCACACAGAAGGCCCTCCCCACACTCTAGCCAAGAATCGAACGGGAGAACCTCTTGCTGTGAAGCAACAATGCTACCGCTGCACCACCGCGGCAAATAGTACAGTGCCATGCATTAATTAAAAAGGTGTTAAGAAATGGTGGGGAGGATCCAGACAGCTAATTGGCTTTGACTGTTAGGGTTAACAGCATACTGTATGACCTTATTCTGCATCGGCATTGCATATTTGGGAGACGATGTACATATGCCCCTCTCTCCACACATACATACAGACACTAAAAACAACTTACTCCCAATCACTCCTTTACCATGCAATTCTGACCTAATCACTTATATGACTTACATTGGGCATAATGCCCAAAGTGAGTATATAACAGATACATTCTTACCACTTCAGGTGATCAGTGATGGGACTATACTGGATGGGTTAATTCTCTCCAACAATCAGCATTTGGCATTTTTTTTCAGATGCTCATCAGCTTGGGTAGAGACATGCCATGATGTAGCACGCTGAATACATAAATGTATCCACCCACATGACCTGCCAGTTTGCATTCTAGTTACCAGCAAGCAACTTCCTGAAAGTCAAGGACTAACAATTAAGATTTAACATTCCATTGCTAACAAGTGACATACTAGTATATACTTGCTCGACTTACAAGGAGCTCCAAAAACCAAAGCTTGATGGAGGGACTGACTGTCCACTCACAACGGGTGGCAGGAAGGTATTTATGACTCAAGAAAAATCTTGTCCTGCATCAAGCTTGCACTTTAAGAACACACCTGCTACACAGAACATCAAAGACACTCCCTAACTGGGCTTACTGCTAGGCTGAACAACAAGCAGTAAACCAGCAGAATGGAAGGCCCCAGAGCAGCACACCGGTACAGGAGGTAGAAGACATTCCTGAAAAAAAAAAGTTCATCAAGGCCACTGCTAGCAAAATGACATTGAGCTGATGGAATATACAATCTGCCTTCAGCGGTACAAGGGCGACAATATCAGGATGCTTCCAAACAACGTTTTGGAAGGTCTTCCCCCAACACTGGAGCTTTTTGTGGTCTCCTTTGTGGGGATGAAACCAAGTTGGTGGACAAACCTCACTGTGAATTAATTTCAGACCTCTCTAAATTTATTGTGAATGGCCTGAAAATAGACAGGGGAGTTCTTCTAACAAAATGTCAGCTTCAAGAAACAGTACTTCTTGCCTATCAAAGAAATGATCACCACCCAGACTGACATAATTTGTCTGATCAAGTCACTTTTCAGTGTTAAGAAACCAATCAAATTTAAATCCTCAAACTGGAAACTGCAGATGCATTTATGGGGAAATATACTTTTAATTGTTTCACTAGAGACTGTACCTCTTTCATTCAGTGCCTCATGTGGGTCTTCACCCTTTGTACAGTCAAGAGTTTAACAAAACAGTTATTCGTGTGACAGTGACAAAGAAAACCTTCCTGAATACAATAGCTGAAATGTTTGCTGACAAGGCACTCATGGCTATTGTGAGAACTACTGAAACACAGCAGAGAGCTTAGCAACATCAGCGGAAGTGACTGCAACAAAGTCCATCAAAATTACTTAATATTTCAGAGCTTAGAACTCTATTTTTTTACATTCTGTGAGTAAGTCACCACATAAATTATCCCATGTGAAAAGCGAGACAGACACAAACATCATCACTGTACTCACCTGAGAAAATGGAGCAGACGACAGAGCTGAAGGTTATGCTTACTACACTAACTGCGTGAATGGGCGTACCTTCGTTGAAGGTTGTGCGTCAGGGCTGGTAACTCGGCACGTAAAAATCAACTGCCAATCATTAGCGGACCGGAGTTCCGCTGTGGCGACCCCTAACCGGGAAAAGCCGAAAGACAACAACTATCTATAACTGTCCCTCCTGTTTGTTAGACACTTTTACCGGAACTCAGCCCATTTTCTTCCTCCAAGGCCCAATTCTGCTGCGGCACTTCCTTATCTGCTGCCCACATTGCCATGTCCTCCCTAGATATGTGGACTCAAACTCCTGCATTAATTTATGCTATGCTGGCAGTAGTCATTAAAAAGCTGGAGACTTAGTCTTCAAATGGACATCAAACCTCATCTACACTAATGTTAGTCTTACCTAGTGTCTCTGCCTAGGGGTCGGTCCCTCCAACACCGGACAGACATATGCCAGTCTTACTGACTTTCATGCATTAGGCATCGTCACAGCAGGCACCTGCATTTTTGACATCTGGCTGCACAATGTCAATTTTGTTTTTCCGATTTTGGACCACCTGCCATCAGTTTGGCAGGTGCACAGTGATCTCTTCTGTCAGTACAAGGTGTAGTTCCCTTTGCTTCACCGTTTACAGTGAGGTGGAGATGTCCCTCACAAGACTTGTTATGCAGACAGTCTTCACTCAGCAGTAGCCCCCTCCTGAAAGGATCCTACAGCAGCATCAGTGGGCTCCAGCCCCTTCCACTTTGAGACGGTCTTTCCCAGACAATTATGTCTTTCCTACTGTAATTTACAGTAAAACTGAAGACCAAATAGGGAAGCAAGATCTCTAACAAGCGGAGACAATCTTATTAATGAAATGGTAAATTCTGATTCAAGGAAAAAAACACGAAAAGAAAGGGATTTCACTAGTCTAAGGAAAATCCATGTTTCAAAACTAAAGAAAAAATCCACCTGTACATTCATCCACAAATTTCAGTAACCGTTTTTCATCCAATTCAGTGTAAGAGAGGCAAGTACAAACTCTTAACAGAAACAAAAATGCAGACCAGCAACAGTAAAGATACAAATGTCAAGGGGAGACAGATTCCTATAACAGGAAAGCGGGTTACCTGTGAAGACACTGAAGGCGGGCTAAGCAGTTTCGTTTCCACTAATCCATCAAACAGGCCCTTTGCAGTGTGCAACATTTTATCGAAGATGTTCCATTGAAAACAGATCATCAGTATAAGGTAGTTTACTACACTGAAGCAAATGCCAGGGAAGCAAATGTCCACTTGCTCAGGCTGTTCAAGATCAGCGATTCTTGTTTTGGGATGGACAGGCTCTCTGAGGAACAAAATTCCTCGTCTGTGTGGTGGGCGAAACACTGACTTCAGACTACCCAGGTAACACAATCTAGTGAGGTTCTGGAAATCCTATTTTCTCTTCTTTGACATGGAACCACAGTGTCTGGATTGTCCCATACTATGTGTACCGCATGTCTTATAATGTTGACAAGGGAGAGAACTACCCAAGATGACGCTTAGTGTGCTGCAGGATTCCTGAAGTCTCCCTTGCAGAGATGAGAGCTCCTGGGTGGGCCAGCTGCACCCCCATTCAGCATATGCAATATAATGTGGAGTATCAATTCATTCAGAAGTCAACATCCTCAACTACAGGATTAGTGTGAAGAATCCTTCTACACCTTTTCACTATTTTTTCTGAAAAACTTTCCATATCATAAGCTAAGAAGAGATGTTGAGTAGACAACTGACAAAGTCAGGCAACTCAGCCATCTCTATAGGGTTCCCTGAGGACATTGTTCTGGAGCAAGAGGTAACACCTGCCCTAAACTCTCTTGTACTAGAGTAGCTGATAATGAAATTGTGGACACTGCACCCCATAGAAAAATATGAATCTGGGTAGCCTGCTTTGGGGTAGCCAACACCATCCTATGCAATCCATCCAGTGCCAGGTAGACTGCCACATATTTCAATAGAGGATCTCAGGATGCAAACTTAACATTGGAGGGGATGATCTTGGACCCAAAGAAGCTAACACTGGAGGCCAGAAAAAGACCAACACCAGGCCAGACAGGTGAACCTTTCAAGGATAAGCCAATGCAGACCTCCACCCAGAGGAGGCAAAATGTGAGCTACCAAAGCCAGAAAGAAAGGGCCCAATAACGGGGGTCACCAATATTGGCCTAATGAACACCAATGAAGCCAATGCTAGGAGACCAGCATCCACGAAAGTGAATTTCTAAAAGCTACAACAAAGAAAAAAAAAATCAAATGAAGGCTGTTAGCCTAGTACACACCTATGAACCTATAAGATGGTCACTAACCTAAACTCCTCACCTAGACATTAAAGCCAATTATTAACAAAGATATCAAAAACCATTGCCTGGAGCCATTAAAATCCAACTGAATGTAAAAAATGGGGCAAAGATGCTAAAAAATGGAGAACAGAGAGACACTGAGTATCATGGGAAAAGGAGGCGCGAAAGATGCCCAAGAAAATTACACTCATCGAATTCTTGCACTGTGCACAGACTTCTGTAGATTAACAAAGACTGAATTCTTTCCCACTTAAACAGATCTAGTGATGCCACAAATTGCCCATAGGTATGTGCGGTGTGTGTGTGATTCCTAACCATAATTAGTTTCTTTATATTGAGCCCACATAGTCTGGAACAGGCTCTAACTCTCCAGAAAATCTGATATAAAACACACACACATACACACACACAGATATATATATATATATATATACATATATATATATATATATATATATATATATATATATATATATATATATATACATACATATATATATATATATATATATATATACACACACATACACACACAGATATATATATATACACACAAATATATATATACATATATATATATATATATCTATAGACACACAGATATATATATATATATACATACACACACACACAGACATATATATCTATCTATATATATATATATATATATATATCCACACACACACACACACTATATATATATATATATATATATATATATAGATATGTATATATATATATATATATATATATATATATATATATATATATATATATACACACACACACACACATATATATATACACACACACACAGATTATATATATATATATATATATATATATATATATATATATATATATATATATATATAT
>NC_056745.1:837005747-837028247 GCF_019279795.1 Protopterus annectens
CATACATAATGAAAGGGAAAACCACATAAATACTGTAGATATCATCCAAGAATTGGGTGTTACAAGTACTAAAAGAACTGTATCGCAGAAGATGAACATAATACAAACTATTGTAAAAAAGGGGGAACAAATGGTTATGGATGCAACACCATCTGATGCCAGTCAAAGACCATCTGGGGGCATGTAGTGTAGATAAACAGATTACGATAACACCCAAGAAAAAAAAAAGTACCAAAGAGCTAGGTACCTCCAGTCTATGTTCTCTGACATAGCTCCCAAAGAAAATAAAGTAATTTCCTATTTAAACAGGAGTATGTGTAAGACCCCTGTTTATAACACTGCCTCTGAGGAAAGATGCTTCAGACAGATGAAGTTCAAATTCTCAAAAAAAAAAAAAAAAAAAAAATAGGAACAGTATTGTACATGAGTGATAGCAGTGAGCCAACAGGCCAAGGCCTCTTAGGAAAGGTATAAAGGCCAAATTAAGAGAATCTGCTGCAGCAGGAAAGGAGGTCTTGCAAGATTATCTATTTAAGGATCAGACCACATTTACAAAACTGAAAGGAGTAGGGACTGCAATGACAGCAACAACTGCACCAGATTACAATCCACGAGGACAGGACTGATCACAGGGATCATGGCACATGGAATGGTTGCACAGGGATCATGGCACATGGAATGGTTGCTCTCCCTGTAGGATTGAAGTAAGACTAGGATGATCAATCTGCCTTGCATCCAAGTGTACTGAAATGAACCTGTGCATTAAATGAAAGGATATGTGTGTTCCCTGTCCGCTAATGATTGGCAGTAGATTTTTTACGTGCCGAGTTGCCGGCCCTGACGCACAACCTTCAACGAAGGTACGCCCATTCACACATGTCTCCACACAGAAGACGCTCTAGCTGAGAATCGAACAGGACAACGTCTTACTGTGAGGCGACAACGCTACTGCAGCACCACCACCGCAGTTTTATATATATAGGTTCATAGGTTAGTACTAAGCTAACTGCCTTGCGAGCAATTTTAAGCCTAGCCAATTATCCCTTGTGAGACTCAAACCCTGCACCTTGTGTTTGTAAGGCAAACACCTTAACCATTAGGCCACCCTCCCAAACCCTATATATATATATATATATATATATATATATGTATATATATATATATATCTATCTGTGGTTTAATATGAAAATGTTGAACGTTAAATGATCGAACATGTCACTATCTGCAGGAATTACAAAGTTGAAACTGTTTTAGTCGAAACTCATAATGTCGAATTGCCCATTTCTCCACTGTAGTGCGATCTCGGAGTTGGTATATATAAGTAGGGGGTGTGCGGGGGGCACAGCCCCCCTGCAAAATAGTAGAGATGGACTAATTGTTTTTCACATTGTTTCGACATTATTCACTTTCAATGTTTTGACTTTTTGACATTATATTTCAACCAAATGACCATTAGACCTTATTGCATTCGACATTTCCATAGTAAACCTATAACTCTGAAAGTGGAATGATTACAGTCTCTCTTCATTGGAAATATGTGAATGCAAAAGAGGAAAAAGGAGAAAGTAAAGTGTGAATACGAAAAGGAAATAGACAGATGTTAACAATTAAACGAAGAGCAGTTAAACTGCCCATCTGCCATGAAGGTAGTTTCTAATGAAGGGAGATGGAATATATTAACAAGTTACATATATTGTGGTTCTCATATAAACTTAAAATGCAGGCAGCAATACAGCATACACGTATATGCATGCATGTATACACACACACACACACACACACACACACACACACACACACACACACACATGCACAAAACACGTGTGCACGTGTGTTGCTTCATCAAAAAAGCAAAACATCTGACGACAAATTATCAAGCATAAGTGCTTGAAACATAACTAATGGAGAAAAAAATGTTTTTTTTGGCAGGGTCAAGCCCCATTGCACCTCCCCCACTAATTATATATAGTGACTCTGAGATCGCACTATACTGAGGAAAGGGCAAATTTTCATATCCCCACTGCACAGTGAACTCGTACAGAAATAAAAGCCAGCACATGTGATTTTCGGTCTCACACACTGGCTTTTATACCATTTAACAAAAAAAAAAAAGGTTGAAAGAACATACATCATACACACATACATTATACATATGTATATGCGGATCCCTATTAGATTATCAAAGCTTCAAAACTTGAAAATTCATATGGTCAGGACCATATGATTGAAGTTTTGAAACTTCAAAAGTTTTAAATGGAGATCATAGTACAAGGGTAGCAGGAGTAACCGCCAGTGCAGAGGGGTGGCACAGGAGTAACGATGCCATCAGTTTTTACTTTAGTCTTTGAAGTTGGCTGAAAGTATTTTTTTTCCTTTGTTCTCACAGAAAGTGGGTCAAGGTGGGGCAAGACCAACTTGGAGAAGGCTCTCTAATGTACAACCTTCAGTAATTAACTAGCTAAGCACATGGGTCATTTAATCATAGGCATATCATCAGAACACATGCCATAGCTTCCAAACACAAGCCTTGCATGTTTCCACAACAAATAAAATGTACAACCTGTAAAAAGCACCGTCACAGTAATAGCAGAGATTTTTCTTTGTATGTACACCAGACGATAGGCATGCATCATATCTTTGAAGTCTGAGCCAAGAGATTAACAGCGTAACCTGACTTTCTTAATAAACCCTGATGCCCTTACAGCCATTAAAAGCCAGGAATATAAGAATATATACAGTCCTTATAACCCCCCCCCCAAAGAGGAGCAGGGGTAAAGATGACAAAATATTCATTGCAAGTACTAGATAAGCAGAAAGGAAAAGGGAGGATGAGCCCGGGACTGTACATCTTGCATGCAAGAAAAACATGTAATAATGGGTACTAATGTTCAAAGTCTAGGCAAAGGCCTGTTTGTGACTGGTGTGTGACAGTTCAGAAATGCTATATGGAAATTGCAATCAGGAAATAAACATACCAGGACACAAAATTCATAGCAGGGACTAGGAGCATTGGACAGTAACTTGAAGGGTATTCTCTTTTCCCCGTCCCAATATCAGGGAAGGAAACGGCAGCAGTTACACAAAGACACAAACGTCCGAAGAGAATGTAGAGCATTAATAGTCACTGGTAAAGAGGCAAACCTGTGAACATAGCACAGAAAGTGCCTTAATCTGAGCAGGCAGGCTATTCTGCACTGAACAAAAAGAGACCCCTTAGAATAAATGTATTTCTATGATCAATCACGTCCCAAGAACTGAAACCAGCACAGATATCACACTCAATATCCAAGTGAGTTAAGCCCAAACAATAAAACACATTCCCTGTACACATCAGAATTTGGAATCTTGTGCCCACAGGAAATACACTTTGTAAACCCTGAAGGTTTCACCGACATGTTAACAGCTAACTACAAAAAAGAAACTTCTACAGAAAATCAAGAAACCACAAGAAAGGTATCATACTAACAACTCTTATTTTTTTCAAAGGGAAGAAAACAGAGTGAAAAGGAAAGAAAGAACCACCAATACTGGTAGGAAAGTGTGAGTACAAAGGAATACCAATGACCTAAAAAATGGTAATCTAGAAGCAGAAATTTGTATATTATGGTAGGGAGGAAACAGACAGGTAAAATATGAAAAAGGTAATGACTCATGAAAAAGGTAACGAGGAAAAAATTCGAAAAACTATACCACAGCGGTTGAGAGTTCATAATCCACGTCCGAACCTACTGGCGGAAAACAAGATCTGCAGTACATTAGATTGTTTGGGCATTGTGGGTAAAGGGAGGAGTTTGAGACTACTAGAATCCTATGTTCTGTAAGAAGTAGAAAAGTCAGATCAAAGTCTCCAATAGTTGAGGAATGAATGAAAATGACATCAGATTCTCTTTTCTCCATTTTTGTATTGGCTAAGTTCTTAGAATACTTTCTGCTACTTTATGAATATAAATTCTGAACAGCTCTTATCCTCCTTGTGAATCTGCAAACAAAATCCCACACTCTCCTTTTTTTCTTGAATCCCCCCATGTTTCATCATCATCCCTTTTCCACTTTGAATCACAGCTTTTTGCTTGAGTTGTGTACATCAGCCTTAACTATGTAGCTTTAAAATATAACTTCAAATCAGGTAATCCTAGACCAAATTGTACTATTGGGAGGATCAACTTATCCAACTTGACCACTATTTTCTTTATACAATTTCTTCTCTGGTTGAAAAAAATATGCCTGACCTATATGTATATATACAACTAAACGACTAAACATTTTCATTCCTTGTTTCTTGCTATCCATATCCATAAACAAGAGTTTTCAATTACACAGTTTTTGTATTATCTTTTGTTTAGTCTCTTCTCACATATCCTTAGCTGCCATAACAGAATCTTTTTTAATCCATACTCCTACATGCTTCATTTTATCATGTCCCCATAAATATGGGTATTGCTGAACCAATTCATGCGTGGGTACAAAGTTTACAACTATAACCTTTGTTTTGTCTACACTAATTTTATATCCCAAAACAGATTTGAAACTATCTCAAATTGTTAAAACAACACCGAGATGTCCTTTTCTGGTTTTATCAGGTACAAAATACTGTCTGCAAATAAAGGCAACTTTTGTTGATTACCATACCAAATTCATTTCTGCCCCTTAGTTTTTTTCTCAATGGTGAATAACAATGGGAAAAAGAGGACACCTCTTGTCGCATACTGTAAGAATCCAAAATGAGTCAAACAATAGACAAGAAAACTCATTTGTTTTCATGAGACTTGGTATGTAAAAGATGGGCTAAAGACATGTTGAAAGTGTAAGTGACAGAAAACAGCCATATCAAGTAATGAGCTTATTTTTAACTCAGTATAGCTGACATTGGCTGGACACTTCAGGGAAAAATCCTTTTACTAAGGCAAACACAGCAATATATATATATATATATATCTATATATATATATATATATTTTTTTTATTCTGATGCTTAAATTCTTCAGTGACAAGTGATGGACTGCAATGGCCCAAGACTCAAATGATTACACAATTCAAATTATTAAGCATGTAAAAGTGGTGAAATGTCTTGTGTAGGATCATTGAGCTAGACTAAACCAAAGCCAGACCTAAAGGATGACAAAAAGACACCCAAAATATCCAAGGGTGGGGATGCAGAATCATGAAATCAAAAGAACAGTACATTAGCTTTCGATCTGTTTAGCATTTTTTGAACTGTTGTTTAATAAACAGATATATGGACTGGTATACATATCTTTGTCAGCCACGACCTAGGCATAAAGGCAAATAAGATATGAAAGAGGTAGCAAAACATACAGGTTTTCTTTTACACTGTGAACTGTGGTAAAAAATTGACAAAATAAATAAGATATACACACAAGGAATATTTTAAGAATAGATGCTGTATGAAGAGCTTCTGCAATATATACAAAGATTATACATTTCTGTACAGAATTTAGAAGAGCTGCAAAAACAAATGAAACAATGAAAAGATATGTTGAGGAGTCAAGTCGCCTTTAGGCAGTTCACTGACGTATGAATTGTTTAACAAATGCAGATTACTCAAAATTCAAGACTCAGTTAAATAAGGCCTTTCTGGAAACTAATACATTATTCTCTCAAACATGAAACTGCAGTAGTTTGGTTGTAAATAAAATTCTAACACCATACAAGTTCCCCGGTCTCTGCATGACTTCAGTGATTTGCCCGTTAAACTCCTTTAGAACAGCTGCTAATCTAGTTATCCCCTTTACAAAGAAATGTATACACCATTAAGTTGCTGCGAAACAGCACTTCCTTTTCTTGATACATCTCCATACTGTTACATGAACTGTGCTATGCTAAGCACAATGAAGCAACATAAAAAAGCACAAGTCTCAAGGTATCTCATTAGTCGAAGTATGACGGGAAACCATTTCTCCCTGCTAGGTACTATCCCATGTTCCACAAAATTAATAATCACATTTATCTGCCTCTGCAGCTACTAACAGTCTCTAGATATATCAGCCTGTAACTTTATGTCATTCTGTCAAAGCATTCTGAGATCAGTGTTACTTTGTGATTTTCAGATGTATAGTATTCAGTGGTGAAATACATTCATAGTCTGTTTCAATGTCAAAGAAAAAGAAAAAAAATAGCTATTAAATTAGTACAACTCATCTACATCTAAATCCACCTGAACACAAGCCAATGTATTTTACTACGTGATTACCTGCACAATGTTCAATGTACAGACTCATTTGTGCTAAAGGGTGACCTGAGAGATCTGGCCCGGTTAAGTCACTTAGGTTCAGACTCATAGGTGTTTACTACGCTAATGATCACAAGGGTCTTTTTAAGCCTAGCCGTGTACCCCAGATCTCTGACAAGTTCTGATACCCTTGATAAGTGTAAGCATGGGCCCGGGAGATGAATCACTTACAGGTTACCACAGTCCATTAGAGACATAGGTGCCAAACCAGGGATGAATTTCTGGTTTCCCATCCAATTTACACTTGAATTGGGGTAGGGTGGAACTCTGCTTTACATGGGTGGGGAGCCTGTTCCATACACGGGGTAGCCTCTGGGATACATACCCATGTCTCCAGCAGGTCCTATTTATATCACAGGCAAGGTTTAAGTCTTTAGAATGGGTAATGCCGGTGCTGTTTATTTTGTAGAGATGCAGGAGGTCCAGAGTGGGATCTGACAATGCCCTGGATTCCAGGCATAGATCTCCCCTCAAAAGCCTGTAAGAGGCAGAATACAGGGATAGGGCCTTTAGGCTGTCTGCCCAGGACATTTTCTTATGCCGTTTATTATTTTAGCAAGGAACCTTTGTGGACATTCCATTTGTTGGATATGACTGGTTAAGTACATACCAAAGGAGGCACTGTACTCAAATGATAGGTCTATACAGTGGAACAATAACTTTCTTGGACTCAGAGATGCCAAACCTTTGTTTAGAAGTTGTGCAACACAGAATGATTTCCTCACCACTGTAGACACGTGATGGTGTGTTGTCAATATGATAGTTACCAGGGATGGATGACTTCCCAAAGGATACTATTATGCATTTCTTGGCATTTAGTTTTAGTCCACGGCTCTGACGCCAGCTGTCCGTGTGTGTCAGCCCCTCCTGGTGAACATTTGCATCAGTGTGAGATTCAATGACAGCTCCTAATTTGCAATCTGCAAATTTAGTCAGCCAGAGACCACTGACATTGGCCTTCACTTCGGGGAAGTAAATGGCAAAAAAGAGTGGTCCAAAGACTGATCCCTTTGGGACTCCTCTTGTGACTGGTCTTTTTGAGGAGGACTCCCCAATTCTAACTTTCTGGGTCCTGTCTGTGAGCCATTTGGCTATCCACTGGGTGACACACGGGTTTGTACCTACCCTCTTGAGTTTGTCAACAATGCTCGAGTGGGGTACTGTGCTAAATGCCTTGGCCAGGTCAAGGTAGGCAATGTGAATGATTTTGCCCTTATCTATTGCTTTGCTGACCTTCTCAACGAAGATCTGGAGGTTGTAGTGTGCAAGCTGAGGAAGCAAGATTCAAATCTAAGTTTGGTAAACTCAAAAAGTGCTCCCACCATTTGTTACCTGAATGTGGGAGCTACAATAACATCCATGTCATGAAGACCAGTTGTGTAACTGTTGAAACTATTATAACTTACTGTTCAAACTACTGTACCCCCCCCCCCCCCCAAGATGGTGATTATACTAAAGTAGGCAGTACAGGTATGGGTCAAGGACCACCCCCAACAAAATCTGGGGACTTTGCCTGAAACTAACATTTCAGTAAATTAGTGAACTCAATCTGCTTTGCAACATTTGGATTCCAAACTTCAAAAGACTAACTTAAATCACAATCACCTGCACTTGTAATTTAGAACTGGTTAAAGTTGATCAAAATACACCAATACCAAGGGAAGAGAAGCAGAAAATCAGCTGCATTAAACAAATAAATTCTTTGGTGTCGTAATGTTGTACTCCATTAGTACTTGGTAAGGAGAAAAAAGATCAGAATGGCTGCTGGGATAGTGTTACCACACAGTGACAGCAGAGAAATAAAAGTCATGTACTCATCATAATGACAGATGTGTAAAATTAGCTTCACGAACTCTTGAGTGAGGTGGGGGGATGGATGGAGAGTTCTCTGAAGGAGATGGATACAGCAAAAACATAACTTTTATCTCTGAAAGGACCAGTCCATCTTCCTATACCAGTAGGGCTCAGTCACAAGTTATCCTGTTGAGCGGCTCCTTATAAAAGCTGTCTGTAAAGACATTAAATCCTGGGAAATTTCAAGCTGGAGCTATTTTAGAGAGGCAGATGAATGATCAAATCTACCTGGTCACGATTATCTTCCCTGGCAAGGGTAACTGCCAGTCCAGAGGGGCGGCACAGGAGTAACGATGCCATCAGTTTTTACTTTAGTCTTTGAAGTTGGCTGAAAGTACTTTTTTCCTTTGTTCTCACAGAAGGTGGTTTCAAGGTGGGCAAGACCAACTTGGAGAAGGCTCTCCAATGTACAACCTTCAGTAACTAACTAGCTAAACACATGGGTCATTTAATCATAGGCATATCATCAGAACACATACCATAGCATCCAAACACAAGCCTTGCATGCTGCATGTTTCCACAACAAATAAAATGTACAACCTGTAAAAAGCACTGTCACAGTAATAGCAGAGATTTTTCTTTGTATGTACACCAGACGATAGGCATGCATCATATCTCTGAAGTCTGAGCCAAGAGATTAACAGCATAACCTGACTTTCTTAATAAACCCTGAAGCCCTTACAGCCATTAATAACCAGAAATATAGGTATATATACAGTCCTTATAACCCCCCCCCCCAAAGAGGAGCAGGGGTAAAGATGACAAAATATTCATTGCAAGTACTAGATAAGCAGAAAGGAAAAGGGAGGATGAGCCAGGGACTGTACATCTTGCATGCAAGAAAAACATGTAATAATGGGTACTAATGTTCAAAGTCTAGGCAAAGGCCTGTTTGTGACTGGTGTGTGACAGTTCAGAAATGCTATATGGAAATTGCAATCAGGAAATAAACATACCAGGACACAAAATTCATAGCAGGGACTAGGAGCATTCGACAGTAACTTGAAGGGTATTCTCTTTTCCCCGTCCCAATATCAAAAGAAATATCAGGGAAGGAAACGGCAGCAGTTACACAAAGACACAAATGTCCGAAGAGAATGTAGAGTATTAATAGTCACTGGTAAGGAGGCAAACCTGTGAACATAGCACAGAAAGTGCCTTAATCTGAGCAGACAAGCTATTCTGCACTGAACAAAGTTTTGTGAAATGAAAAAGCTCTATACACCAATCTAAGCCTAAATTGCGTACAATACATACCCCTCTAAGTGGAATCAATGTGAAAGAGGTTTATTTATTTTATTTATTGATTTATTTTACATTTGTTAACCGGGATAGTCCGACTGGACACAGGTACATTTTCAGCGGAGGCCTGGGGAGAAAAGCTCCACATGTGGATAGTTACATAAGAGTTAAACAGTAGCAGTTTTATACAGTCACGTATAGATACCAGTACAGAATTGTAGGATTATATGCATACTTGGAATACACACATACTTAAACTTAACATTGTAGTTTTCTTGTTCGAACATTTATAGTGGTACAAGGCTGAAAAAGGTAGCATGTCATTCAGTAGTACAATACACATGAGAATGAGACTGAAACATTGACTATTTTACAGATAGCCAGGTAGTGAAGAGAGCGGTAAGCTAGATAGTCAGGGTTGGTACAGGGGCACAGCCAGTGACTTTTTAGGAATTTTTTGAGAGATGTTTTAAATTAGTTAATGGTCTGGTTTGCTCTAAGTTCAGCAGGGAGCCGATTCCAGATTGTTCCAACAGAGTTGCAAAACAATGAGTCACCTGCTGAGTTTTTAGATTTAACAGTTTGTGCCAGTATTTTGTCAGAAGACCGGAGAGTTTTTAGGTTACTGTAAGGGGTAATTATATTTTTGAGTATGTTTGTGCTTTCGGGCTGATGGAGGACTTTGTGGGCTATTATTAATTGATTATACTGGATTTGAGAGGGGAAACTCTAGCCAGCCTAGAGATCGTAGGTTAATACAGTGGTGGGTTCTATATGTTGAGCCTGTGGCAAATCTGCTATGGTGTTGTAGCAGCTATTGAGTTTACTGAGGTCAGATTTACTCAGGTTTGTATAGATTGGGGAGGCACATAAAGAAGGGTTGAAAGTAAATGTGTTTGGGCAATAACTGTCCTAGCAGTACGGGTTATAAATGCCTTAATTCTATATAGAGATCCTAGCTTTTTTTTGACTGTTTTAATGGTTTTGTCGATGTGAGCGTCAAACTTAAGGTTACTGTCAACAATTACACCTAATAGTTTTGTATTACTTTCTGGGGAAATTATTGTGCCATTATTAGATGTTATGGTAAATGATGGGAGTGTAGCTTTCCGGGTGAAGAGTAGCAGTTTTGTTTTATTTGGATTCAATAGAAGACGCCTGTCAGTGTGCCAGTTTTCTACTACAATGAAAGTATTTTGGGTTAAGGTCTGCAGTTCTAATGGGGAGGTGGCAGAACAGTTTAGGGTAGAGTCATCTGCATATTGAAAGCAGGTTACTTTGGGGATGACTGTATGAAGATCATTAATGAAGATGGAAAATAGGAGAGGTCCTAGTATAGACCCTTGAGGAACTCCAAGGGTGACTGGCAGTAGGGAAGAAAGGCTATCCTTCCATAGTACAGCTTGTTGTCTGCCACTTAGGTAGGACTCAAACCAGCGTATTGCTAGGCTGTCTATGGCAAGAGGTTTTAGTGTTTGAATGAACAGCTGGTGGTTTACCATATCAAATGCCTTAGATAGGTCAAGAAAGACAGCAGAGGAGGGTGTACTATTATTACGGATTTGATTTATTGTCTGAGAGAAGGATAGAAGGGCTGTGGTGGTACTATGGTGGGGTCTAAATCCATGCTTGGAGGGAGCTAGGAGATTGTGCAAACTGAGGTAATGAAGGAGTTGCTTGTGGATACATTTTTTCATAATTTTAGCCAGAGGGGACAGAATGGCGATGGGTTGGTAATTTGATAGATCAGTGGAGTTACCTCCTTTATGGAGAGGAATTACATAGGAAATTTTCCAGATGGAGGGGATATATGCTTGAGAGATGGTTTTGTTAATTAATATTGAAATGGGACACGCTATTGCATTTGCAGCCTTTTGAAGATATTCAGCCGGGACTTAGGTTCAGTGCAAACTTCACCCCCCTCTCCCCCCCTAAAGGAGAGATAACTATCCCAGCCGAGTGTAGCCTCCCGGACATCTCAAATGCGCAGGTGAAAGCTGCTCTCTCTAAAGCTAAAAACACAGCATCAATGGGACCGGATGGTGTCCCCGGCTGTGTGCTACACGAGCTAAATGAGGAATTAAACCCGCACATAAGGCAGCTGTTTAATCTCAGCCTTACCACAGGATACGTGCCCAAGGAGTGGCATACGGCAACTGTGGTCCCACTCCACAAAGGTGGCGCCACGGACCCTGGTAATTACCGCCCCATAAGCTTAACAAGTCTAGTCTGCAAAGCTATGGAGAGGATCATAATGGAGCTCATAAACAAAGATATAGGGGACTTGCAGACATTGGACCCGACCCAGTTTGGCTTTGTCAAGGGAAGATCATGCCTTTTGAACTTGGTCGACTTCTTGAAATAGTCACCAAGGCCATTGATGAGGGAAAGGCAGTCCATACAGCCTACCTTGACCTTGCAAAGGCTTTCACACAATACCCCACTCGGTATTGTAGAAAAACTTACCAGCTTAAATGTAAACCCATATGTCACAAGATGGGTTGCAAACTGGCTTAAGGACAGAACCCACAGGGTTAGAGTTGCTGGCGCTGTGTCAGACTCCAAGCCGGTCACAAGTGGTGTCCCACAGGGCTCGGTCCTTGGCCCCTATTGTTTGGCATCTACTTCTCAGAAGTACAGGCCAACATGGGAGGACTTTGGCTGACAAAGTTTGCAGATGACTGCAAACTGGGCGCCATAGTGGAAAGTGCATCGGACACTGATATCCTTCAGAAGGGACTCACGGAAACAGATAGCTGGTGCCAGAGCCATGGCCTGAAGTTAAACGCCAAAAATGTATAGTCATACCCTTCGGGAAAAACAAGGTAACCCCAAGCTACCATATAGGTGGCAATCCACTAAGCACAGAAGAGGTTATCAGGGACCTGGGGACCCAGGTTGACAGTGGCCTTTCTTTGACACTCACATTGCTAAAGTGGTTAGAAAGACCTTCTACATTGCCCACCTGATCATGAAGGGATTCACATCCAGATCTAGTGAGGTCATTGTTCCCTGTACTCTTCACTTATCAGACCAATGATCGAGTACAATGCCCCATTCGGGATGTATCTCACCCGACATCTGCAGCAATTGGAGAGACCCCAAAAGTTCCTCACCAAAAGGATAAAGGGACTCCAAAATCTGTCATATGCTGCCAGATTGAAGAAACTCCAGCTCTATTCAGTCGCATACCGTCTGCTCAGAGGTGACATGTGCCTGACATACAAGGCCATGTCCAACCCGAATTAATGGACATGCTCCACCTCAAAAAATCCAAATCCACCAAAACCACTAGAGCAAGCGACTTAAACCTTAGCACGGATAAAAATAGGACGTGCTGGAGGGATAGATTTATCACTCAGAGACTCCCTATGCTGTGGAATAAAATCCCGGTCCATGTGAGGCAGAGCACCTCGCTGACTCTGTTCAAGAGAAATCTAGACCTGTGGATGGGAGATCGTAGGTTTACCCCGGGAATCATCTCTGGGTCACTGCTGGACAGAGGCACAACAAACTAATGGGCACAGTATTTTTTCATATAAGGGGTGGCGTAAGCCACAATAATTTGGGCTAGGCTTATAAATGCCTTAGGGCAGATAGCCTAGTATAAACCTATGAACCTATGAACCTATGACTAAGTCTGCTGAAAGGGTGGTGGGTTTCAGTTTCTTGATTAAGGATCAGATAAATGCTGTTGGTACAGGTTGAAAGTTAAAGGATGGGTGGGTATTGGATATGGGGTTAATAGGGTCTAGGTTGTTGGGGCCTAGTTGGTTGGCAAGGGATTGTATAGTTTCCGTAAAGAAGGTATTGAAGGTGTTGGCAATATTTTCTGGAGGATTTTTGAGGAAAGACGCAAGGGTAGGGGTAGTAGTATTACCTGGATGGAGAAAATTGTTTAAGCTGGACCAAAATTTTTGTGGTTGATTTTGATGTTTATGTTGCAAGTTACAGTAATAGTCTTTTTTGTCTAACATTATAGACTTCTTAGTATCATTTCTTAGCTGTTTACATATCAGTTGATCCTTAGGGTTTTTAATGGTTTTCCAAGACGACCAGGCTTTATTTCTATTCACGATTCTTTGTCTAGTTTCTTTGGACAGCCATGGTGTTATTTTTTTTTCTTTGTTCTAATGGTCAGGGTGGGTGCACGATTGTTAAGGATTGTAAGAAATGTGGAGTTAAAGTGTGATACTGCCTCGTCTAGTGGGAGTAGTTTTAGTCTATTCCAGTTACATGTTTGAAGTTCTAATTGGAATTGGGTTTGATTGAAGCTCTTATTGTTCCTGATAGTTCTGAAGCTAGGTATTTGAGGGATATCATTTTTTTGTCTGAGTATATATGTTAGGAGGTGATCACTTATTTCCTCAGGTTGGATGCCTGCCTTATACATTTGGGGGGGGGGGGTTATTAATGAGAATCCAATCTAGTATGCTTTCTTTGTTATTGGGCTTACTAGTTCTGGTGGTGGAGATTATGACTTGGGAGAAACCATATAGAGTTATGTGGCTAGTAGGGAAGACTGAGGAGCAGGTGTTCCAGTCTATATTAAAGTCACCTAAAACAATAGTTTCTTGTGGGGAGTTTATGGACAGCCACTGTAGAATGTCTTCAAGGATACTGGTGGTGACGCCAGGTGGGATATAAATTCAGCCGATGTTTACAGATTTATGCTGGTTAATTTGTAGTTTTGTAAAGAGTATTTCAGCTTTATCAGCTTGAGGAACTTGTGGAGAGTTGGAAATAGTTACATTAATTGAAGATTTATATAAGACAGCTACCCCGCCTCCCTTCTTTGAGGTGCGGTCCAGTCGTATTATATTGTAACCTGGAAGAGTAACTTCATTGTCAGTGGTGGATGGCTTAAAGCCAGGTTTCTGTAAGACATAGTATATCGGGAAGTGTACTGCTAAGAGGGCATGCTGGTAGCGGATTTTATTATTTAGGCTTCTGATGTTTAGGTGGTAGAGGAGATGTTTAAATTTTGCAAGCTAGAGGGGATATTAAATATTGGGTTGGATGCTTCTGATGGAGTTGGTCCTGGGTTGGTGTGGATGTCCCCATCCATTGTGAGGTTAATTTGAGAATAGATTATTAGTTTTTGAAGTATGAATAATAGTTTGTAGTAGTGTTTAGTTCTAGGGTTAACATAACTGACTCGTATGAGCTGTTGAGTTATTGTAATATGGGAGTTGGAAGGGAGGAGGAGGAGTAGCGGCTGATTAAAGTTATGTGAAAGAACATGAGTATTGGTCTGTGATCTGGGGTAGTGGGAGCCTGGAAGGGAGAGATGTTCATAAGCTGTGATAAAATACGTAATTATCAGCATGGGTAAAAGTTAGTAGGAGGGCTTTGAATTGAAAGGTGGAGTTGAGGCTTGTAGAGGCATTGAAGAGGTTTTGCAACTTACAATTGTTTAAGAAGGGGGTGGTTTAATGTTCTTCAAAGGCACAGAGGTTGCTGAAGGGACAAGGAAACCTCTTCAGGCTTGGAAAAAAAAAGCATATCCAAAGAAGACCCTGAAGCCTGGCAAGTTTACAGAGTGAGTAAGAGTAATTTGCATGATTAAGGCCATAACTAGGAAAGGAAGACCTGAAACATAGCCTGCTCAAACCCAATGCTGCTGAGACCTAGCAGTTAAAAGCAACTAAAGAATAATAAAATAGCAAGACATGGGGGGGGGGGGGGGGGGGGCACATATGTTCATTGGTTCATAAACTAAATACTTAGACCACTGTAAATCTAGGCCAAATCACCCAATTCAAAGGCTACCTCCATCAAGAAGGGCAAAACAAGACAGATTTGCAGAGTGGCTACCCATCCAACTGTTGAGATTTACCTTGAAAAGGACATGTAGTGTGTGGGAGGGTTCATGACAAAAGACTGGGATGCGGTGAAATATTAATCTAACATGCCTTATTAATTCAATTTTAATGATTTAAATCCTTTGTTCGGGTATTACTACATGAACAAAACTTATATCCTCATACCTAAATATTCCTATGAATGCAACCAGAAATCATTCCCAGAAACACATGTACATATGGAAGAAACACAGTTTTAGGATTACACATCTTCAAAGCACAAAGCCTTACTCAAGAGAAATAAAGATTAAGCAGATGGCTAGAGCAAAGACGAATGGTACTGAAGTCAAAATGAAACAATATGTACCTGTATACACACAAACACACACACTCACGTATGCACACAAGCACACACATACATAGAACATACCCATATATGCTCCCCCCAAGATGGTATATCTGCATGTATCCCAAAATACATGAAGATAAAAACAAGAGAGAGGAAATTCCTCCAACACCTGGGATGGGTCAGAAAGGATGAACAACAAAGGCCTAACTGGCATCAGATGTCCCCTAAGAAAAAGGGAATTATATGATAGGATAAAGAGGTCCAACATGGGTCCCTTCCCACATCTGGTGTTAGACTGAGGACATCAGATGTCCACTAAGAAAAAGGGAATGTTAGGATATGATAAAGATGTCCAATGTGGATCCCTTCCCATGTTTAGTGTAGACTAAGGAGGAAAGATATGTTTCACATAAGACTCTGAAAGATTCTTTACTCTGCAGAAAAAGGAAGAGAGAATTGTGTTTGTATAAAAAGAGCAAACAGACAGACCATGAAAGGGCTGCAAGAGCACATCCTGGGACTACACTTTGCGTCATAACTGGCAGAGTGGAAGGAAGATCCCAGCACCTTAAGGACAGAAAATAAGCCTCACATTTGAACGTGTCCCACTAACATTCTTTTCTTCATAAACTGATGTTCTCTGTAGAATGAAAAAAAAGCACATTTCAACCTCAGTACTTTGAATACGGTGAAAAGCACAACTGGAGTTATCTTTACATTAACATCCCCAAAATAATCATGAATATGACAAGTCATGCCATGATTTCCACATGTAAGGTTGCATGCTGTACATTTCTGCAACAAATAACAAAATGCCCAACTGTTCTGTTAAAGTACAGTCACAACACCAACACTTCTCAGTTTAGGTATAGTGGAAGAAAGGCATGCCAGACTATCATCTATGATGTGAATAACTCTATGCCTAGAGATTAGCAGCATAACCTGAGCATCTTGGTAAGTCCTGAAGCCCTTGGATCTATTAAAAGCTAGCAGCATAAGGACCCAAATAAAAAGCTTTAGCACCAATGAATAATTGTAGGGGTCAAAAGAAATAAGAAAACTCACTACACTGAAGTGTAAAGGGTCAAGGACTGAAGATTGGGTGACTCTCTCAGCACAAAGTAATTAATCCCTTCCGAAAGTGCACCCTTAGCATCTAAATAGGTGTTAATTCCCTAGCAGCTAGGAAAAGTTAGCATATTTATGTTGGTGTGGAAAGGTCTGATGCTGATCCAAGTAAAAGCCATCAGTACTGACCTCTATAACAACCATCAGGGTCATGAGAAACTTCAGTGGGAAGGGATGTGAGCATGTCATGGTCATACCGGACAGCAGAAACAGAAAAGGGCTGGCAATGACAGCGGAGAGACTAGAACTTGTATCCCTTAGGTGCTAAGAGTTAACAACTGGGGTTGAAGAGTGTACTACTGCAGTCCCCTCCTCAACAATGAAGCAATCCAGGATGATACGAGAACCAGCATCTAGGACTGCATGGTGGCTTAACATGACACCGGAATCAAAATAGGGCTGTTGAGGCAGGCCAGGTGACAACTGATGACATCACTGTGCACTACAGAGAAAAAATAACAGCAAAGTTATTCAATAAGCAGAAGCTTCCTAAAGGTAGAGAGAAACAAGCTACAGCCTTATTAAGGCAATCTGAATGACAAACACAAAAATAGGCTCAACATAAGAATATTGCCTGCATACTTGGGCTAATAGAAAGGCCACATGACAGTCAGACATTTTTTTAACCATGTAAGGAATGTCACACAGTACTCAGGCTCATTCACTAAAAGTGAGAAATCAAGCTGGATCTGCAGGGGAGCCTAGTCTCTGGATCGAAACAAGGAAGCCTATTAAAATGAAAGTTATAATGTCCTAAAGAAGTTAGAGAGCCCTAGCATTTCATGCTGAAGTGGCTACTAATATAAAAAAGGTTATTTTTTCATTTAAGCCTGTGGTTTTCAAAAGGGAATGGAAAGAATGTCAGAAAAGGAGGTTGATGGAGTGAAGGCTTGAAGAAAACAGAACACTAGAAAAATATTAACCTTTAGAAGAATGCAGATAAAATGAAGGCATCCTAGTCTAGGAAATTGGTGGAAACAAATCATGACGGAATTTGTAATAAAGCTCATAGCAAAACCAAGAAGCAGTCTGGGTCCATCGTCAGATGGAAACACATGTGGCAGTAGAGAGCTAGAGATGGATCATATGTAGCACAAATCATGAATAAGGGATCAAGTAGGCTCTGAAAGTTTTAGGTACCGAGCTACCAAAGTCTTGCTGGCCCTGAGGCCTACAGATAGAGGAAGATGGACTGGTATTTATCTCTGCTAGACTCGTACAGATCATGAAAACTTAATATTAGGGTTACCCTAGCGAAACCTGAATTTTTAACTTGTGAGGCCAAAAGTAAGCTCACAGGGTCAAACCACAAAAGGAAAAACAATACTGATATCATTAGCACCATTGCAAATTCCATTTATGTAATGCCTTCCAGGTAAAATTGTTGCTCTTTTAAGAAAATACTTGAACATGTTAAGATCACAAAACTGAGCTCCTCAAGTAATCTACCACTTCTTCTGCACAGGTGGGATTGTCAGGACAAAATACAGTGCTTCAAACTATCATTGCATCATCATCTGGCTAAAAGAAAACAATCCACTGACTACTTTGATCGAAACTGACTTGATTCAAGCACCCACGGTGTATGGGAAATACTGTATCCTCACTGAATCCAAAGCCATCTTGAAATAGCAGTAATTTATGGCACAGTTCATACTACGTGGCTTTAATGTGAATACAAACAGGAAGTATATAAATTCAGTTAAATTGACAGCTTAGTAAATTCTAGTTAGGACTGCTTTGCAAATCATTCATTAGATGGGTTACAATCATGATTCATCAGGTAAAGAAAGCCTGCAAGGTAACCAAGAGTGAAACATTAATATCAAAATGTAAAATAAAAGACCAGAGTGAAAATGCAAAACAGTCCCCTTGACAGACAAATACTAAACCTCTTGAAACTGGATGTTAGAAAGACAAGAGGGACTAAACCTTCAGACATGTTTACTGAAAAAATACACATTTATTAAAAAAACTAGTAACAAAACAATAAGAAAAATGTCTTCTTGGTATAACTAGCCAACCAACAAAACAATCCAAAAAAGTTTTGGAAATCTGTTTCCTCTTTGCTAAATACAAGAACCTTACATAACCCAACACCATGCACAGAAAAAAACCCACAACATGTTCAACACCCACTTTATTACTTCCATCCAGAAGTTAGTGAATGACTCCAATAGTGACAGAAAACTAAAGTTTAAAAACTCAGATAACTCAACACTAGAAAACAATATCCGTCTCTCATCATTACCAACAAACTCTTCTCCTGCCTTTAATATCCAACCAGTACCCACATTCTCAGTACTCAGACTGCTATCCAAACTAAAGCCATGCTCCTTATCTGCTGATAAACTTCCGCCTGAATATCTACAACTTGCTGCCAATGCAATTGCATACCCTGTTAGTATTCTTATAAAATCGCTCCATCGCAGAATCATATGTCCCCAATATATGGAAAAAAATCTATTGTAACCCCATCACATAAAGGTGGGAATTCAAATGAACTCTCCAGCTATATACTCGGGTCTATATTATATAGTCAAAGTTTCAAAACTTCGAACCTCACATGAGCGAAGTTCGAAACATCGACTATATAATAATAAACAAAAAAAAAAAACTTACCTTACCACTCTGAGCAGGGGGGCAAGCCCCCCTGCGCACCCACACACCCCCATATCCCCCGTACTTAAATATACCAACTCCGAGAACACACTTCAGTGCAAAAAGGCAAAATTTCCCATTCTGCGCATGAAAAGCTGTTGACTTTCACCTTTGACCTTTCTGATGTTCGATCATATGATGTCGGCCATCTATGATTCGAACATCGGAACGGTCGCTCATCTAATATAGACCCTCATCTAATATAGACCCTCTATACTCTCCCCTCTATCAAAAATACTGGGAAAATGTATACATGCACAACTTCTCAAACACTTCACTGACAATCATCTCCTTGTCCCCAGCCTAACATGGTTTCCATCCAGCACACAGTACCATTACAAAGCCTTAGATGCCGGCCTAGCTACATCAGTAATACTGCTAGATCTATCTAAGGCTTCTGACAATGTGTCTCATCTTTTACTGCTAAAACAGCTAGGAAAATTGGGCTGCTACTCTAATAATCTAACATTGTTCTCGGTTAGCTAAGTAGGAGGAAAACCATCAGTCAAATGGCTCAATCAGCAGTCAGAATACCAAGCCAATCATACAGGCGTCCCACAAGAATACATTCTCAGCCCTCTACTTTTTAATACCTTCATAAATGACCTTCATAAGATTTCACCACAGATTTTACAGATGACATACCTGTGGAAGCATGAAGGTGTTTAGGTGAAATGACATTGGAGTTTTTAACTAAATTGTTTAATGAATCTTGGAAAGTGAGAGGATCCCTGAGGAATGGAGAAAAAGTGTTTTGGTACCAATTTTTAAGAATAAGGGTAATGTGCAGAGCTGTAGTAACTACAGAGGGATTAAATTGATTAGTCACAGCATGAAGTTATGGGAAAGACTAGTGGAAGCTAGGTTAAGAAGGGAAGTGATGATTAGTGATCAGCAATATGGTTTCATGCCAGGAAAGAGCACTACAGATGTAATGTTTGCTCAGAGTGTTGATGGAGAAGTACAGAGACGGTCAGAAGGAGCTGCATTGTGTCTTTGTATTCTTAGAGAAAGAATATGACAGGGTGCCTAGAGAGGAGTTGTGGTATTGTATGAGGAAGTCGGGAGTGTCAGAGAAGTATGTAAGAGTGGTACAGGATATGTATGAGGGTAGTGTGACAGCGGTGAGGTCTTTGGTGGGAGTGACAGATGTTTTTAAGGTGGAGGCGGGATTACATCAAGGATCAGCTCTGAGCCCTTTCTTATTTGCAAAGGTGATGGACAGGTTGACAGACGAGATCAGACAAGAGTCCTTGTGGACTATGCTGTTTGTAGATGACATTGTGATCTTTAATGAGAGTAGGGAACAGGTGGAGGAGACCCTGGAGAGGTGGAGATATGCTCTAGACAGAAGAGGAATGAAGGTCAGAAGAACTAAGACAGAACATATGTGTGTAAATGAGAGGGATAGAGGAATGATGAGGATGCAGGGAGTAGAGGTGGCAAAGGTGGATGAGTTTAAATACTTGGGATCAAAAGTTCACAGTAATGGTGAGTGTGGAAGAGAGGTGAAGAAGAGAGTACAGGCAGGATGGAGTGGGTGAAGAAGAGTGTCAGGAGTGATTTGTGACAGACGAGTACCAGTAAGAGTGAAAGGGAAGGTCAACAAGAGGGTAGTGAGACCAGCTATGTTATATGGGTTGGAGACAGTGGCATTGACAAAAAGGCAGGAGTCAGAGCTGGACGTGGCAGAGTTAAAGATGTTAAGATTTGCACTGGGTGTGACGAGGGTGGACAGGATTAGGAATAAGTATATTAGAGGGTCAGCCCAGGTTGGAAGGTTTGGAGACAAAGCCAGGGAGGCAAGATTACTTGGGTTTGGACATCTGCTGAGGAGGGGATGCAGAGTATATTGGGAAAAAGATGCTAAGGATGAAGCTGCCAGGTAACAGGAAAAGAGGAAGGCCTAAGATAAGGTTTATAGATGTGGTGAGAGAGGATATGCAGGTGGTTGGTGTGACAGAGCAAGATGCAGAAGACAGGAAGAAATGGAAACAGATGATCCGCTGTGGCGATCCCTAATAGGAGCAGCCGAAAGAAGAAGAAGAAGAAGGTTTCACCACAAAGTAAACTCATTCAATATGCAGACTATTCCACCATTATCTCCTCCTCCGACAACTTCTCAGATCTCCTAAAGCTCACACAAAACTAATTTAAATCCACTGAATACTGGTTAAATGATTTTCTTCTTCTATTGAAAGCAAAATAATCCAAACTCCTCATAGATTTTAAAAGTTACTCACAAAATAAGACAGAAATCGAACTAGTAAACTCAAAACTACTAGGCATAACTATCGACGACAAGTTCACTTTTGAGCAACACATCCTCAATACAATTAAGAAGACCCATTTCAAACAGGTAAACTTTATCACCATAAACTTCATCTTGACACCAACACCAAAGTTAAGCTAGCCAACACACTACTCATTCCCTCCCTTTCTCTATGGAAGTCTAATTTTTACCAGCCTACATTCAGCCCTTTTTAATAGGCTTCAAGCATGCTATTATAAAATAGCTAAATTTGCCACTGGCCTGTCTAACCGTACACATCATTGCCAAGCTATATCTCAGCTCAACTGGTTTGAATTCCCCCACTACCTACATTACACTCAACTTACTCTTGCCCAGAACTTACTATTTAAACCAAATAACTGCTATGCACTCCAATCTATTCTAAAAGCATACACTCCTACCCGCACACTCAGATCCACTAATAAATATCTCTTAAAGGTATACAAACCTAACAAGAGAGCTGGTCAGTGTCTGTACTCCCACAGCATTGCCAAGATTTGGAATGCCATCCCCTCGCACATCAATCAACTTGAATCACTCAAACCCTTTAAATCTACTCTAAAACAACACTTTCTAAACGACCCCATCTGCTCTTGTACTATAAACCTCAAGCCACCATAACCCTTCTTCCTCCATGCACATAAAACCTTTATGACCTCAAATACATTCAAACAGCCACGAAATGTACATCTTCTGCTCTTTGCCTCTTGATGATTGAGCTTCTGTCTCTGTTTCTATATTTTATTTTATTATTTCTTATTTTCCATTACCAGCATCTTTTTATCACAATCATTATTATACTTGTGACTATATTATTGTATTCACTATCATTATTACAATGAAACACCTTTCCATATGTTGTAAATATATGGATCTTTTCTAACAATCATATGTTATAATTTTTGTAATATATATTTAT
>NC_056745.1:837030747-837245747 GCF_019279795.1 Protopterus annectens
AAAAGACAAGACGAAAACTGGTCAGGGAGGCTGCCAAGATACCTACAGCAACACTGAAGGAGCTACAGGACTTTCTGGCAAGTACTGCTTGCGTACTACAAGTGACAACAATCTCCAGTATTCTCAATACGTCTGGGCTACGGGGTTGGGTTGCAAGACGGAAGCCTTTTCTTACACAGAAAAACATCCAAGCCCAGCTAAATTTGCAAAACAATACATCAAGTCTCCCAAAAGCATGTGGGAAAATGTGTTATGGTCTGATGAGACCAAGGTTGAACTTTTTGGCCACAATTCCAAAAGGTACGTTTGGCGCAAAAACACTGCATCATCAAAAGAACACTATCCCCACGGTGAAGCATGGTGGTGGCAGTATCATGCTTTGGGGTTGCTTTTCTTCAGATGGAACTGGGGCTTTAGTCAAGGTGGAGGGAATTATGAACAGTTCCAAATACCAATCACTTTTGGCTCAAAGCCTCCAGGCATCTGCTAGAAAGATGAAGATAAAGAGGAATTTCACCTTTCAACATGAAAATGACCCCAAGCATACATCCAAATCAACAAAAGAATGGCTTCACCAGAAGAAAATTAAAGTTTTGGAATGGACCAGCCACAGCCCAGACCTAAATCCAATAGAAAATCTGTGGGGTGACCTGAAGTGGGCTGTGCACAAGAGATGCCCTCACAATCTGACAGATTTGGAGCGTTTTTGCAAAGAAGAGTGGGCAAATATTGTCAAGTCAAGATGTGCCATGCTGATAGACTCTTACCCAAGAAGACTGAATGTTGTAATTAAATCAAAAGATGCTTCAACAAAGTATTAGTTTATGGGTGTGCACACTTACAAAACCAGCTTATTGTACATTTTTTATATTTTCTTCCCCTAACAGATCTGCTTGTTTTTAATTGAATTGTACAGGTTTATAGGTCACATTAAAGGTAGGAAACGTTTTGAAACGATTTACTGTGGTCTCATTTTTTTATATCACAAAAACCTGGCATTTTAACAGGGGTGTGTACACTTTTTATATCCACTGTATAATAAAAATTAAATAAAAAAATACTTCAAACTAAGAAAGAAACCATCACACAATCCAACTGGTATTTAGCACTTTCGTTCCTTTATTAGTGGACAGAACTTCTTCAGAGATTTTTCAGTTGTTTTACTGATACACACACACACATATACACCCTCCCCCTGGTGGTGAAGTGCATAACTGCATCAGTGGAGGGAAAACCAATGCCCCTCTACCTGGGCATGCACATTTCCTTACAAAGAACAGCTGCTATCACCTGTCTGGGCAGCTCTAGCATATGTCAGTTCTAATAGCATAGGTGCTTTTTGACACCTACCACACCAACGGAGCAGCATACGAACTGGTCGGGAGCAATCACACTTTCCCCTAGAACTGGCAAGCCATAGCCAATCGTTTCCATTCCTAGTCTCGCTAGCTCTTCCATGTTCCCAAGCAGATAAGTGAGTTTCGGTCGTCTGTGTCGCAATCAAGGATTTATCCTACTGAACCACACAACCAGGTACAGAAATTGTTTCTTAACTTCATCACAGAAGGAAACTGCACTGTGTCACTCAGTGAAAGCTCCAACATGCAGGTCAACATAGAACTCACCAAACCCTACTTGGCACGACCAGACTTAATTACTCATATTTGCCAGTATTAAGAAATATCCGACGACAATACCATAACTGTGTGTGTCCTACTGGTACAACCATCTGCCCTGAACGGTATTTCTTTTGTAATGCTTTGCTAATGATATTTCACGGATTAAATCACAGCAACTGAAAACTATATTTCTTCAACGGTATAAGAGCATACAAATGTAGAATTCAGCCTTCTGTTCATTAGAAGACCTTGGTAACTGCCTTTCTATCTTTTGCCGGTGTAACACAAACCCAAATGCTGATCTTTGGATCATATAAAAAGTCACCCTTAAGAAAGGCATCTAACGCAAATACTGCCATATCTTCTTTTCTCATGCCAACGGTCATTCTACAACAGTGACTCAGTGCAATTTAGGCTCATGGTTGAGACATGGTTATTAAGAATGTTCACTCACAGCAGATACATATGGCAAGTGAAGATGCAGAGACGTTTTTGTTCCTTTGCATGCTGTGTGTTGAACATCGGTAACATGAAGAAGAACAGCTAAAGATGGCTAAGAAGTCTCCGAAGAGCACTAATGTAATGACGAAAGGTTAATACTTGCAAAATCATAGTAACTGCTGAAATAATAGTAAACACTCTGACTACTTCAACAAGTAAACAGTCTAGTGTAACCAAAATAATTTGAAAAACAACTTTATCCATGCAATGATAGAAACAAAAGCCTATATAAATCTTAACTACTCATACGGTTTCACCCAAAATGTGATGACACTCTTTCATCTAATTACATGTACAGAAATACTAATTCACTGTTACTTGCATTTTTTTATTTTTTAACAACAATGCCTCGGTACAACAACATTTTAATTTACTGTTTGCAGACAGCAGGTTTTCCACATGGATTACTCAGGTGATGCCTCTGGAGTCCAGTCACAATTAAAGGTTCACAATTAAAATATTTTGAATGCTAAATTTAAAAGTAAAGCCATAACGCAATGGGTTAGAAATAATCATCACACTTGGTGCAAAGCAATTATACTGCCTACAGTGACAGATAGTCATAGTCATTTATATAATTAATTCTTTTAACGTAACAACTACGCTACATAAACTGGCCCAGCTGAGTCAGGTTGTACAAGTTGGAGAAATTAAAATAATATGCTACTGCTACTACATATATTCCAAAAACTGGACTGAAATAAATCACAAACATATCCCTTGAGGTCACTAGTCAATCAAGTTGCTTATGTACCACCTTACAGGGGTATAAGTGCATAGTGTTTTTTTTTTTTTTTTTTTTTTTTTTTTTTTTTTGAGAACCAGTGTGGCCAATACCTCCTTTACAGGTGATGGAAAGACTCCTGGATAAAGTAAAGTAAAGAAATAACGTTCTAGAAGAAGAAAGGGCCCAAAACATCCAATCAAGCCCGAATTAGTCTACTATGGCACTGTCCCAGACATTATGTAGTACTAAGCATGCATGAGACAAATAAATAAATGAATCAATCAATGAAACCAAAGTAATCTCGCGGACAAAACTAGTCCCAATTCTAAAATATGGTATAACCATCTAGACTACTGCTAAACACCAGCACAATGCATGGCAAAACTGATCTGATGAAGGCAAGGCCGGCCATGAAAAATTCTGAAGCAACCACACATTCATGAGAAGAAAGACTTTGGAGTAGCAAAACAGTCTGGGTTGCACATGTGGACCACTTGTAAAAATGTGACTGGTTACTCTGTTGCATCAGATCTCTTCTTTGATATAAAGGATGCCTTCTCCACAGAGATACTGTATGGCAGTTAAGTTTGGTACAGGGTTTAATTCCCTCAGCCTTCATTTGCCTACTGTACGACCTTCATCAAGTCACTTCACTAGACATTGCTTTGGGGGGTAATTTGGAAACTGGGCATTCTCCTCAATGGTCTTCTGGACCACATGCCTAATAATTACATGTGAACCTATGAGACTAATAACTAGCAACAAATGTAATGTTCATCAAATCTACACTTGTTCTCCAGAAGGCAAGACTGCCACCACCTGTGCTCAAGCCTTCTCCATGTTCCATCCAGGGCATGAAGCTCTGGGTTGAACCACGTCATGTGCCACAAGATGTACCACATACACATAAAAAGCAGGGCAAGTTAATTCAGAGTGGATGCTAACTATGTTAAAGGCTGAAATAAATTCACCAGGGCAACCTATACTTTTTTCCAATGGAACTTAGAAACCAAAGAATACAACAGACAAGAATCAAAGTAGCAACGTTTTTGTAATATAAAAGCTCAAAACTAGATGGGCTGCAGTTACACGACATGTAGCTTGAATGTACACTAAACCGGAGTCTTTTCAAGTTCAGGACACTTGTTATATCAATGGAGCACAGGCTGTCTACACTACAGAGTCAAAGTTTACGGTTAGCTCAGGTACAAGCTAAACAAACCTGAATCCCTCTACAATGCAAAGGAATTATTTCAGAAAAGGCAATGACACGTCATCTATCTAGATGATGAAGTGTCTCCAACACAAAACAGTTCAGTCTATCCAACAAGTTCTAAACAAAAAAATTCAGTGGTCTCCTGTAGCACACCCTCATACAACAGAGCAGATGACAAAGAGTTATCTACAGTTTGTTAGTGTTCCCATAACCATTGCTGGAATCCCTGAGAAAAACCTGCAACAGCTGTACAAGTAGGTAATAAAACATTTTCATCCTTCCCCCTGATCCTGTCAAGTTTCCCAATTACAAACTGGATGGAAATAGTGTAGAGTGCAAAGGTTAGGATTACATTTTACAGCTTTCATGATGTCTATAGTATGGTTAGGGCAGGTAGAATGTTAAAAGCACTTCAGGGACAGACTAGACAAGCTCCATCTCATTCTGTTATCAAAAATATGTAATGCAATAAGAGAATAAAACTAATGGCAGATGAACCAGTGAGGGTACATTATTACAGACAGTATTTGTCAGACAAGCCAGAAATAACTGATTACCTAAATGTGTCTAACAGTGACAGGCACTGATTAAGTAACAATGAAATATCTGCGCAAAGATATTTAACTTTAGGAGTGAACACACTCAGAAACAGTATTTCAAGGACACATTTTCCATCAACAGGAGCCAAAAAAGGGTAAGGAATTATCAGGACTAGGTTACGGAGTGGGAGAATGGCACACGAGAACATAACACTGATTAACAGGCGTGGGCAGTTGGGAGACATATAAATTGCAATTAAAATAACAGAAAATATATCTAGAATACCAGGAAAATTATAAACCTCACAAAAATAAAGTATGCAAATGATGTAAGCACTGAAAAACACCCAAAGACCATCTAAAACATAACATTTTCTACAAAGATAAAAGAAAACAGAAATGAGAAAGGCAGCACAAGGAATACATGCTAGCAAACTACATAAGACAGAAAAATTGCCATCTCTACGAAAAGCATCATGAGGTGGTAAGGGTACAGCTGTTTCAAATTTCCCTGAAGGTAAGACACTGATGAAAAGAATAACTTGGATTCTTTAAAAATTAATTCTACCAGTATTCTTGGAGACAAACCTAGGGTTGAAAAACATCTAGACTCCTACATGCATTACCTGTAGTAAAATTATGAATTACAAGTCAGACAAATGTTTGGCTTAAAGAACAACAGCACACCAGACACTGATGAAATTACTGATAAATACATCAATCACTGAACCAATGATAAATAAACTCAGATGTTTAAGTTCAGTGTATGTAGCAGTTGCAGACCAAGAGAAGTGCTCAATATAGTTGAAAATATGTTTTTTTGGGGAAAAAAATTCATGGACCCACAAATCAGTTTTGTGGATGAGAATGAACAAGCATGGGAATGCCTTACTTCACTTCACTACAGATTTTTTCGGGGGAGCAGTGTATTGTGGTGAAGTCAACAGCGGCATCCAGGTGGATGTTGGCTATCTATACTGCAGCAAGGCAAAGTAACCTAAAAATGTGCAGAAGTTTTTATTTGTATTTTTTCTGTTTTGTTTATCAGGATGTTCAACTTGGTATTTGAACATTTTAGTAGAGGCCAAAGAGAAACCATCAAAATACAAATTAACACTATAAACAAATTGCAGAATTATATTTGACACATCATCATGCACTTGAGAAAAACAAAACAAAACAAAAAACTATGTACAGGTAACAAAAATAGACCAAAGGTGAAAAGACATTACAACTAGACTCTTAACATGTGCCAGTGTGATAACAAATATACAGTTGGATACATTGCAATTGTACAAAACGTACAAAGGTTGTTAAAAGAAAGGGACAGATTACTTTGCAGTTCCAATCATAATACATCCAAGTCTACCTTGCTAAGTTGTACTACTGACAAGTCGCGGTTGGATAAATAAGGAGAAATTTAAATTTAAAAGGTTAAATATCGTGTATTAAAAAAAAAACAGTTTACAAAGCTTCTTGGTGCAATGTTTAATAAAATAAGTGGGTTATACACATGGAACTGCAACGAAAAGTCAAGACTAACAGTATAATGGTTGATTTAATTAAGCAATATAGAAGACTTTGAAGATTCCCAGAATGCTGGTAGCCATTTCAGACAATGCATATTACAAGCATTATGCACATTAATTTGATAACACTAAGGTGTGGGTCACACATTAGTGAAAAATTAGTCTTGATTATAGAATTTCACAGCTTTTGCAGGTAAGCTGATCTCTAAAATAAAATAAAATAAAAAATACACACCACCAAAGATAGCCCAAGGTAAACAACACAAATTAGGAACAAAGAACCAGGGCATATCACCGTAGACAAATATAAAAATCTATATTAAAACGACAAAAACTTTATTCCAACTGATTACTCAGGTAAGGACAAGCGCTTTCAGCATTCCAGCCTTCCTCAGATCCTAGTAAACCCCTGAGTTCTCCAGATTAAAAACACATTGCAACCTATCAATTCATTGAATCAGATCAGCTGTCCGGAAGAGAAAATCCCTATTTACACTTTTCTTATCCAATCAGATTGCTATCTTTTCTTTATGAGCCTCCTACCTTTTAAAAAGGGATTCAATGGTACGTTTCCATTAAGCCCCAGAGGGCAGTGAGCTCTCAAGTCCATAATCCATCTTGCCTCTTCGGCTTCTGTTTTATTTATTATATCACCACCCCTTATTGTCTCTCTGATGGTGGAGAACACCTTATAGACTTGAGAGCTCACTGCCCTCTGGGGCTTAATGGAAACGTACCACTGAAACCCTTTTTAAAAGACAGGAGGCTCACAAAGAAAAGATAGCGATCTGATTGGATAAGAAAGAGGACTGTCAGAATAAATTAAGTGTAAATATGGATTTTCTCTTCCAGACAGCTGATCTGATTCAATGAATTGATAGGTTGCAATGTGTTTTTAATCTGGAGAACTCCAGAGGTATACTAGGATCTGAGGAAGGCTGGAATGCCGAAAGCGCTTGTCCTTACCTGAGTAATCAGTTGGAATAAAGTTTTTGTCGTTTTAATATAGATTTTTATATTTGTCTACGGTGATACGCCCTGGTTCTTTGTCCCTGATCTCTAAAATACTGACACAGTGTCTTTGTTAATTTGTTTACTCAGGTCAGAAATTTCAGAAGGAAGTTTATTTCACATTAACCTACTCAGTTTATAAATGCTGCATTGTTGTAGGACTTACTGGATCTGGTGGTTTTAATGATTACTTTCTTAGAAGACAGAAAGTTTCACACATGTTAATATGGATGGATAAACCGAAGCGAGTGATACCTTGAAGTATAAGAATTTAAGGATATTACATATTTGAAAGAGGGTGGTCTGATTTTGAAAGTCATCCAGGATGGATTTTAGTAGTATACAGTGGTAAGTGCTTTTTGGGACCCAAGATGAACTTAAACTCAAACAACTATACAGTTGTTCATCTAGGTGCCTATATGACAATGTGAGGTATTGCCAGCTATGCTAGGAGAAGGGCAGTGGGTGCGTAACATATGCCAGCAGATGTCATTTATATATCAAACTGATTTGTCCAGATGTTTGTGATGAAAATGTATTTGCAATGTTGATTGTGTTAAAAATGTATCAACAGTGTGTCCTACTGGACAGAAAAGAAATCTGCATTTATATCAGACTGTACTGTTGTAAAGAGGATACTGGAAGAGAAGACGTTAGTCTCAGTCTAGCTAACTTTGAAAATAGTAAGAAATCAAATTACTTAATTTAGGCCATAAAGATTATATCTTACAGTTCTGACTGTAGCCAGAGATGAAATGTCTGTGCCAGAAAATGGTTTATTAGCTCCTGTAGGAAAAATGGAAGCATTATTTTATAACTTTCAGAAGCTGCAACAGATCTTAGCAAAACTCTACATGTGTGTATTATTGACACATATATGTGAGATCCTGGGTCAGTGGCGAGGAAAGGGGGGTAAGCATGGGAACCATAAGTCAGATGACCAGGTGTATGTGATGTCATTCTGTAATCCATCACTGAAATTATGTTTTTTTAGTACTAGATGAGACGGCAGTCTCAAAGCACTCTGTCTTTGGAATCTGACAAAGGACCCCTGACCTACTTCATCTTGCCTTGCTCTAGTAAGTGACCAGGGAATAGTAATTCTTTAGGTCAGTCAGGAAAATATAGTGAGATTAGTTAAGTACTATTTTTCTGCATCTGTGTGACTCTATTCATCTGTGTTATTTTAACATGTCCTGTGATTGAAGCTCTGGTGCTTATTGTAAATAGACATTTAGTATTTTCATGTTCTTTTATTATTAAATATATTTAAATGTTTCATTGTGGCTGGTCCTTTAGAAAATATTTTAACCTGAGAGTACTTGTATCTATTTGTTGACTCTGTGGCCACTCCTGAAAGTCTTACTCTACTGGTCAAACACTACCATTTGTATTAATATTAATTTCACTCAGTATAATTGGGAACCCTTGTAAGAGCCTTACAGTAGCAGGCTTTGGAGTGTCTGGTGGTAGTAACTACCTTATGGTCTGGGCAGAAGGGGGCACAGTTAGTAAATCTGTGCCAACCTTTCCCAGGTGTGTGTGTGTGTGTGTGTGTGTGTGTGTGTGTGTGTGTGTGTGTGTGTGTGTGTGTGTGTGTGTGTGTGTGTGTGTGTAAAAATCAAATCTCCAACAGTGTGTGCGCATGTGTGTGTCAGCTGTTTGGAGCAGCACTGGTTTCACAAACAGGGTGCTGCAGGACTTGGCTTGGGCACTCGGCTGATGACTCAACTCTATAGCTGTGCCACTGGGGAATCTTAATGGGGACCTGGAGGGAGACAGAGTGAAATCCATACCCCAGACTGAGTCCTTTCCTGTGTGCTCCTAAGGGAAATTGTGCTTGATGCAAAGAGATGCATCTGGAAATACAGTATGCATCTATTTTTGTTTCATGTCAAAGTACCTCTCCAGTCAGTGGTGAGGATTCAGGCTCCCTGATTACTTGCCCAGAGAGGGGGAGTCACAGCCTATATCAAGAATACAATTGTATTACAGTATGAAATAAATTAGTGTGGTGAGTAGTTTATTTTAGCAGGTGGTGTGAAGAAGCAGCTGGTAGAGATTAGATGCAAAATGTAAACAAGATGGATCAAAAAGTGGCTTAAAATAGCAGATATAGAGTGAGCAGACTCATTTTCTTGGCTAAAGTGTATTCATGTTTTGGTCACATATCTTCATTTATTCTCCTTACAAAATAACAGACAAATACATGTGCAGAGATCTGACTAGCTTAACATGTTGATGATATTAAATTGAGAAAGACAATCCAATTTTAACAAGATACAATGGAAATGAAGCAGTATTAAAGAAAGGTCTAAAATACATATCTTCTGCTAAATATGGAAAAAAAGCAGCTTTGGCCAGTCATTCCTTGCCAACATAATGTAGGAGAAAGTACTTTAATTCACGTTTGTTTTCTCTGCCAAATATAAATTTACTATAGTGTCAACTTCATTGGCTTATTAAAAATGTGTTTTAATGTTTTATTGCACTGTATTAGTTATAAAAACAATAGAAAACCAATTTTGTGAGGAATTATACATATTAATTTTGAGAACTTTTCTAAGATTGCAGCTGGTATTCTCTAATGCACAAGTTCAGTTCTAGACATTGAGAGGTGTGTATTGATATCCTTGTCTAACATACTAGTAAGAGGAAAACTAGAATCTGGCTGTTCTGTGTTGTCTCATTTTAAGAAAAGCAGCAATATAAAAGGACTCAGAAAAGTAATGCCTATTGTAACAAAGAGTGTAAACTGTTACAGATCCTACTATTGTTGCTCTCAACATATGGCAAAACTGTGAAGATAGGTGAAGCCTCCCAGCCTAGCTAGATAGAATTACCTAAATTCTGTCATTTGTAAATATTAATATAGACCACAGGTTTGTTCTCTTTAATGGAAGAAAATGCTGTTAAATGTGGAACTGCAAAAATTTAACAGTGCACTCTGCTGTAACAAAGCTGATCAGTCTAGCATTGTGAAATCCTTTGATCTAAACCTCAGATAAGAGATGTCTAGAGGGAGGCATTCTGCCTATTGTTTGGAGGCTAGAGTTAATGGCTAGAATTTACATGTATAATTTCTTTTACTGCTCTGGCTTCCTGACTAGGTGCAAGATCAAAAGGGCTATTAACCTCAGAGTTCTGTTAGCCTGGGAACCAGAAAGAAATGATGTAATCTGAAATTAATCAGTGATACTGTGTTATCAATTTAAGGAGAGAAAAATGAGAGCATTTCAGCATTTGCCTTGAGAACATCCAACATCACCAGCACTGTCTTGCTCTATAGTAATGTCTTTTGCCTTTTCCTCAGTGGAATTGTACGGTGCCGTGTTGCCAGCCCGACGCCCAACTTTCAAAGAAGACACACCCATTCACGCACGCACCTACCTGCATGTCTTTATACGTCACTCGACCATGGGGAGGAAATGCAGACTCCACACAGAAGGCGCCCCAGCCGAGAATCGAATGGGAGAACCTCTTGCTGTGAGGCGACAACACTAACCACTGCACCACCGCGGCCTTACTGTTTTTCTCTGTATGTAAGTTTATTTTAGAACTGTTTTCTCTTAGATATAAGCTAGGAACTAGGAAGATTGGATTTGTTTTTTCTGTATTGATGTCAGAAGTATTTCTCTGTGATCTCTGAACTCTTGACTAGCACTGTGTAGTAAGAAGTATTGTCTTGTGTTTTTATTATTTATTATTAAATATTTTTAAACCTTTCAACTGTGGCTGTTTTGTGTACAGATAATTTAAGCTCTAGACCACATTACATGTATATAGTGATACTGCCCAAGTCACTCCAAATAAGCATTGACTGTTCAGTTACACTTACCATTTGGATAATAATATTGCACAGTATAATTGGACACCCTTTCATAAGGGCCTTTTGGTAGCTGATAAATATTAGTGGGTGATGGCAAGTGGTACTACTGTATAGTCTGGGGAAAAAGGGGCACAGCTGGAGAACTTGTGCCAGTCATCCCCAGGAGAGTCTGTGTGGTTGTATAGAACTCATCTCAAAGTGTGTGTTTGTCAGCTACTTGGGCAGGGACACGAAGCATTGGTGGGACAGAGAGGGTGCTGGAGGATTTAGCTTGCCCACTAGGCTGAGATCTGGACTCTATAGCTGTGCCTGTGGGGAGTCTTATTGGGGATCTGGGGAGAAAGGGAGAGACCAGCCCCAGACTGACTGTGTTCTCTGTGTGCTCTTACGGGAAATTGTACTTTACTGTGTGTGTATTTGTTATGTTTTCCTATATGGACACCTCTCACTGGTGTTAGTGGTGAGGATTGAGGTTCCTTGATTGCTGGACCAGTGCTCAGGCATCGCATATTAATTGTTTTGCAGTGGTGGGATATCCACACCACATATGAATTGGTTGGCAAATACTAATTGGCTTGTAGTGGTGTGGGTAGTGTGAATTCCCGTAGCTTGTGTACAGTGATCACTGAAGGTGTTTTTGTACTCTAAATCAGCCACACAGTGAATAGCTCAGATCACAGCTATTTTATTTCTTTTGTTAGCTTAGTCAGTCAGGGATAGCAAGAAGCATGTCAGGAGAGGAGTACGGAAAGTTGACAGGGAGTCAGCTGGCTGAGATGTGCCAGGCTAAGGGACTAGTGCATGGAAACCTGACTAAGGCAGACATGATTGCAGCTTGGGTCACAGGTGCTTCAGAACACAGCAACCAGGAGGATGATCAGACTGGCAGTGGAGATGTTCCACACTCAGAATGAACAGCTCAACCTTTCTGCAGAAGACTTAAAAATCCTTCTGGAGCTAAAGATACTGAGTTGGAGGCCAGACATTTGGAAATAGAAGCAGCTGAGAGACTGAGGTGTCTAGAGAGTGAGGACAATGACAAACTGCGGCGTTTGCAGGCCGAGGAGAATGAGAAACTGCTATGCCTGGAAGCCGAGGAAAAGGAGCGGCAGAGGCAGCATGAAAAGGAGATGCTGACTCTTCGCCAGAGTCATGGAGGTAATGGGGAAGAGAGTAACTGGACCCCAGAAGCACAAAGGGTCAGTAAATTTCTTCTGCAGTTTACAGAGGGGGGCAATTTTGCTAGTTTCATTCATATGTTTGAGAGGGTATGTAAACAGTATGATGTTGACCAAAGGCTCTCGGTATGGTTCCTGACCCCCTTACTCCATGGTAAAGCTGTAACTGTGTTGTCTAAACTTGCCGATTGTGAATACTTTTATTATGCTGTTGTTAAGAATTGCTTGTTAGAATGTTTTAAGTTAACACCTGAAACTTGCAAGAAAAAGTTTTGTGAGCATAGATGCAAGGCAGATGAAAGTGTGTGTGAATATGTTGCTGAACTCCGCACATATTTTCATAGGTGGGTGAGTGGATGTCAGGTCACAGCTTTTGAAGGACTGGCAGACCTTTTGGTGAGGGAACAAGCTCTTAGCACTTTGCCTGAGAACATAAAGATCTAGTTAGCTGATGGACAATGTGCTACTTCAGATGGGTTGGGGAAGAAGGGAGACCTATACCTAGCAATCAGGGCATCCCTGCACAGGAAAGGGACCCCCAGTATTGCTCATGGGTCTAAAGGAACCCATGGTGGGCAGCACAGACTGCCCCAATAGAATCTGCCCGTAGCAGGGGAAGCCACTAGTCCAGGTATACATCCAGGATCTAGGGTTAAATGCTTTGAATGTAACCAGTGGGGCTATGTGGCATACAGATGTCCACAGAGGCAAGGTAGGGAACAGAAGATGAGAGAGCCAGTAAGTGGGGAAGACAAAATGCCAATAGTAGGTCGTCTTGAGACAACAGGGGTACCGAACTACCATCCTGCAGATGTCCTGATAGGGAAGGATTTAGATGAGGCAGTACCATGTGCTTATGCAGTTACACGCAGTCAAGCTTCGAGACGAGCATGTGGGTCTGGTAGCCTGGGGGAGACCCAGACAGACTGCATACTTGCAGCCAGGACTGGTGAGGTGGTTACTTCAGGGAAGAAGCTACGCTATAGCAGTGAGACTGAAGGTGAGCCACAGCTGCTTGTGGGTACTGATGTTCCCTTGGACAGAGTGACTGCAAAGATAGAGGTGAGTAGTAGTACCCAGGGTGACAGTGAGGCACCACTGTCAGAGGATGCCAGACTTCCTGTGGAAGAGGAGCTGGGAAGGGTTACAAAGAGAGTTGAGACAGGCTCAGCTCTCTGACCCTACATTGCAAGGCCTGAGGCAGGTAGCTAGTGAGGCACGTGATTCTCAAGGGAAAGGGGGATCTGTATACTGGGACAAAGGGTTACTGTATAGAGAGAGTGGACCTCTGAGGGAGGGCTTGAAGGTGAGAGGGTACAACAGTTAGTAGTGCCTAGAGCTTACCGTCTTGGCTCTTCCAGTCATAGCCCATGATATTCCCTTTGCAGGTCATATGGTCATAAAACGTACAAAGAGACGCATAATGCAGAACTTCTATTGGCCTGGAATTTCCAGAGATGCAACAGGGTATTGCAGGACCTGTGAGTAGTGCCAAAAGGTAGGCAAGTCGGGAGACAAGGTGATAGCTCCTTTGATGCCTTTGCCTGTGTTTGAGGAGCCATTTCAGACAGTAGTTATGGATACTGTGGGATCTTTGAGGACACCAAGTTCCACAGGGAAAAAGTATATCCTAGTGGTAGTAGACTATGCTACCAGATACACTAAGGCAGTGGTTTTGTCCTCTATTGAGGCAGAAAAGGTGGCAAATGCTTTGTTAGAGATTTTCAGCACGGTAGGTTTCCCAAAGGAAATACTGACTGACAGAGGTGCCAATTTCATTTCAGACCTGCTGACTTGTCAGTGGAAGTACTGTGGGGTGAAGCACCTGAAGACTACCCCCTACTATCCCCAGACTAATGGTCTTGTTGAGAGGTTAAACTCTACAATCAAGGCCATGCCACTGGCATTTGTAGACCAGTTTAAGAGGGAGTAGGACAAATATTTGCCCCATCTGTTTGCTTACAGACAGGTTCCCCAGGAATCCACAGGTTTTTCACCCTTTGGGTTGCTGTATGGGCACAGGGTGAGGGGACCGTTATATTTATTTCGAGATGAGTGGGAAGGTGAGTGTGAATCTCACAAGGAGTCTGTCGTGGCACATGTCCTAAATCTCTGGACAAGGCTCAGGGAACTCATGGGCTTGGCCAAGGAGAACCTGGCAGATGCCCAACACCGGAAAACGGCATGGTATGACAGGACTGCTCGAGCTAGAGAGTATGCTATAGGGCAGCAGGTAATGGTTCTCATTCCTTTCAGACACAACAAGCTGCAAGCAGCTTGCGAGGGACCCTACAAGGTGGTAAGAAAGCTAAGTGATGTTAAGTACAAGGTGGAACTGCTAGGCAGGAGGCAGGGGGACAAATTTTACCATGTTGACATGATGAAACCTTACCATGATAGGGGGGCCCTTGTGCTGAGTATTTGCACCGGGTTGCAGGAGGAGTCTGAGGGAGATCTGGTGATTGATCTCCTCAGTGAGGCTCGGACTGACACCTCAGTGGAAGGGGTAGCAATGTCCCAGCAGCTATCTCCTATCCAGGTTCGAGAAATCCGAGGAGTGTTACAGGAATTTGGGGACATGTTCACTGGGAAACCATGGTGCAGCCACTGGTGCAGCACCAGGTGGATACAGGACCCCAAAGGCGTATTAGGCAGGCCCCTTATAGGGTGCCTGAGCGAGTCAAACAGACTCTGAGGGAAGAAATACAGGAAATGTTAGAACTAGGGGTAATTCAAGAGTCCAACAGTCCCTGGGCCTCCCCGGTGGTGCTGGTGCCAAAGAAAGATGGCAGCACCAGTGTCTGTGTGGACTACAGGAAATTAAATAGTCACACAGAGTCAGAAGCTTACCCCATGCCTAGGACAGACGAGGCCCTAGAGCAGCTGGGTCGGGCTAATTATCTTACAACTACTGATTTTACCAAGGGTTACTGGCAGGTCCCTGGACTCCCAGTGCTATAGAGAGTTCAGCCTTTGTGACTCCTTTTGGCTTATATGAGTTCACAAAGACACCCTTTGGGATGCAAAATCCCCCAGCAACTTTACAGAGGCTGGTAAATCATATCCTAGCAGGAGCAGGAGGGTTTGCCCTTGCTTATCTAGATGATATTGCCATCTTCAGCCATTCCTGGGAAGAGCGCCTTCAATATGTCAGGGAAGTGCTGGCAGACTACAGAGGGCAGGGTTGACCATTAAGCCGAGCAAATGCCAGGTGGGTATGGCAGAGGTCCCTTACCTGGGACATGGAGTGGGGAGTGGTAAGATCAGGCCGGAACCTGCCAAAGTGAAGGCCACTCGGGCATAGCCTGCACCTGTTACCAAAAAGCATGTGATGGCATTCTTAGGGACAGCAGGGTACTACAGAAAGTTCATCCCCAGTTATAGTACTAAAGCTGCTCCTCTCACATAACTGACAAGGAAGAACAGAGCCAGCCAGCAAAATGCTAAGTTGCTAAGATGGAGCCTAGGGTTGCAAGCATATGATATATCAGTGCAGCACTGCAATGGGATTAGCAATGTCAATGCAGATGGGCTCTCAAGACATGGAAATGGGTAAGGTATACTCAAATAGACCTAACCCTCACAAGTAACATTTCTCAAGGGTCACTTGAAAAACTAGCTTGAGTTCTCCAGAGGGGAAGATGTGTGAAGATAGGTAAAGGCTGCCAGCCTAGCTAGATAGAATGTTGTAGATAATTCTGTCATTTGTAAATATTAATATAAGCCACAGGCTTGTTCTCTTAAATGGAAGAAAATGCTGTTAGATGTGGAACTGCAAAAATGTAACAGTGCACTCTGCTGTAACAAAGCTGATTAAGTCAAGCATTGTGAAATTCTTTGATCTAAACCTCAGAGCCAAGATGTCTAGAGAGAGGCATTCTGCCCACTGTTTTGAGCCCAGAGTTAATGGCCAGAATTTACATGTACAATTTCTTTTATTGCTCTGGCTTCCTGACCAGCTGCAAGATCAAAAGGGCTATTAACCTTTGAGTTTTGTTAGACTGGGAGCCAGAAAGAAATGATGCAACCTGAAATGAATCAGTGGTACTGTGTTATCAATTCAAGGAGAGAAAGAATGAGAGCATTTCAGCATTTGTCTTGAGAACATCCAACATCACCAGCACTGTCTTGCTCTATATGTAAGTTTATTTTAGAACTGTGTTTTCTCTTACATATAGCTAGGAACTATGAAGATTATATTAGTTTTTTTTCTGTATTGATGTCAGAACTTTTCTACTGTATTATTTTAAGTATTTCTCTGTGATCTCTGAGCTCTTGACTAGCACTGTGTAGTAAGAAGTATTGTCTTGTGTTTTTATTATTTATTATTAAATATTTTTAAACCTTTCAACTGTGGCTGTTTTGTGTAGAGATAATTTAAGCTCTAGAGTAAATTGCATGTATACAGTGATACTGTCCAAGTCTCTCCAAATAAGCCTTGACTGTTTAGTTACACTTACTATTTGGATACTAGCATTGCACAGTATAATTGGACACCCTTTCATAAGGGCCTTTTGGTAGATGATAAATATTAGTGGGTGGTGGCAGGTGGTACTAGCGTATAGTCTGGGAAAAAGGGGCACAGCTGGAGAAGCTGTGGCAGCCTTCCCCAGGAGTGTCTTTGTGGTTGTATATAAAACTCTTATCTCTAAGTGTGTGTTTGTCAGCTACTTGGGCAGGGACACTAAGCATTGTTTGGACAGAGAGGGTGCTGGAGGTTTTAGCCTGCCCACTAGGCTGAGATCTGGACCCTACAGCTGTTCCAGTGGGGAGTCTTATTGGGGATCTGGAGAGAAAGGGTGAGGCCAGCCCCAGACTGCCTGTGATCTCTGTGTGCTCTTAAGGGAAACTGTACTTTACTGTGTGTGTATTTGTTATCCTCCCCTATGTGGACGCCCCTCACTGGTGTTAGTGGTGAGGAGTGAGGCTCCTTGATTGCTGGGCCAATGCACGGGCATCATACTAACCATCAGAAAACCAGCAGCAGACCCAGCATTAAGGAAAATAAAACAAAGCCTCAGAATACAATTACTTGGATGCAGTGACAATCAGAAAATGACTCAATGGGTGGATAATGGATCTGAGCAACAGTTTACCTGAAAGGGCTTGTACCATAACAAATTTGTAATTTCCAAATGGCTAATGGGATGTTTACAAGAGTGGGGAAAAAAGGTTAACGGGATAAACAATCATGCTGGCAAAGAATCATTTCAGTCAGATCAACGGTCAGAATACTGCATGTTGTTGTTGTTGTTTCTTTCGGCTTTTCCCGGTTAGGGGTCGCCACAGTGGAACTCCGGTCTGCTAATGATTGGTAGTTGATTTTTACGTGCCGAGTTACCAGCCCTGACGCACAACCTTCAACGAAGGTATGCCCACTCACGCATGTCTCCATGCAGAAGACGCTTTAGCTGAGAATCGAACTGGACAGCGTCTTACTGTGAGACAACGATCAGAATACTGCATGTATGCATTCAAATTCATTGCGGCACAACTTAAAAGACTATGAAATGAGTTGGCATGGAATGTCACTACTACAAAGTAAATGACCACAAAATATCATACTGGCACCACGGACTTCTGAAACCAAAAGAAGTTTTGTGCATATAAAAATGTCCTTTATTCTAATAACACACACATACAGTTTTAAAGATTAAGTGCTTTTGTCCTGTCAACAAGGACTTCATCAGAATCAAATTAAACTAAAATCACTTGTTATTTATAATATCCAAGACCTAACCAACTGGAATGAACAAGCTCACACATTTAAAGTGACAGTGCCACATTAAAACATTACAAAACTATACATACATCTTCTCATTAGTACCATGACTAGGAAAAAAAAAGTTAAAAAATGTTAAACGTTACCTTAAAACGCATTAAAAATATATACCCAAAACAAATAAAAAACATAAATATAAATGTACAATATTTTTAATACACATTTAGAGATCTCTTATTTAAAAATGGCTGCAGAAGAAATTTAACATTAATCCGGGGGGGGGGGGGGGTTGTGCATTTAATTTAATCTGCCAAGTAGCCTCCTTTACTTCTGAGTTAGTTTTCAGGTCCCCTGCCCTCGGATTGTCTTGAACCTGTTCCAAAATTGCAAAGAAAATAACCTTTAAAACTGAAACATTTTTCTGCCTATATACAGCATTATTGTCACTGTGCCTAGTAATGTGGTAAAGGTGCTCATATATTCTTTTCCTAAAGCACCTCTCTGTTTTGCCAACATAGAATGCTGGACAGCTGGAACATAAAACCAAATAAACCACATTCTTTGTTTGACAATTACCCCTGGCAAACCATGCTACAGACCTTAGTTCATTTTCTAAAACTACCATATTCCTTTAAAAATATGGGCACATTGAGAACACGCTCCACATCTAGATGTTCTCTTTCTGTTAACGTTCTTCTTACCTCCTGCTAATTCAAACTGCATTTTAAGATTGGGGCCTGTTTTAAACACAAATACAGGTTCATTCCCCACTATATTAAGTACCTGTGGGTTACTCCTAATAATGTTCCAATTTTATACTTTATATTTTACATTTATGTTTTTATTTGTTTTGGATATATATTTTTAATGTGTTTTAGGTAACATTTAAAAAAAAAAAAAGTTCAAAAATGTTAAGTATTTTCTAGTCATGATACTAATGACAAGATGTAATGTAGAGTTTTGTAATGTTTTAATATGGCACTGTCATTTTAAATCTGGGAGCTTGTTCATTCAAGGTGGTTAGGTCTTGGATATAAACAACAAGTGGTATTAGTTTAATTTGATTCTGATGAAGTCCTTGTTGACAGGATGAAAGCGTTTAATCTTTAAAACTGTATGCGTGCGTTATTAGAATAAAGGACATTTTTTATATGCACAAAAATTTGTTTGGTTTCAGAAGTCCATGTTGCCAGTACGATATTTTTTGGTCATTTTCTAGTTGTTTCTTCATATCGGTGTACCACTACTACAAAGAACCTTATCCACTACTTTTAGGAGCACGCACTGAGCTCAAAATACTTAGTCCCCCTTTCCTACTATCCCAAAAGGAGAACAGTGATCTCCTACGTACTGTTCCAATGGAAGGAAACACATTTAAACTTGTATAAAAATCTAAAAAAAAATGCATTGTAAGGGGCGAATTTACTACTTCCAGAGAAGCAACATCACCGCCTTCAGCCTCAGTTGCAAGAATACTAGACTTTCTCAACTTCTCCTCTCATCCAGAATCGACTTAGAAAAACTGTTAGAACTTTTCCTGCCAAAATGACAAGCTAACTGCTAGTGATCCCTAGACTAAAGACCTTGTAAAAATAATGTTTCTTGTGAATTTATTATCCTAAATCTAGACCCCTCTGCTGCTAAATTTATATTAAAATAAAGATTTGTGAAGAAATATGAGCTACTAGTAAAATAGTGCATGTCGAGTTACAGACACACCATTCTGTAACTGGGAAGGAAGCAGTTCAAAGAATCCTTATCACAGCAAGACTTTACTTTGTTGGGGTCTGTACTGAATGGAAGTGCAACATTTCTGAATGAAAGTGATCTGCTTCAGATTTTACCTTGCTCCTCCAACATTTAATCATTTTCTTCTGATTTTCCTCAAAAATATGGGCTTGTTCAAGAGTACATATTATTAAATAATTGAAATAACTCTATAAAAATATTTATTACTAATTGTACTGGGTCCAGTATCTAAAGTCCTTGTACTCCAAAAAAATAAATAAATAAATAAATTGTGTGTGTGTGTGTGTGTGCGCTTCTGGTGTTTCGCTGTCATTGTGGATTCAAGTAAGTGTTTACTTGTTAAGGGTTTTGGGTAGGGGCTGTGGTGTGTGTTAGTGTGTTTTGTTGCTGTGATGTGCGTGTGTGTGCGAGGAGAATGTAGCTTGTGTGGTGGTGTTTTGTGTGTGTTTGTATGCAGTGCAACTTCGGAGTTAGAATATTTAAGTAGGGGGGTGTGGGGGGTGCAGTAATAGAGAGCTTGTGTTTGTGTGTGGGGAAGAAAGTGTGTGTGTGTGTGTGTGTGTGTGTGTGTGTGTGTGTGTGTGTGTGTGGAGTAAAAGCGCTAATTCAAAATCTTCGGTGTGCAAGAATTTGAATTTTGCGCTTCTGAGTTTTCGTTGTTTTCAGGTTTTGACTTTATAGCCTCGAAATACTGAATTTCGATATTTCAGTATTTCGAGGATTATATATATATATATATATATATATATATATATATATATATATATATATATGGGTCTACTTGATATGATTGACATTTCACAATGTCGAAATCCATATGGCCGAGACCATATGATCGACATTTGAAATGTCGAACATACAAGCAGACAAAAAAAAAAAAAAAAAAAACCTAACTTTAACAATGCTAGCAGGGGGGCTATGCCTGTCTGCACTCCCCATGGGGGCTCCGCCCCCCCGTAACTTTAATATGTCAACTCCGGGATCGCACTACAGTGCGGAAATGGAAATCTTTCCATTTTGCACTGTACAGAGATGCCAGTTCCCCATGGTCGACATTTCAAATGTTGATCATATGGTCTCGGCCATATGGTCTTCGACATTATGAAATGTCGACCATGTGTAGGGGACCTATATATATATATATATATATATATATATATATATATATATATATATATATATATACTCCTCTCTTGGGTCCCCTGCTGTGATTTCTAGTGTTCAGAGGGTGAGATGCATGCTTCTCATTGCAACTGACTACAAGTAATTTTCCCATTTCTATACAGTTCTCCAAATTTGCTGGGCACTAAATACTGATGTTAACGTTGTTATTGAAACCTTGAGGCAGGTTAATTAGTGCCATTAAAGTATGCATTCACATGTATGTGTACAAATCATTGTTTGTAATAGTCACCAACATGCTGCAATTATATTTTTAAACATTACTACTGTTTTTTTTTTGTTTGTAAAGATACTCCATAGGCCTCCACTACAAATGGGTCACAACCCAAATGGATATCTAAGTAAACAAAACAAATAATACATTTGTCTCTGTAGCTCAAAAATTCTAAAGCAATCTCTGCAGACATATAAAAATGGAAGAATATGCAATAATGAGGAATACTGGAAGGTGTCATCATACCTCTCACCTTCTCTGCTCAAGAACACAGGACAAAAGCAAATAAAACCGGGGGATAAAGACTCAAAGGTCAGGGACAGTTTTAAATATTACTCTAAATCACTTAAAACACTAACAGGTTTTGAATCAATATGCATTTTCCAAATAATAAGAAACTCTAATGTCTTGCATAACGGATGGATTAATCTCCAGTGATTTACTGGAAAATCAAAAAATAAAATTATGAAGGACAGAGCAAAAACATTAGGCAATATTCAGCAGCAATATGTAAAATTGGGGACAGTTGAGAGCTGTGTGTGTCAGCAGTAATTAAGAACACAAAGAATTTTATTTGCGTAATACTTACATAACAACTGTATTTTGATGTTTCGATTATCAATTATGATGTTTGAGCCTTTCAAAAAACATGGAGCAGAATAATGTTCTTAATTACACTGAATATCAAAAACACATATGCAAAGAACAGGAAATGCATCGAGAATAAATAGTGTTTTACTGAGTAAACTGGATGTTCTATTTGGTAAATGCAAGCAGAATCCAAATACATAATTAATGCCCAGTGCCAGTGGGATATGGGACCTATATTAGAGTAACAGCAACTATAAATACGAGGTGTATGGATGCCGCAAGAGATTACATGTACCAAGGGCTAGGAACACAACCTTGGAATCCACTAACTTATCCAAAAGACTTTACTGCAAAAAGGAGTAGGTGGTGTATGAGTGGGAGTAAACAGTAGGGAGTAGGACACAAAACTAGAAAGGGAGGACAGGAAGATAGGGAGAATACTTCTTAGGAATAACAAGGAAGCACTGACAAAAAAAAGAAGCAATCTGTAAGCGGACAATGAAGTCGTTCGTCTGTCAAAAACAAAATGTAAAGATACTGGCTTTAGTCAGATTTACTGGTGCTTCTAGTTCCTTTCCTCACCTAGAAAACTGCATGTGGCCCCATGTTGGTAGACACCACAAAAATATCTACTTTACAAATGCATTAGGATTATGGAGTAAATACAAATGGTGCATGTGCTAAACTCATGAGCACACAGTCATGCAAATAACTGGAAATAGACACTGGCAAACATCAGTGCTGTGTGCTGTGATTTTCTGGATAAGAAAGTCATCTTGAACAGAAATAAACTTTGCAAAGCAAGTGTCAGAATTCTGCAAATACAGGAAGCAGAACTCACTAGAGTCTACTGTAAACATAGTCAATAATATAGAGAGAGCTACCAAGCATTCTTGTTGGCAGTTTAAAATAATGATCCTTTTGATGCAATTAAGTCAGCTGATTAGATGGATGTTTAAATGTGCACTCCTTATAATTAAAAGGATTTTCTTGCTCCAAATATCAGTGGCCATTAAACAAAGCTACATCATTTGACACGCAGTTTAATTAACAGACAGCATCTATTAATCACTAAAGCTATACATCCAATACTATCTATTAGGCTAACGTAGCCCAGGCAAAAGAAATCTTTGGACATGCAATGAGTACATGCTGACATATCTTTCTGTCTCAGCAACAGCTCAGCAAAGGTATTCCCCCATTCTCCTTTTGCAATATCCTTTCATGACCCTTTGTATAGCCCTCCCCCTGTTTTCTCCCTAGCCTCCATTAGGGATTGTCAAGCATGGAATGCCCATAAGCCACACCCCCTTCCTAAGATGGTAACATCCATCCCTCCCTGCCACTCCATCAGTTTCGTGAGCCTTTAATCAAAGACTGAAAGGTAATTAGAAATGAGTTACAGTAGTTAGAAAGGAGTTACGTAAAACATCCGGAGACTTCAGAAGGATAATGTACAAGGGCCACATGGGCCAACTGCATAAATTCTGGATGAACCCCTAGTAAAATGGAACGGTCTCTCTGTGGGGACTGCAGCAATCTCACAGGACTGTATGGCAGCAACAGTGGTTCACTCGAACAAGGGAGACTTCAGGAAGGAGTTTGGAAAACACAGACTGATCAGCTTCTTTTTTTTCTTATTTTTAACGCCTTTATTGAATAATCACTCAAGACAAAGGCAAACATACTTTTTTTTTTTATTATAACCATCAATACAACATTACAAAAACTGCTTATTCCTGCCTTCCCTTAAATCTCACACCTCCAAAACATTATTCTTCATGTATTGTTCCTGTTATTTCCATGTTTCTATGTAATCGGCTCCTACCCTTTGCTAAAGATCCCACTTCCAGTTCATGTATCTATGCTACAACATTCAATACTTCAGATACAGTTGGATTAGACTTTGATTTCGGTTTTCTACTAATTGTTTTTTGGCGGCCATCAGAAATAAACTCAGCAAGGCCTTACCATGTCTAAACAATTCAAATCCTGTATCCCGCTCAAAAAAAAAAAATTTCCGCAAATACACTCATTTGCTCAACCAATATTTCTGAAAGAGTACTCTGTAGGGAATTTTTAGAGTTTACTAAACTCATTACACTCACAAAACATATGTTCTTAGTTTCCTGTATTTTCCCCATGGCTCCTCCAACATTTGCTACAGTATCTACCTAAGGAAAACTTCTTTGGAGTCTGCTTGGGATATAAAAATACACACGCTAACACAAAGCAAAAATCCTAAATCTTCTAGACTTTATTGTATACTTGGGAGCCATGCATACAGTATATCCTCCCATTGTTTCTTTGGTAATTATTTAAGCTCTTTTCCCAGTCTTTACATGCAACTGCTAAGCTAACTGCCTTGTGGGCCATTTTGGAGTCAAGCTAATTTCCCTTGGTGAGAAACAAGCCCTATACTTCTTGTCTATCAGGTAAACGCCTTAACCATTACACCGTCTATCAGGTAAACGCCTTAACCATTACACCAACTCCCCTTTTATAAGTTCCTAACTAATTACTGCACTAGCTTTAACAGTCCATTGTTGGACTAACCAATTTCCTTCCCAAAGGTGAGAATCCAACACTGTACTTTGTGTTTATGTGTCAGGCATCTTAACCATTACACCAAGCCCCAATCTTTAGCTGTGCTAACCTCTTCTGCTTAATTCCTACAGTTATTTTGCAATATTTTATATGCCCCACTAATTATCCTTTAACAGCAGCTTCTGTTCTAGATTCAACTAAAAACTCTACCAGAGCAGCTCTTTTACTTAGGATTCCCCTATACATTTCTCTTTGTTATACTCTGATATCAATCCTCGATAGGGAAGGCGGTCTCCAGTCTGCAGTCCAAATGTCTTCTTGGCCTCATGCCTTTCTATTACATTTCCCTCTAAAGTCATTTGGTTCTAATACCTTTTTTCCATTACCAGTTTTCCCCAATATATTCCACCCTCACTTGCCTATTCTCTGTAACATGAATTGCAATCATCCATATAGACAGAATCTCCTTTCTCTAGTCTTCTGTTGACTTAGTTCTTAGTATACTTTCTGCTACTTTACAAACGTAATACTCTATATGGCCATTGCTATTCTCCTTAAGGATTTGCATCCAAAATCCTCACTCTCTCCTTATTTCTTGAAACCCCCCCCCCCATTTCATCACCATCCCTTTCAACTTTGAATTATAGCTTTTTGTGTTATGAACATATGTGTAGCGCTAAAATATCTCTTCAAATCAGGTAATCCTAAATTACCTTGTTGTGTTGGAAGAAAAAATATATCCCAAGTGACTCTTGCTCTGTTCCCCTCCCAGATATTCCACAACTTATCCTCTGGTTAATAAAAATATCCATGACCTGTTTATAAAACAAAAGGGACTAAAAACAGTTTCACTACTGATAACAAGAGATTCCAGTTTCTCAGTTTTTGTATTATCTTTTGTTTAGGCTCTTGCCTCTTCCCACATATCCTTAGCCATTACAGAATCCTTTTAATCCATACTTCTACATAGTTAATTTTATTATGTCCCCATAAATATTGGTATTGCTGAACCAATTCATGTGAGGGCACATAGATTACACCTACGGCCTTTGTTTTATCTTCATTAATTTTAAATCCCAAAAAGACTTTAAACTGCGTCAAAATGTTCCACAACACCGAGACATCCTTGAAATTGCCTCAAAATGTTCCACAACACTGAGACGTCCTTTTCTTGTTTTATCAGGTACAAAATAACATTCTGCAAATAGTCAACTTTTCTTGATTAGCATATTAAGGAAATCCTTGAATTTCTGAAATCCTAATTTTCCTTGCTAATGGCACTAAATATAAAGCAAATAAAGGAAAAAGAAGACACCCCTGCCTTCCTCTGTTCAGACACAACTTATTAGAGAGAAACTCTCCCAGTTTAATTCTTGTCTCCAATCTTTCATATACCTTCCTAATTGATCTTATTATTTTAATCAAGGGAATGCAAATGCTTTCATTGCCCACTCAAGCTCCAAGCTTACTCTGTCGAATGCTCCCTCTGCATCACGACCCACAACAACAGTGGTATTTGCTTACCATCTGCTGCCCTCTGATCATCATTGTTCTACTGGCTGCCTTTCCTGCACAAAACCACATTCATCCATCTCTATCAGTTTGGCAACACCTTTGCCATTCTTTTAGATATTCGACATAAACACTTTATAACCATGGTTTTAATTGAAATGGGCCTATAGGAAATTGGATCAGATGAGTCTTCACTGTCTTTAGACATTACAGCCACCACAGCTTTCTTCCTGTATATTGGTGTTTTCCATCTTTTTAAAATACTGTTAAACAAAACCTAGATCTTTATTACTTTCTTGCCTCCTAGCTTCCAAACTTCCAAAGGAAAACCATCTACTCCTGGTGACTTTCTACAGACTGACTATATGTCACAATTTTTATCTCATCTGCTCCTATCTTAAATGGTTAAATGTTGAGCTTCATCTACCTCTAACCTTGGCACAGTCACACTGGGGGGAAAAGCCTTCAGTCAAGTGCTGCTGAAAACATAAATGTATTACTTAAACTCATAAAACAAAAATAGAGGTTAAGCGCTTTCATCCTCTGGTAACTGGACTTCATCAGAACAACTACCCATAAGTCAAGAAGCCTTTTTTTGACCATCCTCCCCTTATTTTCACATCTTCCCATTCTTTCCAGTATCAATTTAAAACTAGGAGCTTTTTTGTACATCACTACTGGTCATTTTCCCACTGCATTAAGGTGGTCCGGGCTGACTTCAAAGATAGTCAAATTTCTTTCTAAAATCTCCCTTAAGTCCTCATATTCATTAATGTACGTCAACACCATTCCATTGTTGAATGCCACGGTGGTGCAGCTGTAGCGTTGTTGATTACATAATATTCAAATTAGTAAAATTTCCTCAGAGTGCCAGCATAAACAGCTACAAAGTTGTAAAACCTACTAGTAAAAACATGCAACAGTTACAAAAAATAATTTACAACAATGCGCAGAGCACTTGAAAGATTACAGCAGCTAAAATTGAAAACATTTTTTCAGTTTTTTATAAAATACTCTTAGCTAAAAATGTTTCCATACCCTATGTTACACATATCAAATGTGTACCCTATGGCATCAATGCATAATTACCCAAAATTATATCCAACTTTGAGTTTTAGTATGCTGGAAATTGTAACATTTTCATTTAAACCTGGAGGCTGGGTGGCATTGGACCCAAGTTGCCATTTAAGTTCCAAAAACACTAAAGTCATCACTTGACACCCCCCCCGCTCACCTAAGTTAACTTACTCAATAATGCAAAACTTGAACTGGTGCTTTGGGTTGGACTTGATGTGCCTGTATAGGGCGTTATTTTCGTCTTTATTCTTGATGTTGTGTATGTGTTGATATATCCTTTGCCTGCATTTACATTTAGTTTTCCTTATGTAGAATGCTGTGCAAAGTGTGCATAACCCTAGATAAACAACGCCCTTAGTGGAACATGTAAGCCTGCCACTAGGTTTTATGTACCCAAAGCCACGTATATTACAGGAAGAACCTTCCATAACATACTTGCATTGATTACAGCTTCCGCACTTGACCATCCTCCCCTTATTTTCACATCTTCCCATTCTTTCCAGTATCAATTTAAAACTAGGAGCTTTTTTGTACATCACTACTGGTCATTTTCCCACTGCATTAAGGTGGTCCGGGCTGACTTCAAAGATAGTCAAATTTCTTTCTAAAATCTCCCTTAAGTCCTCATATTCATTAATGTACGTCAACACCATTCCATTGTTGAATGCCACGGTGGTGCAGCTGTAGCGTTGTTGCCTCACAGCAAGAGGTTCTCCTGTTAGATTCTCGGCTGGAGTGCAGGGAGTGCCTTCTCTGTGGAGTCTGCATGTCCCCCCCGCGGTTGGGGTGGCATTCAAAAGACATGTGTAAATGGGCGTGCCTTCGTTGAAAGTTGGGACGTCGAGCTGGCACCTCGGCGTTTGTGAAAATCTACTGCCAATCATTAGCGGACCGGAGTTCTGCTGTGGCGACCCCTAGCCGGGAAAAGCCGAAAAGACAAATAAACAAACAACACCATTCCATTGTTGAATTGTTTACCACTTGTTCCCTCTACTGTGCCACCCATTCTATCAGTAGGGGTGGTGAGTGTAGCATTAGGCCTTCCTAATAATGGAATAAAGTGCCCTGAGGACCTCTTCCTACAGACTTCATCAAAGATTTTTTTTCAAAAACAATTCTGGGTATCCCCTCCATACAAATATACCTTTAAGTGTTTCTAATTCCATCTGGAAGTCATCATCTCCTGACACCATTCTGGCTAGTCTCATGCATTGCCCCCTTTACAATCGACTTTTTTTTGGTGTAGTCGATGCATGTTCTCAAAGTGTAACGGAGAGTTGGAATAACTAGGTTTCCTGTATATAGCTGAATCAAATTCTCTCTTTACATAATTTTTGGTAAGTGTTGTATACAAAAAATGTGCAGTGCCCCTCTGAATATCCATGGTGAATTTCAAGAAATTTGTAGTAGTATGCAAATAGTCAAAAAACATATCCAATTTATCTACAGTGTCAATCCAGGAAAAAAAAAACATATCATCTAAAAAAAACATCCACAGAATGTCCAACAGTACTTAAATTCTGAGTTAAACACATAGTTCCATTCCCAATAGGAAAGGACCATGTTTGCAAACATGGGGGCACAAGCAGCCCCCACTGCTACTCCTGTCTTCTGCCGAAAGTACTGGCCCTCATACGTTAAGAAGTTGTTTTCTAAGACTACTTCAATGAGTTTCCTGAGCATATCCAGCTTTCTTTGGCCCAGTGTAGTGTTGTGCCTTAGGTAGTCATAAGACCAGTCTGTACCTGTTCTATGTGGAATAACAGAGAAGAGATCCTGCACATCGATAGTAACAAATATAATCTCTTCCCTAATCAAATCATTGGTTATTCTTCTGAGGAAATCCGGAGTCTTTTAACAGGACAGGATTTGCTTTTAACACAGTTTTTGTATAAAAATCAAAGTATTTTGTAATACACAAAGTTTTTGATGCCTTAGCATCAACTGTAGGACGCAATGGAGGATCTACGACATTATTATGAACCTTGGGATCCCAAATATCGTGGGGATCCTGGAGTTACACATGTTAAGGGATCTTGGGGTTACATATGTTAAGGAAATTGTGTTCTTCCATAGATATTTGACTATTCAAAAGCATGTCCTCAAGAATAAAATCTATTTTGCGATAGGCTATATTTATTTCATTGATGGAAGCTTCCTCATAGGTGTCAGAGTACACATTTTGTTACATAATCATTCCTGTCCATTACCACCCCCCCCCCCCCTTGTCTGGCACACTTTTGTTGTTCATTACTTCTTGTAAAAGTGTTGCTTTCATGTCACTCAAACTGTGTTGACCTCTTGCATGCTTAGTTGTTTTTAAATCATTTCTAAAGTTAAATTTGCACAACGTTTCAAAGAGTAAAACTGTAGGATGAAAGGGGGGTTAGAAGTACTAGGTCTCTTAATGGGGTTGGCAGAAAAGGAATTAAGTTCAACATGTCTGTTGTCATTGAAGTACAACCTAAAGTTAATTTTTCTAGTGTACAACTTTAGCTGAATCAGGGTTTCTTCAATTTTTATACTTGTGGTGGGTACAAAGGTAAATCCCTTTTCAAATAAATTTGCCCAATTAACACCAATGTTTAACAGACTATAGTTGTACACCTTAAAATTTCCTTGCGCATTGTGTATAATAGCACACTTGTTTAGTTCCAATTCCCATAATTGTGGTAGTCTCTCCCCCTCCATACTGTTCCACCTCTATGTCCCTTCTCCGCTTCCCCCTGTTGTAAGAGGCATTGGGCTCCCAATAACCCAGGGGTGTCTGTCAGTTGTCACAGGTGTTTACTGAAAGAACCCACACTGTAGAAGTAGCAGACTCCAAATCTAGCTCCAGACAAGTGGAGTACCTCAGGGTTCAGTCCTGGGACCATTCTTGTTTGGCATCTACTTCTCTGAAGTACAGGCCAACACTAAGGGACTCTGGCTAACAAAGTTCGCAGATGACTGCAAACTGGGAGCCATTATTGAATCCCCAAATTATGTGGATATTCTACAAAAGGGCCTTACAGAAACAGATGCTTGGTGCCAGAGCCATGGGCTCAAGCTCAATGCCAAGAAATGTATAGTTATCCCCTTTTTGGGGAAAAAACATGTACCCGTAAATTACCACATAGGTGGCAGTACACTAAACACAGAAAATGTGATAAGAGACTTGAGGACACAGGTGGACAGTGGTCTCACCTTCGATAACCACTTCGCCACAATAGTCAGGAAATCCTTCTATGTGGCACACCACATCCCTAAGGGCTTTTCATCCAGAAAAAAGGAGGTCGTTGTTCCACTGTACTCATCCCTCATTAGACCCATTATAGAATACAATGCCCCGTTTGGTATGTACCTCTCAAGACATCTGCAACAACTGGAAAGGCTGCAAAAATACCTCACTAAAAGAATCACAGGTCTAAAGCAGATGCCCTATGCTGACCATCTAAAAAAATTCCACCTATAATCTGTCTTATATCGTCTACTCAGAGGCGATCTCTGCTTAACATACAAGGCCGTGTCAAACCCAGAGCTGTTGGACATGCTGCACTTAAAGAAATCCCAATCCCTCAGACACACACGCTCCAGGGATCTAAACCTTGTCATCATAATGAAGAAAACATGCTGAAGGGATAGGTTCCTGACTCAGAGACAACCCAGACTCTGGAATAGACTGCCCATACATGTCAAGCAGGGCACCTCTTTGTCCCTCTTCAAAAGGAACCTTGATGATTGGATGGGAGATAGGAAATTAACCCCAGGGATCACGTCAGTTGCCCTGCTAGACAGGGTTCCAGGGAAGTAAATAATGTGGGAAGAAATAGCCAGGGAATTGTTATGGCTAGGCTTCTATAGGCCCTAGGGTTGATAGCCTAGTACCAACCTATTAACCTATGAGGTACATGCCAAATGGAGCACTGTAATCAATGATTGGCCTAATGAGGGAAGGGTAGAGGGAGACAATGACTTCTTTTTTCCTGGATGCAAAACCCTTAGTAACGAGCCACACAGAAGGACTTTCTGACCACAGTTGCAATGTAGTAGTCAAAAGAGAGGTTGCTGTCAACCCGTGTTCCCAGATCTCTTATAACGCCCTCTGCGTTCAGTGGACTACCATCGATGTGGTAATTCATGGGGACCAAGTTTTTCCCAAAGGGGATGATGACACATTTTTTGGCATTGAGCTTAAGGCCATGGATCGAACACCAGTCATTGGTCTCAGAGAGAGTTATAGGCTCCTTAAGTATAGCAACTACCCTTTCTGTTGCCAGGTCAGCTTTACTTCTGGTCCACAAAAGGTTGCAGATCGTAGGAGAGGCAGAGAGACAGAGAAAGGGAAGGAGACAGAATTCAGCAGGGTAGGCTGATGAAGTTTTTGAATACCAGCTGTCAAGATAATGGACAACAGCAAGAACTTATACAGCAGGGTTCTTAGCATTGCAGTTTGATTTAGTTCTGTGACTGCAGCATCTCAAAGCTTGACAATACGATGATGACTATGGTGCTGGACTTGAGCCGTTCCAGTGGAGTAGATGGATACAGCCCTGACTAAAGCTCAGGTGACTTGGGTTCAATTAGCACTTGAGCAACTGATGGAATGGTAGGGAGTTAGGGGTGGATGTGTCCTGTCCTGGGTGTGAGGGTGCTCATCGATGATGCAATCTAAGGGGAGGCATGGTCCAAAGAGGGAAGTTGCCTTACGGTGTAGTCAATGAGTGTGGGGGATGGTGAGAAAAGGAAGTGGGTAGAGCACGTAAAAAGAATCATACATACATACACAGACACACATACACACACACAGATGCACACACACACACACATATATATATATATATATATATATATATATATATATATATATATATGAAAGCACAGATGGCCAAAGCTAGACTGCGGTGGTGGTGCTGCGGTAGTGTTGTCGCCTCACAGTTAGACGTTGCCCGTTTGATTCTCAGTTAGAGCGTTTTCTGTGTGTTGACATGCGTGAATGGGTGTTCCTTCGTTGAAGGTTGTGCGTTAGGCCCGGCAAGCCAGCGCGTAAAAATCTACTGCCAATCATTAGCGGACTGGAGTTCCGCTGTGGCGACCCCTAACCGGGAAAAGCCGAAAGACACAAACAAACAAAACAGATGGCCAAAGCTCCAGGACACCCTTGGGATCCATGACCACCCCAACAACAGCAGAGTAGTATGGGGTGGGTAGTGGGATGGCTAGTAACCCCAGCATGGATGTGGGGCACTGGGGGGGGGGGCTGGGCCAGTAGCATGATGTAAAAAAAATAAAAAGATGATGGTGGACTGACAGCACATCTCATAACAGGATGGTAGGTAATGGAACAGATGCAGTAGATATGGAACCACCTAGCTGTGATCAAGAAGTTTACAAATAGTAAGTTTTCACAAGGTTTGGTGCTGTAAAATGTCCTACTGCTTGTATTTATGTCACACGATTAAAAAGCACAGTTAACCTAATACCAAGTAAACCCCAGAGTGCTAATCAATGATGGGAAAGCCACCCTTCAGTGTAACAGGCCATGGTTTTTGTAAGGCAATCAGTAATGTGTAAGCAGGGGTACAACAAAAACAAGGACAAATTATATGCACTCTAGTGGGTAGAGACAGACAATGTCTGATGTAGCACACCAACAGTAGATGGTGCAGTCTGACGGGAGAATGGCAAATGGCAAGGAAATGTGGGATGAGCTGCAAGTTGTGCAGACTCTGGGGTGCAGGCATCCTCCTATTATACATGGTACTGGTGGAAACTGGGGACAGGCATCATGCCAGTTGAGAATACGCAACATAAGACTATAACAGACAAGAGAATGAGAGGTATGAAAAAGCCTTATGGCACTGAAAATGCACATACTGCAAGAGAGAGAGAGATGAATCAGGGGATTCAAAATGGATGCATCACAATGGCACAAAACGTAAGTGATAGAACAGAATGGGAGCAGCATGTTTATCAAATAGGGCATGGAAGGTTTACAACTTACATCAGAAAACCTAATCAAAAGTGGTACCGTCCTGAATCACAGTGCTAGATGTGATCAGAGTACTACTCTCACCCTGGTTCAAATGTGTCTGGGACAAAATTTTATTTCATTATTTTTTAGTTCAATTGATAACTGGGTAAGTGAACTGCTCCAAGGACCCTTATAAATCACAACCCAGACCAAATGGCAAAGTACAATAAACAAATGATTACAGAATTAGTCATAGACAAACTTGATGCACAGAAGATACAGAATGTTTGCATTTAAAAAAGATAACTATATACACGTGTGCATATTAAAAAATATATATGAATTCACACACCCATACATGTATATATATATATATATATATATATATATATATATGTATGTATGTGTATATATGGGATAAGCATGGGTGAGGGTGGAATTTGATGTCTAGTAAAAAAAATATATATGTACACACACACACACACACACACACACACACACACACACACACACACACACACACAGAAGGGGAGATACGAAAACCATGACTAAGGTGGAGGATCCCATATAGGAAGAGGCAGAGTTCCATGCGTGTAAGCAGTGCATACAGAAAACCATTTCAGAGACATTTAGAAAGGATGGGTATATAAATGGTGCAAATACAGCAGTTTTGAGATTGACGTGGATACTTTATAGTGACAAAGTTTCTTTTTTTTTTTTTGCAAGAGGTTAACACAACTCATTATTTAGCAATTTTAGATGGGCAACTGAAGAGAAGGGTGGCCTTTTCAGTGACTGGTAGGTTATTAGTGGCATTTAAAAGTGCAGTCGTGTATTCTGGGGACACCTATTGTGAAACCTGAAAAGTTTCAGAAGTATTTTTCAGTCACTGAACAGGATGACAGTCTCAACAAACTAGAAATAGTGTAAACATGTTAAGTTGTGCCAATACCTTTTTAAACTGTATTTATGACACTATAACAGAAAAAGTACAGTTTTGTACCTACCATAAATGTAGATGTTCGAGTGGTTATACTGCTGCAGTCATCACACTTGGGTTATCCTGTTGTCAGGCGGTCCCGCAGTCAGCCGAATCCCAAAGTCCTGGTCCGGCGTCGGTTGTCGTCGCCTCTTCCCTGACGTCAGTGCGACAGGGGTATAAAAGAGACAGCCGACGTCATTTTCTTCAGTTTTTCTTGCCCCAGATGTCAGGTGCCCCCAACTAGGAAGGCAATACAATAGCTATGCAACAATACCTTAGTAGATAAACAATAGTACTAGCTGTTAGCAAATACACCATATAGGCATGCATCCAATTGATTGATGTACATGGAGTTGCAACTAACACCCTGGTATGTAGAGGGGATGGAGGGAGGGTAACCTGGACTGCAGCAGTATAACCACTCAAACATCTACATTTATGGTAGGTACAAAACTGTACTAGGTTCATCATGCTATACTGCTGCAGTCATCACACTTGGGTAGAATCCCAAAGCTATGGAAGGGTGGCTGGTACTAAACTGGGTTAGGTGATGCTAGGATGCCCTGCAGAACAGCAGTGGCAAAACCAGCTCTGGTTTTTGAGTATAATGGAAGGTGGTAGTGCTTGGTAAAGGTGTGCACTGAACTCCAAGTAGCTGCCTCCAGAATGTCTTTGGTTGGAACCCCTCTGAGAAAGGCTGCTGAGGTTGCAGTAGCCATGGTAGAATGGGATCTAATATTGACAGGCACTGCCTTCCCATGGTGCGACTAGCAAAAGTGGATACAATGTGCTATCCATTTGGAGATGGTCTGTTTTGAAATAGCCTTTCCTTGTGAACCTGTAGCATATGATACAAAGAGTTGGTCAGATTTTCTGAAGATCTTTGTCTTATCTAAATAGTAACGTAGCTGTCTGTGAATGTCCAAAGAGTGAAGGAGCCTTTCTCCTTTATTCTGTGGGTTAGGATAAAAGGTGGGTAAATGAATGGTCTGATTCAAAGCCACACTGGATACTACCTTGGGCATGAAGGTAGGGTTAGTTCGTAAAGAGACGCTGTCCTGATGGAAAATGATGAAAGGTTCCACTGCCATAAGTGCCTGTAGTTCTGAGACCCTGCGTGCTGAAGTAATAGCCAGTAACAAGGCTGTTTTCCAAGACAAGTAGTTCTGCTGAGAAGGCTGGTTTGAAAGGAGGCAGTGTTAACTTTTCTAAAACGAAGTTCAGGTCCCAAGTTGGTGTTGGTGGTTTTCTGGGGGGTCTTATATTCTTAGCCCCTCTGAAAAACTGCCTAAGTAAAGGGTGTGAGAAAATTGGAGGATCCGTATTATATTGAGCTGAAATGGCTGAAGCATGGATCTTAATGGAGGAGAAGGAAAGGCCTTTGTGTAGCATCTCAGTTAGGTACTGCAGTATGTGAGGAATGTTTGGTATCCAGGGATTTTGACCTTTAGCCTGGTGCCATGCACAAAATCTTTTCCATTTGTCTGAGTAAGTCTTCCTGGTGCTGGGCCTCCTGGCCTATAAAATAACATTCAGGACGTCCTTTGAGAGAAGTGTTGATTGATAATTTAAGGAATTCTCCATGCAGCTAAATTTAAAGTTCTGAGCTGGCTGTGACGGGTTTGAGAGTTTTTCTGAGTCAACAGTAGTAGGAATTGAGGCAAGATCCATGGAGGGCATTGAGTCAAGTTCCTTAGTAATGGGTAACAGTGCTGGTGTGGCCAGTCCAGAGCAATGAGGATCATTTGTGGTCTCTCTGATCTGACCTTCAATAATACTTTGGTCAATAGAGGTAGTGGAGGGAAGGCATAGACTGTCGGTGTTGTCCAACTGAATGATAGAGCGTCCACTTTCCAGGCTAGGGAGTGATAAGTCCTTGTGCAGGATTTTTGTAATTGGCAATTGTTGGGGGAGGCAAATAGATCTATGTCTGGACATCCCCATCTTTGAGTTATCATTGAAAATACTTGTGGGTGTAGTCTCCACTCGTGAGGGTCTGCCATATTTCTGCTTAATTCGTCTGCCAATATGTTTTCCTTTCCTGGCAGGAATTGTGCTTGTAGTTGTACTTGGTAGGTCAAAGCTATGTTCCATAAGGTCATAGCCTGTCTGCATAAAGGGTAGGAGTTATTTCCTCCCAGTTTGTTTATGTACCACATAACTGTGGTGTTGTCTGTCCTTATTAGAAGTTGTCCTGGATGCAAGAGGTCCTTGAAGGCTGTCAGTGCATTTTGCACAGCTAGCATCTCCTTTTGGTTGATGTGAAGATGCATTTGTTTTGCAGACCATTTGCCCTGTATGCACTGGCCTGCCATGTGTGCTCCCCAGGCGTAGTCTGAAGAATTTGTTGTCATGGTTTGGTTTGCTGGAGGTAAGACGAAAGGAAGACCCTTGTTTATTTGACATGCTTGAGCCCACCATAGGAACTCTTTTTGAAGGCAGGGAATGATAGGTACACTTGTTTCGAGGCCGTGCCTGTGTTGAGACCATACACTTTTCAGGTACCATTGCATATGGGATTAGTTGAATGCATGATGCCATGAACCCCAATGCCTGCAGGATTTTCCTTGCAGTGAGCTTGGTAAAAATTGCTATCTTTTTGAAGTATTGTGTCAATTATTTTTGTTTGTCTGGCGTGAGGTAAGCCATCTGGGCCGTTGTATTTAAGCTGGCACCCAGGAATATTATCTGTTGCGAGGGTATTAGTTTTGACTTCTTTTTGTTTACTGTGTACCCTAGGCAACTGAGCAGCTGTGTTACAAAAGCCAGATGCTGTAATAGAATGTCCTTGCTATCCGCTTGGATCAGGCAGTCATCCAGATATGGATAAATTTGTATTCCTCGTTGTCTGCAATATGCAATTACTGATGCCAGGCATTTCGTAAATACTCTGGGTGCAGTAGATAAGCCAAAGGGCAATGCAGAGAATTGATAATGCGTTGTACCTGCCAAAAATCTGAGGTATCTTCTGCAATCTTGTCTGACAGGGACATGCAGGCATGCCTCTTTGAGGTCCAACGTTACCAGCCAAGACTTCTTGCCCAGCATGGGAAGGAGCTGCTGTAGTGTGAGCATTTTGAATTTGGGCACCTCCAGGTATGTGTTTAGAATTGAGAGGTCTAAGATGGGCCTCCAGGCTTTGTCCTTTCTTGGGACTAGAAACAGTTGCTCCTTTGTAGGTACCTTTTGAATTGCTTTCATATCCATGAGAGCTGAAATTTGCATTTGAGCCTCTGCCCATTGGTTTGGAGGCAGATTTGGCATGCCTCTCATCCGTGGTAAAGTGTGGAAATGAAATCTGTAGCCTCGGGTAATAATGTCCAGAATCCATTTGTCCTTTGTTATGATGCGCCAATTTTGTGGAAATAGAGCCAGTTTTCCACCCAAAGGTGCTGCCAGCGCAATTTTGCTTGGCAGGCGAAGAGGGAAGTCATTGTGTTTGTTTCCAGAAGGGTTGAGATTTTTCGTCTCCACCTCTTTGAGTTGTTGTATGCCACTGTCTAGGCCTGAAAGAACCTTGTGGCTGGCCTCTGCCCCTTGGGCGCCTGTACCTACCTCTTTGGGGTCTGTCTGATGCAGGAAAGGACCAGTTTTTTGATGGCCAGTTTCTGCTGAAACGAGGAGGTCGTACCTGTAAAAAAATCTTTAACTGTTTACATAGATTTTGCCTTTTCTTCTATTTTCTTTAAAACTTTCTCTGCTTTGACACCAAATAACACATCTTTCTGCAATGGAGCATCCAATAACTTTGCTTTGACATGTTCTGGTAAGGCTTGTTCTTTAAGCCAAGCATGCCTACGTATTACAGACCCTGTGACAGCTGCTCTACACAAGGCTTCCAATGAATCAAAACCACACTGTAAGGTATGCCTTCCCACCTGTTCTGCTGCATGCAGCAAATCCTGCATCTCTTTAAAATCAAGTTGATCTCTCTGAGGGATCAGTTTCTGCTTTAACTGTGTAATCAAATACTGTTGGTATTTTAGCATGTGGAATTGGCAGTTTAAGGCCCTCATGGCCAAAGTGGCAGACGTATACACTTTCTTTCCCCATCTTTCTAATGCTCTGGAATCTCTTTCAGAAGGAAGTGGATTCTTAGCAGTAGAGGCCTTAACCCCTTTGGGACCCTGGGAAATGGTCTCAGGGTCTGCAGTAGGGCTTTTGTATAGAAACTTATGAGTATCAGGAACTCGGTAGTATCTGTCTGGTTTAGCTGGTGCTGGAGGTAAGGAATCTGGGTTTAAACTGGATTCAGAGAAAACATAATCTAAAATGTCTAAAACTGGAGGAATTGCCAGGGGTCTATGCTGTGGAAGAAGAAGAAACTCACGGAGTCTTTTCTTGGAGTCAGAGTAATCTTGACCTTCCCAGTGGAAGTGTTCCCTCATGGTGTGTAAAGTTTCCCCAAAAGAGTAGTCTTCAGGGGGGGAGACAGAGGCAATGGACTCTTCAGCATCTGAGTCTTCATAAGGAGGGAAGGCGTAATCCTGGTCATCAGAGATGCCTGAGGAAATGGATGCTTGGTCAGAGGAAGGATAATCTTCCTCCAGTCTAGGCCTTTTGTCAGGTGGGTGTTGGGATCCCCTGATAAGGGTAATTAAATCCTCAGCCATATTAAGCATCTGTTTTTTAGGCATAGGGGCCTGTGGGGGGGGGGGGGGTGGCCCCGGTTTTCTAACTTTCAAGGGGGCTTTGAGTTTAGCATAAGGCTTGGCAGAGATAGTTGTCGGTTTGAAACACCTTCAGAGACCGAAGGCCTATCCAAAATTTCCGGATCCCCATCGAGGCTGGCGTCCAAGGAGTGAGGTGGAACAGGTTCCTGAGGCCTAACTGCTTCGGTTTGGGAGGCAGTCAGAATTTCTGAATCAGCAGTAGTCAGGGGTTGCGAAGGCGCCTCGCTGAAAACCGGAGAACCGGCGTCAGGCCTTGCTGAGGCCTCGGTATCTGGTCTTGGCCTTGGCTGCCGGTCCTTAACTTTGCGTTTTTTAAACATTGCTGATGTCGGTTGCTCCGACGGCATGCTATAGTTAAATTGTCTGCCAAAATAAGGCTGGGCGAATTCTGCCCGACGTTTAATTGTACATTTGTTGAACCTAGCACAAAACCGACAACCAGAGACGTCATGGTCTGGGCAAGGAATACAATAAGAATGAAAATCCTTATGAGGTATTTGCTTCCCACAAGAAATACAATTATTAACTTTGTCTGACATCGGTCTGAGGCAAGAAAAGTTTCCCCAACGGGGTACTTAGCTTTAGAGAAGACTTCGGGCTGAAACTCGATTCAAAAATTTCAGGAGCTGGCCGACCGGCACTTGTGAACTGCTTCTGCTTCGGGCACTGCGCGGCAAGAAAGACTGAAGAAAATGGCGTCGGCTGTCTCTTTTATACCCCTGTCGCACTGACGTCAGGGAAGAGGCGACAACAACCGACGCCAGACCAGGACTTTGGGATTCGGCAGACTGCGGGACCGCCTGATGACAGGACAACCCAAGTGTGATGACTGCAGCAGTATAGCACGATCAACATCAAGGACATGTTAACAGCAACGCGTATAGGCATATATAGTTCCAATCTACTGTTCTATATTTTCCGGGTCAGGAATTTCAAATGTACAATGGGGTGGGGGTAGTCTGTGTCCTAAACAATGTGGAGTTTTAGAAGCATTATCCAATTGGTCCTTTTGACTGAATTAAGCACACAGCTTGTTGATATAATCTTACACGACTTTTTCCAAGTATTCCCCCCACCTTTAGAAAAGTACAGTAAACTGCCTGTTGAATGTCAAAGAAGATAACTGTATGAATGTTTTTTAATAGTCAGAGAACATGGTAAACTGCCCAAATCTAGGCCTTACAGTACTCCTAAGGAAGAGATGACAGTCAGCAGACTGCATTTCTGAAATGTACAAAACAGCTTCTGTCTAATACATAATTAATGTACCACTGCAGGACTTCCCAAGCAAAATCAATGACTTATCTTTGCAACTAGGCTGGGCTGATTAACCAGGCTAAATGCCCTCTTTAAGTGAGCAGACCTCTTGTTAGGTGACCAGTGCCTTTTATCTGTTACAAGAAAGATGCAGTCAGGCTAGCAGGTGACTGCATTTAAAGCCGGGCAAGAAATATGCTGAGAATCATTTAGTAAGAGACAGTTATTAACAAAAGTGAAACTGTGTGCGAGCACCAATTTCTCAAACCATTTTGATAGTGGAGGGAGAATACATGGGCTTAAAATGTTTACGGACGTAAGGATCTGAGATTATTTTGGTGACTTCCCATTGCATGGAGTTAGTTATTCCATAGTTGAGGAATAGATTAAAAAATAAGCAAGATGTTTAACAATGAATGAAGTAGACGTTCTGGAGAATTTAGGGTAACGTGTGATTTGGGAGTAATTATCGTGATGGCCAGTTCCAAATCACAACTTGGATAAATCTTCACACACACACAAAAAAAAAAAAAAAAAAAAAAGAATTTGCAAGACTTGAGGAAGTCTGAACTGGGTTGGAAGAGGAGTGGGAACAAATACGTCAGACAATATGAATAAACGGACAGGGGAAAAGAGGGGCAGCTGAAGAAGGCTAGCTGTAATATCCGTATTCTTGGTGTGAATCTGTCACAATAAAAAAAAAAACAAACAAAAAAAAAACGCATTTTAAGATGGGCTACATTCCATATCAGCAAGCACTATACTAGAATGCAATGATTAAGACCCTTTCTCTGTACAAATGAAAATCATGGGTTCTTCTGTAACAGTGGAGTAATGCTCACTTAAAGAGCAGGTTGCTATTTATTCTGTTACAGCAGCTGTTGGAAGCTGAACTTTCCCAAAGCTGCAAGTAATATATTTGTGTTCTTAATGATGCCTGCTTGACGACTTCCAGATGAATTTATCTGGCTCTATGAAGCCACCTGCCAAAACATAACTTTCACAACAGCTTTAACGTGTTAGGCATGCTGTTAGCATACTGGTCACACTGCCAGCTTTTGGCCTGCATCCCAGTCACTAACATGTGCTTAAGCAATGTCCTTAGTATATTCTATTGTCTACTGTATATGTACAGTGTCTCTTAAAATGTCATCCTAAAACATGCAGATTGAATCTATGGGGTGATTGCTTGGGAAGTGCGTCCACTTTGGCAACCAGCTTCATAAACGGACATACAAGTAACTTGCTAATCATTCATGTAAACAAAATGTGATAATCTGCTCTTCAGCAGTGTTTGATTCTAGCAATGAAAAGACTTGTTGTAGATGCAATTACGATTACCAGGTGAGAACAATTTACCAACTGTGCCTTGCATCACATGCTTTTGGATAATGTAAACACCTGAACCGATGATCTAAAAACAAACGCAAGTGCTCATTGTTTTAATTTTCTTCCTACTACTATTTGATATAGTGGAGACACTATTTTCTATAAAACTCTTCTAATATACTACCGAAACATTACTTTTATTCCACAGCAGTCTTATCTGAAGTCAGAGCAGACAAATAAAAACAGCTTGCTTAGACTCACAAAATTATAGATGCAACATTTCAAAGCTTGTCCCCTTATCTACCTAACAAAATTGTGATGCAACTATTTCCATTTATTTTCTACTGCAACAAATTAAACTGCCCTTTCCAGTATCCCACCTGGGCAGTATTAAGGTACAGAAGTCAGACTGCAAAATAGAAGCTTCCGGTATGCCATCAAGCAAGGTTTGGACAGTACTGCATGATTACACTTTATGACGGATTCATATCACGTTGCACAGGCTGCATTAAATGCACAAATCACAGCTATTATCAATACTAAAAGTGTTTGCCCACATAACCTGAAAGGCAAGTACTGCTGTCTCATATCAAACAGCATGGATGTAGTTTTCAAGATCTCTTTAAAGCTCCCATGCAATTATAACAAATGTGGAAGAAAAGTCACAGATAACAGATGTTCAGTTTTGTAATTTAAAAAAAAAATATGGCCTTACCCTTTGTCCAGTGGCACACATAGATAAAGCCCTGACTATACCCAATGTGTGACTAGTGGGAGAGGATGGGATTGAATGGCTGATGACGGCTCACGCAGTCTGGGGGGAGGAAGGCTGGTTGGCTCATTGCAATACTAGCATTAATACCTTGGCTGGCTCTGCACTGTAAGCTGTATACCTCTTGGTCAAGATGATGAGCATACATGGATGTGAATATGCCCATCCCGATGACAACAGCTGTAGCACTAGCAAAGCTGCCACAGGGTTACAGCACACTCCCTAGCAGGAGTACGATGCAGCGCTGGCATCCTCAAGCCACTCATTAGAGCTGGATGTGGGCTGGGTTGAGCCCAGAGATGGCTAAAGTGGATCTGGTAGATCAGGTGAACAAGGAGAGGAGCTGATGGCAGCTGATAGCTGCATGGAGGAAGGGGAAGGAAAAAAAAGGTAAGTACTGTTTTAATAGCTTTAACTGAGCAATTTTGTAGGACAATTTCTGTAGGAAGATCACAGAAGACTGGAAAGAAGCAAAGGCACTAAATGTATAGTTTCCTTCACTCTTCATAAATGAAAGTAAGATGGTGCCATTCTGGGAGGAAGATGGGGTAAAGAAGGTACACCAGTGGAAAGACATCAAGACAGACAGGGAAATGGCTTCCCTTAGGGAGGACGATACACAAGAACCAGATGGATTTCTTCCCAGATGAAACATTGCAAAGCTACTAATTATTCAAAAATCAATGGAAAAGTTATGAACCTCCATGAGGTCTTCACTGTGACTGCCGGCTGGATAATTTCCTTTCATTAAAGTTTATATTCTACTTAATGTATGTTTGAGAATGTTTATAAATTATTATTCTCATTTTTATACATTTAAAATCATTGTTATTGTCCAACTGCTTCATGTTTCCTGTGCCTTGTGTTCCAGCTCATGCCGGAAAAGGGTCTTTGGGCCAGTGTGCTGACCTGGCTAACAAACACCTGTACAAATAAAGAAAGAAATGAGAGACTAAATGGCATGAATCCAATTAGCATTAGCATTTTGTCTTCCTTTAAAAAGATATTAACATACACCGTACTTCTCAACCTTTAAAAGAAAAAGAACCTGGACAAAGCCTAAAATAACTGCGAGACACAGGCCCCAAAACAGGGTCAGATTTTAAATATTGCTCTTACAAACTTAGAAAGTTGCTAGAACAACATGGTTTGTATTAGCATACATTTTCTGAATGATATGAAATGTGAAACTGAAATGTATGGCATTTTTAGTGATTTATATCCTCAGTGATTTGCCAGAAAAACATGGATTTCATGAGGAAAAGACCAAAAATAAGAGGCAAAAATCTGGACAGTTGAAAGGTACGAGTCCATACACTACATCATCCTTTTTAAGGGAAATAGATTAGATTGTGCATAAATGTACATTTATAAAAATGCAAACAAATACAGGTATAGATGTATTAAGTCTGCTCTACAATGGCACCTACACTACCTCACAAAACCTATCACATTTCAAAACACATATTTCACTCAGAGTCAATGTATACGCTTATACATGCCGAGTATATTGGGAAAAAGATGCTAAGGATGAAGCTACCATGTAGGAAAAGAGGAAGGCCAAAGATAAGGTTTATGGATGTGGTGAGAGAGGACATGCAGGTAGTTGGTGTGATAGAGCAAGCTGCAGAGGACAGGAAGAAATGGAAACAGGTGATCTGCTGTGGCGACCCCTAACGGGAACAGCCGAAAGAAGATGATGAGAGTCAATGTATACGCTTATAGGACTGTTGGCTGGTTGACAGATCTTTTATATAAACACTCTGAGTGGACTATTGGGTTTTGAACAAATTTCTTCCTGAATCTCATTCTGGAACTGCTCAAGTTACCATTTACATAGCGAGTTATCTCCATTCTGCAACTTTGTGTTTTTCTGTTGTAACTGGATCCAGCATTTCTTCCTGGTGTCTAGATTTCAGGTATAGTCTGGAGAGGTGCCTCCTTTTCCATTTATACAATCTTTCTTCTTTTCTACAAACAGCAAAAGATTTGGATTCTTCTTCAGGAAATACTACTGTTTCTGTTTGCTGATCTAATCACAAGTTGAATTCTTGTCTTCAAACAAACTATCATAATAAAACTTTCATCTCTGTGGATTCCTTTCCAGGATTTCTTTAAATCTACCTTGGATTTTATAGCATCGACAAAAACATTAATGTATATGTGAACTACGAAGATGGCTGCTTACAGATCAACAGGTTGATTAGAGCTCTCCCACTATGATGACTGAAATGCAGAAAAAAAGACAGTCAGATTTGGTCACTGGTTAGAAATTACACATCCTAGACACCAGAAAGGAAGAGATTTGAAGAAAGTAAGAGAAAATCAACCAGAAAAGGAGGAGCAAAAACTCTGGCTGGGAAGAATCTTGAGTTCTTCAACAAAAACTCACTTTAAGTTTCCGCTTAGTACAGGAGATGGCTTCCAGTAATTTATAAGGGAAAGCAAATCAAATGCACTCAGATCTATTTGCAGGTGGCAATAATACAGGAAATGCAGTTAAACATGCATGAAGCAAGGCTTCAGAGGGCCCTGGGGAGACTGGCTAAGTGGGTTGAGAAGTGGCTTCTAAGGTTAAAGCAGGGAAACATGAAGTATGTCACTTGGGTACTAATAATCCCAAACCAGACTATCAAATTGTAGGTGTGTTCCTAAAAAGCAATGATCAGGAAACACTTTAATAATAAATCGGCTACAAACTGATAAAGCAGTAACCAAGAACAGTTAAGATGCTGGATTGTAGCCAGGATAACTGGCAAAACTTAAAATGGTCTGTAAGGGCAGTTAGCTTATTATTCACCTATGAACAGGTTTTTATGCACATGTTTATACTACCCCATCTACAGATCTGTGACCAGGCTCTAGATGGAGTAAGCTGCTTATTTCTGGTGCCCAAGCAAGCATAAGGATATCAAGCAGCTGAGAAAGTATACCAAAAACATACCCAGGTTATAAATAGAATGGATGACCCAAATGAAAGCTACCATGTTCAAGCAAGATATCACAATGTATTTATCCACAGAAAGAGTAGTGGATAAAAGAAATAAGCTGTCTAACTAGGTAAGTAGATAGTATGAACACAGGGTCATTAAGTATGGTCTCTAATGGGTCATGGGCTAAGAAAGTGGGCATGCATGGGACAACTAAGAGGCATTATCAACACAGGGCAGATTAAACAGACTATATATTTTTTTCTGTTACAACCATGAAACAATTCTAACATTCTGTTCAAGATGAAAACTGCAGTGAACTGTAGTCCATGAGACAGAATCTAAGCATGTTAAAAGCTGGAGAAGATATCAAAACACAAAAGTTATAAATATGCTTTTACTATGAAAATAAAGCCTCAATCTTTGTGGCAATTTTCAAAGGTTTACGGGTAGTTACCAAGCATACAGTCCAGACGACCACTGAAGATCCTAGCCCAATTTCCCTACTGCCCAACAGCACTGTCTGGTTAAAGCAATATACACAGAATCACACATGGAGGCTGAAGGTATCAAACAATGCACTACTGAAGTAGCTTGGCAACAGTTCATAGCCTTAATCCCCTGTCCTAAACTCTAACTCACAATGTACGAAATAAAATTAGGTCATGGATACAGTGGCTGTAATTTTTTCATGCAGAGGTCAAAATACTGTTTTTTTTTATATAAATGACACTGTCTGTGCAATGAGGAAAAACACCTTATAAGAAAGACATTTTCAACAAAACCGTTTATGTAACATGATTATAAAAAGTAAGTAGACATTTGGGGTCAAAAATGCTTAATACTGCTTGTGAAGAATATAAGTGCACTGTCACAGCCCTATGTAATCCTCTTACTTTTTTCCTTTTAAAGATTTTTTTTCCATCTTTTCTTAAACACCCTGTTATCTCATGAGTTATTAAGCAGAAGGGGTTAATACCACTTAAAAAAAAAGAACAAATTCTTCTTTCTAGCAACCGGATCTCAAATACAGTGGGTCTTATCCTCCCCTAGATCAAATGATATGAAATATTTCCATGTCCTTAAAGAAGCTCTGTTTTTTTCTTCCTTTTTTGCCTCCTTTCCTGCTGACCATCAGCCCTTCCCCCCAGAGTTGCATCCACTCATTCCCCTAAGAGACAGTGTACACACTGACTTGGGTGACAGTGAACTAGAAGGAATCACCACCAGGCAGGCCTGAAGGCATCTTTACCCCAGCCATCCATAAACCATCAGATTTCATTGCAAGCTACCATCTGAGTAGCTTATTAATCTCATACCACAGACCTTCCCGACCTGGAAACCTCACACAGCTACTCTAATGTAAATAATGTTACTTGAGCATGGGTTGTATGGGTCACTATCGGTTTTGTTTTTCTACACCACAATGTTGAGCAAAATTATTCCAGTTTCTGTGAGAAAAGGAACCCATCAGAACATTCTTGAACACATTACTTCACAGGATGGTTAGGCTAGCCTAATTTTTTCTGACAGTAAAAATGGCATACACTGCAGATCCCTCTTTGTCTCTTGCTTGTTATTTTCAAAGAATTAACATCCTCCTAAGGGCTAAACTCTATACTGTCATAAAGGGCCATTTCACAGGAGGGACCTGTCTTGCAGCCAAAAATAACTTGTACAGCATATGGAATTGATAAAATAGTATGCACTGTATTTTGGTTTACAAAGTGTCCTTTTGTGTAAAAGCTTATCGTTTCGTCATGGCATATGGACACCAATCTTTAAGAAACATATGATCATACTGAAGAGTGTTTTGTTGCAAAATTGTTGAACCAGTTCTTTTTTGACTATGGTACAGTTCTACAAAATTAATTTTGCTTTTAGTAGACATTCTCCAGTGCATGCTATTATAACAAAAAACACCTCAAGCCAAGGTAGCGTCCTCTATCAAGTCAATAGCTCAAATTTAAGTACCTCTCAGAATTTCACACTCCAGGAAGATTTACATAAACAAATATAACCCTTTCTCTATAAAGGCACTGGCAAAGTTTTTACCCTCAAATGCCTGGTAATGCTGAGTGGCAGGGGGTTAGTTGTTCCAGCCTAAATGACTATATAAAGAAGTGCATGCATGACTATTTCCCTCACTGGTCATGCAGGGCTAATGATCTTTGTAGAGTCTGGACTAACAGAATCAGAACATCAAAGCAAATTGCTAGGCATCTGGGTATGTCTTCGGCAAAAAAAGCATCACAAAACTCTCAGTAAATCTACAGAACGCAGTAAATGAAACTTATCCTTAGTTAAGGCAATTAGTGGCGTTAGTAATCCAGTTCTGTAGCTTAACAGTAACAGGAGTAGAATCGTTGCACCTACCGAGGGTGGTCCCATTGCTGTCAACTTCTAAGTTCCTGACACCACTACATTTTGAAGAGTGCATTTCATTCTGCAAATGGCAGTACAAGTCACAGAGTATCAATGTATGTGTCCCAAACTTAAAAGCATGAGTATTCCTTCAAACAGCATTCCAAAAGTGAGAACTGCCATTTCTCAAAGCTAAATCTACATTGTTGTGTACTCTGACAAAACATGTTGTAAACAAAAGCTGCAAGCTGGCATTTTATCTGGCAAACGGTGGGCTATAACTTTGGCAGTACTAAGTATTTTGAACCAAATGTTGCAGTAATTTCATCTGAGCATTCCATAAATGTGACAGCTGTCATTTTTCAAATCTAGTCTTTGGTTGAATTCAATTCTAGCCTTTGTCTGAAACACTGACTTCAGATCTAGTGAACAAGATGAGAACATTTTATGGATAAGAACCATAAAATAATGATGATGAAAACGAGGCAAAGTAAATAATGAAAATCAGTGAACTGACAAGCACACAGTTAATTTTCTGACACCATCTTGAAACCTTGGCAATTTTCAGTAGTTAACGATATACATACACCTGCTCTGCAGCAGAAAAGTTGTACCCCTCATTATGTCGCAGATAAATCAGGTCCGATAAGCAGCCTAATGAGTGGACAAACCAGCATAACCCATCTTGGAGGGAAAGTGTAGGTGGGAGTCTTCTATAAGAAAGGGGTAACTGTCAAAGACTAGGAAGCTGCAGTCCTTTAAACGGAGTCTCATGGAGCACAATCCTGGCAGGGAATGCACGATCACTGTAAGTGGATACTGTGGGTATGAGGAAGGACACATTAGTACTTGGTCCAACATAACAGACACTGCATAGCACTTTCTGGACAACTGGGGAGGTGATCAAAGGCATACAAAATAAAAATCCTCTAATCCTACCTGACAGGAAAGACAGCAATCAACAGCTCCAGTCTCCCTCTCCGAGCCCGAAAATTCAAAGAAATAAAATGGGCATATATGGGAAGGTCTGAGGGTCACATCAGCAGTAACAGGAACCAAAAAAGAAATAAAAGATCATAATGTGCACATACTCCAGAAGACAACTGACAGCTCCTGAAGCTGAAACAATGTTTTTCTTACACTGACAAACTGCTCAATTTAGTTGACTATTTATTTATGTTTTGTTTCATCAACGCTTGATGAATCCATTTTCCACTGAACGGGGGCAGACCATCAACAACCACTTTTGTCAGCTTCTTTTTGTTTTGGGTAGTTTACTGCAAGTCATCTAACCTCGCAGCCAGCATCTGTGCACAAACAGAAAATGTAAAATTTTGTTTCAGCTCTTCTCTTCTCCAGTGATGTGTGACCTCACAGTTAACTACCACTGACAAGGGGTGCAGGGGGACCACCAAAGATTTTCTGAATTTATGTTCCTGTGTACTGTTGCACTAATGCATTTTCCAAGTAACTGAGAGGTCGACACTTTGTACAGTTGAAAGTTTATTTGGGATTTTAATGATATTGAAAAAAAATCAGTCTCAGTAAATCAATAAGGCCATAAAGTAATATTATGAAGTCAGAGTTGAACAATAAAACTCATTGCAAATGCAGGCTTAATATCTTTCAGCATTTCTCCCTGGAATAGATGGTATTCTGGAGGAAATTTGGAAGCTAGGAAGGAAAAAACTGAAGATCTTGAAGGTTTTGCTTAACAGTATTTTAACAGAAGTACCACCATCTGGGAAGAAGGTGGTGGTAACTGTAATACCTAAAGAGGGTAAAGATTCATCAGATCCAGCTTTACACATGCCCGTTTCAATACTAAACCATGATTATTTGGCGATGTAGTGTTGCAGAGGTTAGCGTTGTTGCCTTACAGCATGAGGTTTTCCAGTTTGATTCTCGGCTGTGGTGCCTTCTGTGTAGAGTCTGCATAGAGTGCCCTCTATGTTCATGTGGATTTCCTCCAGGTGCTCTGGTTTCCTCCTATATTTCAAAGACATGCGTCTGGAGCGTTTCTCCCCAGGCCTCAGCTGAAAATGGGCTCTGTCCCAGTCAGACTTTCCTGGTGGTACACAAATGTTAAAATAAAAATAAATGATAAAGTGTTTATGCCTATAATGGCTAAAAGAATGGCAAAAGTGATGCCAACATTGATAGATATGGATCAAAGTGGTTTTCTGGATGGGAGGCAAACATATGTAAACATTAACAGAACACCGATCAGAGGGAAGCAGAAAGTTTCTTATCACTGTTTTTGTCGGGTCCTAATACAGAAAGCATTTGACAGAGTAAGCTAGGACTTTATAAACAAAGCAATGGAAGCATTTGCATTTCCTGATAAAATTATAAGGCTGATTTAGAGGTGAAAATTAAAGTGGCTGGGTTCCTCCCTAATAATCTCTGCTTCAGAACAGGAACCAGGCAGGATTGTCCTATCTCCCCTTTGTTACTTGCATTACATTTAGAACCATTAGCAAAGAAAATAAGGGACTCAAAAATTCAAAGGATATTAACAGGTATGGTTGTCAAAAAAACCTGGCTCCGTTTGCAGACGGCATTATTTTATACCTGACAAAAACAAAAAAGGACATTATAGTGCTGTGAAAAATATTCAGACAGTTCCACATCTTTTCGGGATACAAAGTTAATGAAGCTAAAACAAAGGCAATAGTGGTAAACTAAGTACCCACATCCAAATTACTTCAGCAATATCCATACTTCTGAGGACATGATAAAATGAATTATTTAGGAGTATGGATTAAAAATTATTCCAGTGTGGCAGCTAAGGATATGTGGGAAGAGACTAAACAAAAGATAATACAAAAATTGAGAAAATGGAAGCTCTGTTAACATGGATATCGATGGTAAGATACAAACAGTTAAAATGCTTTTAGCCCCTTTAGGCTTATACACAGGTGAGGCATATTTTTATCAACCAGAGGAGAAGTTGTGGATAGCAATAAAGAGAAGGATTTTATCTGGGAGGGGAAGATGACAAGAGTCAATTGAGATAAGCTTATTCTTCCAATAGAACAGGGCGGATTGGGATTACCCGATTTGAAGGGATATTACAGAGCAACAGAGTTAAGGCTCCTATACATAGCACAAGCAGAAAAATATAATTCGAAGTGGAAAGAGATGATCAAACAGGGGAAGCTCAAGAAACAAGGAGAGGCTGCAATTTCGGAATCAGACCTTTAAGAATAACAATAATCATACAGAATATTATATTCATAAAGTAGTAGAAAATATACTAAGAACTAAGCTAACAGGGGAAATGATAAAGGATAGTCTACAGATAGAGATGACTGCAATTAGGGATATAGACGATAGGAAGAGGGGGCTGGAATTTATTGGAGAAAACTGGCAAAGGAACCAATGTATTTGGGTAATGGGAACAAATAACTAGAGAAGGAAAGGTAGTGGAATGGGAAGACGGCAAGAACTTATTTGGACTGCAGGTTAGAGAGCGCCTTCCCTATCAAGGACGGTTATCAGAGTACAGGCAAAGAGAAAGAAATAGGGGAGTCCTAAATAAAAGACCAGCACTAGTAGAGTTTTTAATAGAATGTAGAACATTAGTTGCCATTATGAAAGGAATAATTAGTACAGCGTATAAAATATTGCATGATAGCTGTAAGAATCAGAGGAGGTTAGAAAGGATTGGGAAGAGAGATTACAATTCACAAAGAAATAAATGGGGGGTATATGCATGCCTCCCAAATATGCAACAACGTCTAGATGATTAAGATCTTTTGCTTGGAAGTGCTTAGATAGGTATTTTTATTCCCCAAGTAGACTCCAATGAATTTTTCCTCACGTAGACAGCAAATGTTGGAGGTGTGATGGGGAAGAAAGAGGTAACTGGGAACATATTTTCTCGGAGTGTAATGAGTTGGCAGACTTTAAAGATTCCCTGCAGACTGCTCTGTCAAAGATGCTGGGTGAGCAAATTGGTGCAACTAAGGAAATTAGTTTTTTGAGCTATGATACAAAATTGGAATTGACTAGACGTAGTACAGCCTTGCTGAGTCTAATTATGATGGCTGCCAAAAAAGCCATTACTAGAAAATGGAAATCATAGTCTAAACCAACTTTACTAGTAGTAGCAAAGACAGTAACACAGTAAAACAACTGGAATTGCGATCTTTAGAAAAGAGTAGGAGCAAATTACATAAGAAAAAATGGGAAGTGTGGGATCAATACATGCAGAGGAGAAAAAGGGTTTAAAAGAAGGCAGGAAATGAATGAGCTATGTAATGGCTGACTGGCAATGACAGGATATATTATAAATGATGTATAATGTTTGCCACTACAGTTGGGTTGGCATGATTTGCAATGTATAATGTCTGCAACTGAAATCTTGTTGGTATGGTTTATTTTCATTTATATATATATATAAGGTTGCCTATATCATACATGATAATTTAATAAAGATGTTCCTTATTAAAAAAATATCTTTCAGTACTTCTGACATCCAATGACATCAGTTTAGGTGACAGGTACGCTGAAGCAGAACAGGGTGCTCAGTGACTTTCTGATGACTTTGTACTGAATGCGCATACTTAGCAAGTTTCTAATTTACTTTGTGCTTCTGGAATTTTCCTGACTTTCAGTAACATTTCCACATATTTCACTTATGTATGCACTCTACCTAAATACTACTAACTGGTGACAACTTTCCAAAAGGTAAAACTAGACTCAAGAGTTCTTAATAAAACAGTAGCTTTACCTGTGAAACCTTAATATTTAACTTGATGAGGACTTGATACTCCACATTACACTGGTTGGGATTCAACCCACTGAATAATGTTGAAGGTAAGTGCTTTTGTAGAGGGACAAGCCCCATGAAACCACACCCCCTGAATTTGTATGTATCGACTCCATAGTCAAAGTAGTGACAAATGTCCAAAAATAAAGCTATTACCGTCAGGACACTTGAAAACTGTACCAGTAGTTATTTTAACAGAAAAGAGCAATCTGGGAGTTTAAAATCAGTGAGGACAATTGAGTCCAAGTAGAATTTGGACTCGGAAGTGTGCAGAAGCCCAGGACACTTTTGTAAGTCATAAACATATATATCAAATTTTGCACAAGAAAGGAACAAGATTATTGTTTTACTATAAAGGAAATCTAAGGCACAGTCAACAAGGCTCTTTTAATGAAGCTGTATTTTATCTGACTACATAGAAAACTATGAAACATATACATTCAAGCCTTGACAAACACAGAACGAGAAGCATTACTAATGACGCAGTGCTAAACATGGCCTTCTGCTACAACACTTACATTTTCATCTCAGACATACCTCTCAACCTCTTAGAGCAAGAGATCTGGGCATAGCCACAAATAATGGGGGGACTGAGGACTAAAAATAGGAACACATTTGAAATATTGCTCTTGCAAACTTAGAAAGTTGACAGAATAACAGGCTTTGCATTAGCATGAATTTTCTGACGGATATGAAGTCTGAAACTCAAATGTCTTACCATTATTTTCTGACAACAGTCTTCAATGATTTGTCAGTGATTTGCCAAAAACCTACAGTTTCATGAAAAATGGACCAAAAATACGAGTCAAAAATCTCATCATTCTGCAAAAATCTGGACAGTTGAGAGCTATGATCTCAGATGTCAGTGATCCTTTTTTTTTGGTCCTAGCCAGCCACACACACACAAACTACTGTTGCATTTGTTCTTTATGGGCTACCTAGCAAGACACCAGCATGACTACCCACAACCTACCATTCCATTTGTACCACATCACAGCAGTGCCATGTCACATTGTGGGGAGGTGGTCCCTTCCTTCTGGGTGGAAACTCAGCCTTTGGCAATGCAACTTTATGTTAAAACAACATGCTGTGACACAGTCAGGTGCCAAGCATCCATTACCTAAGGTTACAGATAGGTACATAGGCGTGTACTTGGCTAATGGCCCTGGGGCCTTTACAAGCTTAGCCATGAGATTACCCTGGCATAGTGGCACCCAACCTTAGTTCCCAGTGCCTCTGTCGAGTAAAGCCACTGGAGTTATCCCCTGGGTGAATTTTCTGTTTCTCATCCACTCATCAAGATTTCTCTTAAAGAGGGTCAGCGAAGTGCTCTGCTTGACATGTAAGGGAAGTCTGTTCCATAGCATGGGCAGTCTCTGGGTTATGAACCTGTCCCTCCAGCATGTTCTGTTAATTGTGGTAATGAGGTTGAGGTCTCTGGAGCGTGTGGTGCAGAGGAATTGGGATTTCTTTAGATGTAGCATTTCTAACAGAGCTGGGTCAGACATGGCTTTGCAAGTTAAGCAGAGACCGCCTCTAAGTAGGCGATAAGACAGAGAATAGTTGGAGGTTTTTTGAGTCTGTCCATATAGGACAAGTGTTTAAGGCCTAGGATCCTCTTTGTGAGGTACTTTTGCAGCCTCTCCAGTTGTTGCAGGTGTCTAGTGAGGTACATGCCAAATGGGGCATTGTACTCAATGATTGGCCTAATGAAGGAAGACTAGAGGAAGACAATGACCTCTTTCTTCCTGGATGCAAAACCCTTAGTAATGAGATGTGCCACACAGAAGGACTTTCTGACCACAGTGGCAATGTGGTGATCAAAACAGAGGTTGCTGTCAACCTGTGTTCCCAGATCTCTTATAACACCTTCTGTGTTCAGTGGACTACCATCAATGTGGTAAATTCATGGGAACTGCGTTTTTCCCAAAGGCAATGATGATACATTTTTTGGCATTGAACTTAAGGCCATGGTTCTGACACCAGTCATTGGTCTCAGTGAGGCCATTCTATATGATGTCAACATCACTTGGGGAGTTAATAATAGCTCCCAACTTGCAATCGTCTGTGAACTTTGTCAGCCAGAGTCCCTTCATGTTGGCCTGAACTTCAGAGAAGTAGATACCAAACAGGAGAGGACCCAGGACCGAACCCTGTGGGACTCCACTCATGACTAGTCGGCAGTCTGACTTGGAGTCAGCTACTTTCACACTGTGGGTTCCATCTGTGAGCCAGTTTGCAACCCACCTTGTGATATAGGGGTTGATGCCAAGCTTAGTGAGTTCTTCCATGATTAGTGAGTGGGGAATGGTATCAAAAGCCTTGGCCAGATCAAGGTAGGCTGTATAAACCACCTTGCCTTCATCCACAGCTTTGGTGACTGACTCAAAGAAGTTGACCAAGTTGAGTATGAATAATCTACCCTTCACAAAACCAAAGTGTGGGATCCAGAGTTTGGAGATTCCCTATATCCTTGTTTATTAGATCCATGATGATGCGTTCCATAGCTTTGCATATCAGACTCGTCAGGCTAATGGGGCAATAGTTCCCAGGGTCTGTAGTCGCTTCTCCTTTGTGGAGAGGGATGACTGTAGCAGTGCACCATTCAGTAGGGACAAAGCCTGAGGTGAGGCTGTGATTGAACACGGCACACAAGTGAGGTGCCAGTTCACTCTGTAGTTCATGTAGAACACAGCCAGAAATATTGTCAGGTCCCATGGAAGCTGTATTCTTGGCCTTGGACAGTGCTGTTTTAACCTGTGCAGCAGTAATACTGGGTGCCTGGCAATCTACTGGTATTGTGATTAGTCCTTTGGGGAGGGTAAAGTTGGCACTGAATCTGTCGGCCAGTATATTGGCAATATCTGTTGGCTCTGTATAGGAGGTACCATTGTGCAGTAGCTCAGCACAAATCTGGGTATTGCCGTAGAGATTCTTTACATAACTATAGAAGGCCTTGTGGTTGTCTTTACTATATGCTGCAATTCTGTTTTCATAGCTAGCTTTAGAGGATTTGTTGAGGTATCTCAACTTTTTGTTGAGGCTGATAAGGGAGTTTTTCCAGTCTTGGGACTTCACCTTATTCCGCATCAGTTTCCTCCTTCTGTTGTAGAGTTTGTTTATGGCAGGGGGCCACCAAATTGGCTTCCTTTTTTTGGAGGAAAGCGTCTTGGTTCTATTGTGTATGGTGAGATCCATGCATTTGTGTATGTGTTCGTACCGTGTATCGGTGTATGATTCTGCGGTCACACAACTATTCTCCATTTGCATGGGTGTTGTGAAGTTAGCCACCTCTGTTTTTAGCAGCCCAAAGGTAGCTTTGGAGAAGTTTTTCATGGTGGTTACCTTTGTGGGGGAGGGTGGGAGGAATGTGGATTTCCAAGGTGATTAGTTTGTGATCGGATCTAACCACGGAGGAGCTGACTACTGGTGTAGAGCAATGGTCGCCCATGTTAGTAATGACCAGGTCAAGGATGTTGCTTCCTCTAGTGGGAGTAAGAACGAGCTGGTTTACAGCATTGGAATTAATGAACTCCAGGAAATGCTGGGCAATGTATTGGTACATGAGTAGTTTACCCAGTTAATGGAGGGGTAGTTGAAGTCGCCTAGTAAGACTGTTAGGTTGGACCCTAATATTTTCCAGGGTGCTTAGGAAAATGGAGTGCAAGTCTTGGTACATTGTTGGGGACCTATAGCAGGCTGCGACCTGAATCTCTGTCTTATCTAATGTTAGCTACACCTGAAGTATCTCTGATGCATTATGCTGGGCTACCAGTCTGGAGGTGTGCACATCCTTTATGAATATGGAAACACCACTGCCTTTGGAGTTTCGGTCCAAGTTCTGGGGCCGAAAGGTGTGGAATGAGTTATAGCCTGGTAGTGCAGAGGTGCTTTCTGCTGCCTTGAACCACGTCTCTGTTACAGCACAAATGTCGATGTTCTCCAGTTTAAGGACTGCTTCGAGCAAGTGCATTTTGAGATTTAAGACTTCTAGCGGTGAGCAGCATGACCAGACTGAATTTGTTTGTAGCTGTTACAGTGGTAATTTGGTCTTTGGAACACCGCCTTAAAAGGACACTATAGGGGTGGCAAGAGCCTTGGCCAGTATCCAGAAGCCCAGGGGTGACAGATGCAGGCCATCTCTGGCAAAGCATCGGGGTCTGTCAATCATGTCATCCCATGCAGACAGATACTGGAACCCCTTAGAATGGCACCAGAAACTTAGCCAATTGTTGAACTCAATCATTTTCTGCTGTGGTATCATTCTGGGTGATGGCAGGGTGCTGCTCAGGGCTAGAGTCATACCTGCCTGGGCTACATAATCCAAGAGCTCCTCCATGTCTCTTTTCATGTAGTCCAGGGAGGTACTTCTCAGGTCATTCACACTCACATGTACAATGACAGAGTCATATTTGTACTGTTTATTGAGGGACCTGAGTGCATGTGTTATGTGGAGGATCCTGGCACCTGACAGGCGGCTGACTGTTACTTTCTTCTAACTATGCGAGTGGGACATCAGTGTGCCTCACTATCGAGTCACCTATGACTAGTGTGTTGGGCAGGTTGTTTTGCCTTAGGGGGTTTGGGTGAGTGGCACACTGTTGAGGGGAGTTATGAGTCTTGTGATTTAGTGTTGTGTTGTGGTGGTCGAGTGCGTTTCTGCCTTGGAGGTCTCGGTTGCTTGGGTAGATTTTTATTGAGAGCCTCTGTGAAGGTGGGTGTGTGGTTTGTGTTTTTATGTGAAGACAGTACTGTTGTGTGTTCTGGAGGGTTGTGTGTTCTATGTGGTGTGATGCAAGTGTTGACCTTCTCTTCTTGACCAGGTATTCCGGTCTTGGCTGGAGACTGCGTGGCTTCCAATCTGGATATGTAAGCGCATCTCTCGCAAGTCTAAGTGTTGGAAGGTAAGAGGAGAGGGTTGTCGATGTACATGAGAGCCAGTTGCTACATTGCCTCAGGATGCCCAAGTTCACCAGGTTAATAGGAGAAAGCACAGGGAACTGACCTTTAGACATGCCCGGAGAGGTGGGCATTGATAAAGTACTGGATCGGTTTCCTTGTAGAACGTTTAGTGCTGGTAGCACTTTTGGGTGCTACAATAACTGCTACAAGAAGTCTGGTAAAGTGCTAGACTGATAAGCTAGTATAAGTGCAGGAGAGGAGAGCACTAGTAGATCTAAGGGAAAAATTGAAGAGCAGACTCTGGCACTGCTCAGAAGCTTACAAACAGTCCTGGATACAGCAAGTCTGTATCTGGACTAGACTACTTACAGGAAAGGTGGGAAACAAGCACAAACATGGGCTTTTAGACCGGAAAGTTGAGAGAGATGGAAAAAACTGTCCAAACGGCCAAAAAGCCAAAATATCTAGGCCAGAAACCACTCCTTATGTGGTAGATAAGCTAGAAGGCTTCCCTCCAACACAGAAAGGCTTGGGGGGCTCAGGAGCTTACAAACAGTCCTGGATACAAGAAATCTGTATCTGGACTAGACTAGTTACAGGAAAGGGGGGGAAACAAGTGCAAATGCGGATTTTTAAATCAGGAAGTTGAAAGAGACAGAAAAACTGCCCAAACGGCCAATAACTACAACTTCTGGGCCAGAAACCACTCCTTATGTGGTAGATAGGTTACCTAGTGCTTACCACTCCCACTGATAAGCTAGACGGCTTCCCTCCAACACAGAAAGACTTGGGGGGGGGGGCTCAGGAGCCTACAACCAGTCCTGGATACAGCAAATCTGGACTAGAATAGTTACAGAAAAGGGGGGAAACAAGGTTAGAATTTTTTAGTAAAGTAGAAAAGGAGAAAGCTGGAACAGAAGATAATTCAAGGTTAAGAATCTAAGTGGGTTGACCTTCTCAAATGTTCTCTCTCTATTAGGTAAAATGAACTAATGACACTAGACTGGGAGGAATGTCCCAGATCAAATATACAGTATGGGCAGACAACTGCAAAGCCACCAAGTATAAGAACAAGACAACAATAGAGACGGCAGGTGGGAAACTATTGCAGCTACTAGCTGTAGCCACTAAATTAAAGTTTTAAACAGATAAAGGAGCAAGGAGACTATAGAAAATGCATTTAACTGCAAACAAATCAGTTATATGATTCCTGACTAGAACACAGACACCTAAAAAAAAATAAACAGAAAGACACAGGTAGAGCACTCACAAACAGAAAATACAACTCTCAGTATGAAAAAGCAGCTTACAGTTAAGTAATTCAGTAAACATGCAATTAGAGTAATGAAACCGCATCTAGCAATGAGAAATACAGTTAAAACAGTATAAAACAGTACATAAATGCAGTGAAACAGTAAAAAAGCTTTACAACAGTGCAAAATGTAGTAGATTAACTGTATAGCACAATTATAAGAATTACAGAAGTGCAATTCAATAAAATAAGCGTAATAAATAACTTATTCTGTTCTTGGAATCATAAAGAATTAATGGTAAGCCCCAGTAATGAATCATCATCCATCCACAGCCTGGTAAATACAAACACAGCCCTTTGCACACACATGGTTTATATACCAAGGAACTCTAATTACTACTCAGTCCTACTAGCCCCTGCTGCTACCCAATCACTTGTGCTACATAAGGTCAGGAAACCCTGTTACTCTCAATAACAATGAAGACAACACAGTATCAGCAGAAAATGGCTGCAAGAAACAGAGGAAACTCATCAAACAAAACTACCAGGCCTTGACAATGGCAGGCCTCTGTCAAGATGATTTTTCTAATTATGTTACATGCAGTGTGCACCTCTGACCTTCATGAATACCCAACACAATGTGCCAGCACACATGCACCAGTAGATGGAACTGTGCACCTTTCGTGCTCTCCATTAAAATCAAACATTCATCTCCCTCCATTTCTTGAGTTACTTTGACCACTGTATCCTACTTCTCTCAAAAATGTTTTTTTGCTGCTAACAAGGCCTAGGCCACACCTGAAAAAGGTCAACGGACAACTGCACCTACCCAACTAATAAGTGTGGAACAAAATAAAACTGATCAGAGTTTAGCAGCAGAGTCACACTTATTGAGGGCCGATCTCCAGATGGATGAAGTACTATACATCCGGCCTTACTATTTCAGGGGAACCACTTGTACAGAGATCCCTGCTGAAGACCAGACTTCATGTCTTCATTGCTTACGTGTGTGGGTGTATGCACACATATGTGTGAGTGTGCATGCTCAAATGTGCACACACGTGTGAACTAGATTGATACAGCTGCCAGATCTACTGGGGTAAACACTTCTACAAGGCAACATCTTCAGAACGTACTTATTCAGCTGGTCATTTACTCTCCTCCCACCAAACAAATTAGACCTCTCAGTTTCAGCTGAAAAGATTTTTCTCTAGCAGATAAGCCTCTCCATATAAGATAGAAATCACCATGTTGGCTTTGGGCAATCTAGAGTACAGCAATGGTTCAGGAATTCCAAAACATGACAGGATCTCTGGGAAGTGTGCATAGTAATGATCTTTAACAAACTACAGGAAACAACAAGCCTGTTACACACAACAAGCAGTGGAACAATTAGGCATTCAGTCAGGCTAGCAGAGGAAACATTTTTTTTTTAGTAGTAGTAAACATACCTTTCAATCTCTTAGCTCAAGAAATCTGGACAAAGCTTAAAATAATGGGGGCCAGAGGCCCAAAAATAGGGACAGATTTTAAATATTGCTTAGAAACTTAAAAAAATGTATGCTAACACAAATCTTGTTTATTGTAGCAACTTTTTGAGGGGATATGAAGTCTGAAACTCAAATATATGTCCTTACTTAGTGACGTTAATACTCCGTGATTTGATAGAAAAATCACAATTTTATCTGGAACAGATATGATGCAAAAGTCTGGAGAGTTGAGAGGTATGGTGGCAAAAGAAAACAGTGGTGTAATCTTTAAATATGTATTGCCTAGACAGAAGGAAATATCAGTGTGCACGGCAATAATTGAGAAGTTAGATCAGGCAGAAAAAAACAAGGCAGTGAGAGTAGGATAACTATACTGTTTCTGATAGAAATTTCTTGTTTTTTTTAACCAGGTCAACTTGCCTTTCATACTAAACAAGGAAAGAAAATTTCACATTTCTATTTATTACAGCGCCATTAAACAAAGGAAGTGTATTGCCTCTGAGCATACCATCACAGAACACTGAAATGAATACATATGTAACGTTTCTCCTATTCTTTATCAGTTAACATACATAGACACTACAATCCACAATGTGCGGGTGAGTGCTTATAATATTTTATATGCACGTGTGAGCTTGCACAAACTCAGAAAAACACACACAATGTCATATCTCATCTAACAAAACTGCTGATTTGCTGCCCTAACAACTCAGCTGACAGAATAGTAGGGCACTGGCACTGGCCAAGCATTCAAATTTATAACTTCTCATTTAAAGCTGTGCAATTGAACACAGCTGCCCTTTTATTTACCTGGTAGAAAAACATCATTGCATTCTAATTTTAGAGGGGCTTCAACAATTTTCAGTAAAGTAAAAATGAAAAAGAACCAAACAAATTTCAAAACCTAAAGCTGACGTACTACAACGCCCTTCCATGAAGGGTGCTTCCTGACATTCTGAGCTTCCAGTTCCCCATTGTCCAATAAGAAGCCTTCCTTCCTCTTATTGTCACTTGGTTGTTAGTAATCCAGATACGAAAATAACTAAAATACGAGTACTCTGTCAGACCACGAGAAACAACTCATGACTGAACTCAAGAAAATTACTTTCTGAACTAGAATTTTGAAACTTTGACACTGACTGTAAGACGCAGACCTTCTTGAGACACCAGTATAACAGGCAATTAAATTGCTGATCTTTGCAGAATAATCTGCCTCATAAAAGAAACAGCTATTAATACAGGCTACAGCTACTAAAACTCACTGCTGAAGCACAGAGGTTATGCTATAGGGGCACAGTACAGCCAGGAGATAAAAGCTAAATTTAACACAATGTAGGTGAACCTACAAGACTAAAATCATTATCAGTACCGAAGCCTGCTGGTCCCATGGGACCTTGCTATGTAGACTGCATACAAATTTACTTTCCTGGTAATATTAAACCTCAGTTTTTGCACCAAAAATGTACACGGTCAATTCCTTTAGTACACAAATGCCTTTAAATCTAAAAATAGTCTCTAAAAAAATATCTTTTATAAATTTTCACATACTGTAAATTCCAGTGATTAAGTTTGTGTTTGACTCCACGTATGTAGTTCGTAATAAAATGTCAGTACTTAAAATACGATGATGCACAGATAAGGAAACTGTCTTCAATTGTTGCCAGTGTTTGACACTCGTACAAAATGCCAAAGTCTGAGCGTTTTTTATCAAACTTGAAAACAAACACATAAGATGAGGAGGAAGAGGAGGATGACTATGATTGAGGATGATGATGATGATGATGACTGAAGGAGGAGGATGATGGCACTGTGTGCAATCTGACAAAAGCCAATGTAATGGAAGAAATTCATTTGCCCTCGTTTTTTTTCTTGCATCTTCTTTCTGGCCCCGTGCCTGCTAACCATCGAGCCATTACCAGTAACCACTCATGCCCAACATCAGGCGGAAGCAATTTGCGGCAAAGCTGACACACAAGGCAGGGATAAGCAGAGATTTAGTGTGAACCTAACCTTAACCTGGAGGGTTGATATGGGCACCCAATTCACAGTGAAGGCATTCTGTGTTTTCCCACTGATGTGTTCATGCTACCACATGCATGCCCCACGAGAGCTACAGTCATAAAGCCTATATCATCTGATCCTGTGGTCACTGGGAACATGCAAGCCTCTACTTCCATAGGAGTAATCGACCATCCAGGACCACCAACCCCCCTCCAACAGATGGGTAAGCTGGCATATGCTCATCACTCCCACCCTTCCTTACCTTGCTCTTCCAAGCTAACAGAATACTGTGTGTAGTAAGGGTTTACTCCTCTATGCCATAAAGCCAGGCTGTTTGCCCTCACTTGTAATATGTTCATAGGTTCATACTAGGCTATCTGCCCAAGGGCATTTATAAGCCTAGCCAGAGTTTTGTGGCTTTTGCCACCCCTTTAGTTTGGAGGATACTATGCCCATTATTTTGCTGTGCCTCTGTCAAGCAGTGACACTGAGATATGTGGTTTAGTCTTACAAAGATGGAAAACAAAGTCACACAAAAAATACTCTGACACAGTAAATGCTTAATGAATAATGCTGCAAAACCATTTACTTATCAATTTTAGCTTCACCAGAGTGTCATCTTTCTGAGTTTCCTTTTGTTCTTTCCTCCATACATTTCTGTTCTTCCACTTCTCATTTTTTAGCCCAAGGATATCTGACCCAGAAATTGCATCATCAAGCTACTAAGAATGATGATGCGATTGCCACAATGCATGCAAGCTGCATGCAACATGCAAGCAGAATGCTAGCATTTTTTTTTATTTTATTTCTTTGTATTTAAGACTTTGCTAACTGGGACAGAACACTGATCATAAATGACCATTTTCAGATTCAGAGATTTAATGAAGATCTGCAGCAAGAAGATGTCACTCAAGAAGGTTTTGCAGACTTTTAAGGTGAGTGAAAGTGAATGAGTAACTTTGCTTACCAAGCCAAGTGAACCTAAATGAGGAGACTGTAAAGCCTTAATCAAAAATCTGCGATAAATACCCCATAACACTAGGAAGAAAAGCCAGAAAAAGGTACAGACCTCTAGCAGTAACCAACAAGGAAAGCGTTTTATCAGGGTGTGGTATCCCGTAAAGGGGGAGACTGTGGCTTGGGAATGGTCAGGAAAGCACAGTTGTGTACACTTACCATAAATGTAGATGTTCGAGTGTATTCACTGTTGCAGTCATCACATCTGGGTTATCTGCCTGCAGGTAGCCCTCAGCCGGCCTGAATACCAGAGTCTTTGAATTTCTGCATTGGATGCTGTCTCTTCTTCCATGACGTCAGGTCGACAGGGGTATAAAATATGCAGCCGATGCCTTTACATCAGTTTTTCTTGCCCCAGATGTCAGGTGCCCCCACAATGGGAAGCAATTATATGTTATGGTACACCCCCATCAAAAAGCAAATACACCAGAAAAAATAAATATACCAAACAAGAAGGAAAGGTAGAGCCAAGAAAAGTCAGGGGACTGGAGGGAGGGTAACCAGGACTGCAACAGTGAATACACTCTAACAGCTACATTTATGGTAAGTGTACACAACTGTACTATGTTCTTCATGTTTCACTGTTGCAGTCATCACATTTGGGTAGATTCCCAAAGCTAAGGAAGGGAGGAGGAAGTTAAAGAGCATTAGGGCCAGCTATTAAGCCCTGCAAGACTGCAGTGGCAAAAACTGCTCTGGATTTAGAAAAAAAATAGGCATGTGGTAATGCTTGGTGAAGGTATGTATAGAGCTCCACGTAAGCAGCTTCTAGGATGTCCCTGGTAGGGACTCCTCTGAGAAAGGCCGCAGAGGTAGATGCAGCCCTGGTGAAATGTGATCTTATCCCCCGTGGGGTAGGTTTTCCATGGTGCTTGTAGCAGAAATGAATGCAATGGGCTATCTATTTGGAAATGGTTTGCTTTGAAAAGGCCTTCCCCTCTGCCCATGCAGCAAAGCCAACTAACAGCTGTTCAGATTTTCTGAGAGGCTTAGTCCTCTCCAAATAAAATCTAAGCTGTTTGTGCACGTCCAGAGAGTGCAGTATTTGTTCCCCTTTGGTGGATTAGGGAAAAAAGTAGGCAAATGAATGGACTGATTTATGGCCACACTAGACACCACCTTGGGCATAAAGGTAGGACTGGTCCTGAAGGAAACCCTGTCCGCATGGAAGATAATGAAGGTTTCAACTACCATGAGGGCCTGTAATTCAGACACTCTTCTTGCTGAAGTGATGGCTAGAAGGAAGGCTGTTTTCCAAGAAGGGAATTTCAACTCTGCTGTTGCAGCTGGCTCAAAGGGGGGAAGAGTGAGCTTTTCCAATACAAAGTTAAGGTCCCAGGCTGGAGTGGGAGCTCTCCTGGGGGGTCTTAAATTTTTGACCCTTCTAAGGAATTGTTTTAGCAGGGGTGAGAGAAGACGGGTGGCTCAGTATTATAATGTGCTGAAATGGTAGAGGCATGAATTTTAACTGATGAGAAGAATAGGCCCTTGTGGAGCATTTCTGTTAAGTACTGGAGAATATGAGGTAAGCTGGGCACTGTTGTGCCCATCCCCTAAGCCTGACATCAGGAACAGTATCTTTTCCACTTTTCAGCATAGGATTTTCTAGCACTAGGCCTCCTTGCCTCAAGAATGACATCCAGCACCTGCTTACTGAGGGATGCTAGAGGAGAGTTCAAGGAATTAGCCAGGCTGCAAAGTTCAAGGTTTGAAGCTGAGGGTGGAGAATCCGGCCTGCCTGCCGGGACAGCAGGGAAGGGTTTGAGGCAGGTGCCATGGTTGCAGCAGTGTCAAACTGCGTAAGAGGGGGTACCAGTGCTGGCGTGGCCAGTCTAGTGCAATCAGGATTGCCCTTGGCTTGTCCTTTGATCTTTAGTAGAACCTACGAGAGGAGAAGTAGAGGTGGAAAGGCATAAACAGAGAGGCTTTCCCAGGTAAAGGACAGGGCATCCACTTTCCAAGCTTGACTGTGGGGAGTCCTTGTGCAGAATTTGTCCAATTGGTAGTTCTGAAGGGAGGCAAACAGGTCTACCTCCGGAGTCCCCCATTTGTTCCTCAAGAGGTTGAATATTTTTGGTTCTAGTTTCCATTCATGTGGGTGCATGAGATTTCTGCTCAAGTAGTCTGCCAGTGAATTTAGCTTGCCTGGCAGGAATTAAGCTTATAGGTGTACTTGGTAGCTCAAGGCTGTGTTCCACAGAGCCATGGCTAGTCTGCAGAGAGTGGGTTCCCCCCCGCTTGTTTATGTACCACATAACTGTGGTGTTGTCTGTCTTTACCCTAGTTGTCCTGGAGGAATACAGTCTTTGAAGGCTGTCAGAGCATTCTGTACAGCTAACATTTCTTTTTGATTGCAGAAATGCAAGCAACCTCCACCCCCAACACAACCCAAATGACACATAGCCCACAGACTCAGTGTGCCACTCAACCACAACCAATAAGGCAAATCAACGTACCCAACACACTAGTCATAGGTGACTATAATCAGGCACACCGATGTCCCACTCACCAGGCTAAACAAGGAGAAGGTTACTGTCAGCTGCCTGTCAGATGCTAGGATCCGCCACATAATCCACGCACTCAGGTCACTCCACAACAAGTACAAATATGATTGTCATTGTCCATGTTGGTGTGAACGACCTGAGATGTACCTCCCTGGACTACATGAAAAGAGACATGGAAGAGCTCTCTGATCTTGTAGCCCAGGCAGGTATGACCCTAGCCCTAAGTAGCATTCTGCCATCACCCAGAATGATGCTGCAGTACAAGGACAAAATGACTGACTTCAACAATTGGTTAAGCTTCTGGTGCCATTCTAAAGGGATCCAGTATCTGTCTGCCTGGGATGACGTGGTCGACAGACCACGATGCTTTGTCAGAGATGGCCTGCACCTGTCACCCCTGGGATTCTGGATACTGGCTAAGGTTCTTGCGCCCCTATAGTGCCTTTTTTAGGCAAGTTTCAAATGACAAGTTCACCACTGTAACAGGAACAGGCAAGCAAAAACTGAGGGTGATGCTACTCAATGCTAGAAGTCTAAATCTCAAAATGCACTCACTCGAGGCACTCCTTAAAATGGAGAACATAGATATCTGTGCAGTGACTGAGACCTGGTTCAAGGCTCCAGAGAGCACCCCTGCACTACCAGGCTATAACTCATACCACACTTTTTGGCCATGTAACCTGGACCGGAACACCAAAGGCAGAGGTGTGTCTATATTCATTAAGGATATCCACACCTCCAGGCTAGTTGCTCAGCATAATGCAGCCGAGGTTATCCAAGTGCAACTAACTCTGGGCAAAACTGCAATCCAAATTGCTTGCTACAGATCACCCACCATACCCCAGGATTCCCACGCCTCTTTTCTTAATGTACTGGAAAATATTAGGGTTCAACCAAACACCCTAATAATGGGCGATTTCAATCACCCCACCATTAACTGGGAAAACTACTCATGTACCAACTCCTTCGCTCAACGCTTTCTGGAATTCATAAACTCCAATGCCCCAGATCAACTTATCCACACCCCCACCAGGAGCAACAATATCCTAGATGTAGTCATTACCAACATGAGTGACTGGTGTTTCACACATGAAGTCAACACCTCATTGGTCCGATCCGACCATAAGCTAATTACCCTAGATATCCACATCCTGCCCCCACCCCCATTAAGGAAACCATGGTAAAAAACTTCTCCAAAGCCAACTTCATGCTTCTTAAGACAGAAGTGGTGAACTTCACGACACCCATGCAGATGAACAATACAGTTACGACTACTGAATCCTACACAATTGCACTTTATAAGCACTTACATGAGTGCATGGATCGTGCTATCCCAAACAGAACCAAGATGCTATCCTCCAAAAAAAGGAAGCCAATCTGGTAGTCCCACCATAAACAAACTGTACAACAGAAGGAAGAAACTGTTACAAAAGAGAGCAAAATCCCATGAGTAGAGGAGCTCCCTGGTCAGCCTCAGTAAGAAGCTGTTATCCCTGATAAAATCCTCCAAAGCTAGTTACGAAAACAAAATTGCCACTGATTCTAAAGACAACCACAAAGCATTCTATAACTATTTCAAGAATCTCAATGGCAACACTCAGATCTGCTCTGAGTTACAGCACAATGGCACTAAATATACAGACCCATCTGATATTGCAAACATCCTGGCAGACAGGTTCAGTGCTAACTTTACCCCCCCCTCTCCCCCTAAAGAGCCCATCTCTATACTGGAAGAATGCAAAGTTCCTGTAATCACGGCTTTACAGGTAAAAACCACACTCTCCAAAGCCAAGAACACAGCATCCATGGGACCAGACAACATCCCAGGCTGCGTTCTACATGAACTACAGAACGAACTGGCACCCTACCAAAGTACCATGTTCAATCATAGCCTCACCTCAGGTTTTGTGCCTGCTGAATGGCGCACAGCGACAGTTATCCCACTCCACAAGGGGGGAGCCACCACGGACCCCGGGAACTACTGCCCCATTAACCTGACGAGCCTGGTCTGCAAGGCCATGGAACGTATCGTCATGGAACTTATAAACAAAGACATTGGTAATGTCCAAATTCTGGACCTCACCCAGTTCGGGTTTGTAAAAGGCAGATCATGTCTCCTAAACCTGATAGACTTCTTTGAAGCAGTCACCAAAGCCGTAGACAAGGGTAAGGTGGTTCACACAGCCTATCTAGATCTTGCCAAGGCTTTCAACACCATCCCCCACTCTGGAATTATGGATAAACTCACTAAACTAGGTATAAATCCCTATGTCACAAGATGGGTTGCCAACTGGCTCACTGACAGAACCCACACTGTGAAAGTAGCAGACTCCAAATCCGACTTCAGACTAGTGACAAGTGGAGTACCAACAGGGTTCAGTCCTAGGTCCTCTCCTTTTTGGTATCTACTTCTCTGAACTACAGGCTAACACAGAAGGTCTCTGGCTAACGAAGTTCGCAGATGACTGCAAACTAGGAGCCATAAATCGAAACTCCTAACGATGTGGACATCCTACAAAAGGGCCTCACTGAGACAGATGCCTGGTGTCAAAGCCATGGCCTCAAGCTCAATGCCAAAAAGTGCACTGTCATCCCCTTTGGTAAAAACTCTGTACCTATGAACTACAACATAGGCGGTAGTATACTTAACACCGAAAGTGTGATAAGAGACCTTGGGACACAGGTGGACAGTAGTCTCTCCTTTGATAATCACATCGCCACAGTAGTCATGAAATCCTTCTATGTGGCACACCTCATCACAAAAGGTTTCTCATCCAGAAAAAAAGGGGTCATTGTTCCCCTGTACTCATCACTCATTAGACCCATTATAGAGTACAATGCCCCTTTTGGTATGTACCTCACAAGACATCTACAACAACTGGAAAGGCCGCAGAAATACTTCACAAAGAAGATTACCGGCCTCAAACAGATGCACTACGCAGACCGTCTCAAAAAACTCCAGCTTTACTCCGTCGCATACCGCCTACTCAGAGGTGACCTTTGCCTAACATACAAAGCTATGTCAAACCCAGAGCTGTTGGACATGCTCCACTTAAAGAAATCTCAATCCCTCTGAGCTACACGCTCTAGGCATCTAAACCTTGTCACCGCAATAAACAGAACATGCCGGAGGGATAGATTCCTGTCCCAGAGACTTCCCATACTCAGGAATTAACTACCTATCTATATCAAACAAAGCTCCTCATTAGCACTCTTCAAGAAAAATCTTGATGATTGGATGGGAAATAGGAAATTCACCTCGGGGATCACCTCTGTGGCTCTGCTCAACACTGGCACAGGAAATAATTTTCTTGGGTGCAAAAGCCAGGGTACCTTTTTGGCTGGGCATGTATAGGCCCCCAGGGCCGATAGCCTAGTACCTACCTATGAACCTATGATTGATATGCAGGTGCATCTGTCTCGGGTTCCATTTACCCTGAATGCACTGCCCTGCCATGTGAGCCCTCCATGCATAGTCTGATGCGTCTGTCCGGTTTGGGCGGCAGGGGGTAGAGTGAAAGGGAGTCCCTTGTTGCGGTAGCAGGCCCCTGCCCACCAAAGGAGCTCTGTCTTTATACAAGGAATGACAGAAATCTTTGATTCCACGTCCTGAGAGTGTTGACACCATAGGCCCCCCCCTTTTTTTTTAGATACCTTAGATTCCTCATATGCAGTTTTGCATATGGAATTAGTAGTATGCAAGAGGCCATGAACCCCAGGGCTTGCAGTATTTTCCTTGCAGATAGCTGGGGTTTTGTGGCCAGCAGTTTGAAGTAAGTTGTCAAATAAATTTGTTTCTTTGGAGTGAGGAATGTTCAAGCTTGCTCCCAGGAATACAATCTGTTGGCAGGGTACTAGGTGAGATTTCTTTTCGTTTATGGTGTACCCCAGTGAGGTTAGAAGTTTCTTTACGAATGCCAGGTGTTGTAACAGCAAGTCCTGGCTTTCTGCCTGAATCATACAATCGTCCAAGTATGGATAAATTTGAATATTTTTCTGCCTGAAAAATGCAATGGCTGGAGCTAAACACTTTGTGAATATCCTGGGCACAGTAGATAAGCCAAAGGGAAGTGCAGAGAACTGATAGTGCATGGAGCCTGCCCTGAAGCGTAGATATTTCCTGCAAGATTCCCTTATTGTGGTGTGCATGTAACTTCCTTTAAGTCTAAGGTTGCCAGCCAGGCATCCTTGGCTAGCATAGGAAGAAGCTGTTGAAGAGTTAGCATTTTGAATTTTGGAACTAGCAGAAAGGTGTTGAGAATAGAGAAGTCCAGGATAGGACGCCAGGAGTTGTCTTTTCTGGGTACCAGAAAAAGCCTTGAATAAAAATCTTGTCCCCATTGTTCTGCTGAGACAGGTTGAATAGCCCTGATACTGAGAAGAGAGAGAACCTGCTGTTGGGCCTCTGCCCATTGATCTGGGGGTAGGTCTGGCCAACCATTTTGGGTTGGTGGTGTGTGGAAGTGGAATCTGTATCCTTGGGAAACTATGTTCATAGGTTCATAGATTAGTACTAAGATAACTGCCCTTGCGAGCCATATTAAGCCTAGCCAATTATCCCTTGTGAGACTCAAACCCTGCACCTTGTTTTTATAAGGCAAACACCTTAACCATTAGGCCACCCTCCCAACCCTGGGGTGGGTCCAAAACCCATTTGTCCTGGGTAATGAGTTCCCAGTTTTTTGCATGCAGGGTGAGCTTTCCTCCTAAGGGAGCAGGTAGTTGAGCAGGGCTTGGAAGGGTTAAGGTTAAGTCATTGTGCCATTTTACCATAGGGGGGTGGCTTACTTCTCCCTGCTTTGGAAGTGGGAGCCCCCCACTGCCTAGGTCTGTGCGTATCCTGAGACTGCAGCCTAGGTGGTCTGCTGTTTCTGGGTTTGGACTGAGAAGGCCTGGAAGGGACTGGAAAGGACCATTTCTTTGAAGGCCAATGCCTACTGAATCTGGGAGGCTTGTAGGAAATCTTTAACAGTTTGCATAGATTTAGCTTTTTCCTCCATCCTTTTGAGGACTTCTTCTGCTTTGTTGCCAAAAAGGCAGCCTTGGTTTAAGGGAGCATCCAGTGATTTAGGTTTAACATGATCTGGCAAGTTTTGTTCCTTAAGCCAAGCGACCCTTCTAAGTACAGACCCAGTGACAGCAGCCCTGCAAGATGCTTCTAAAGCGTCAAAACTACATTGCAAGTATGTTTACCAACTTGTTCTGCCGAATGCATTAAATCTTGTAATTCTTTGTGTTTAGCACCGTCAGGAATCAACATAATTTTCTGTTTAAGCAGTCCCATAACATGCTGCTGAAACTTTAACATATGAAACTGGCCATTAGGGCTTTAAATTGTCAAAGTAGCAGAAGTGTATACCTTCTTACTCGACCTGTCTAAAGCTCTAGAATCTCTATCAGAAGGGGTAGGATTTTTGGCAGCAGTGGCCTTAATGCCTTTAGGTCCTTGGGAAATGGTCTCTGGATCCGCAGAAGGATTCTTGAAGAGGAACTTGTGAGAGTCAGGTACTCTGTAGTACCAGTCAGGTTTTCTGGGAGCTGGAGGTAAAGTGTCTGGGGTAAAGCTAGATTCCAAGAAAGCATCATCTACAATGTCCAGAACAGGAGGGATAACTAAAGGCCTGTGTTGAGGCAAGAGTAGAAACTCCCCAAGTCTCTTTTTGGACTCAGAGTAATCCTGGCTTTCCTAATGGAAATGCTCCCTAAAAGTATGCAAGGTTTCACCGAAGGAAAGATCTTCTGGTGGGGAGGCAGAGGGAATGGAATCCTCTGCATCAGAATCCTCATAAGTAGATAAGGGAAAATCTTGGTAATCAGAAGGAGAAGAAATATCAGATTCCTGATCAGAAGAATCAGAAAGAAATTCAGTTCTAGGTCTCTTAGAGGGGGGGGGGGGGGGCTGGCTTCCCCTAATTAAGGAAATAAAATCTTCTGCCATTCTAAGCATTTGTTTTTGAGGACTATGGGCCTGAGCATGCGGTTTTGTCGTCGGTTTTCCAGGCGTTGTGCGAGTTTTAGGCCTGAGAAAATCGGTACTTCTGGATGGAAACAAAGGTGTCAGTTTAATATGAATGTCTGTAGGCCTGAATACACCCTCAGAAGCCAGTGCCCTCACAGCGGCTCCGGACCCATCCAAGGTAGAGACATCCTCAGGTTCCATAGTCGAAGAAGCATCTCGCGACATACCAGACTCCGAATGGGTCTCAGTAGAGGCATGCAAATCTGAAGTAGCTAGTATCAGGGGCTGCGAAAGCACCTCACTGAGTACCAGCGGACTGCCAACTAGCTTAACAAAAGCATCGGCGGCAGTTTTGGACCTATGTGGTCTGTATCTGTCTTTATCCTTACGTTTTTTCGGAAGATCGGTAGTTGGATAGCTTAACGAAGCCATTTCAGAGTACTGAGATAGAATACAAAAGTAATTAGCTGCAAAAATAGCTCGACGACGAATAGTTCAGAGGTTGAACAAGGCACAAAACTGACAGCGAGGGACGTTGTGGTCTGGGCCTAAACAGGGGATGCAGTATGAATGAAAATCTCTAGGAGGCATTTGCTTTCCACAGGTAAAACAATTGTTAACTTTTACTGACATCGGTTGGAGCAAGAAAAAGGATCCCCAATGGGGTACTTATCTTTTTTGAAGACTTCGGGTCTGAAACTCATAAATGAAAATTTCAGGAGTCGGCCGACCGGCACTTGCGAACTGCTTCTGCTTCGGGCACTGCACGGCAAGAAAGACTGATGTAATGGCATCGGCTGCATGTTTTATACCCCTGACAACCTGACATCATGAAAGAAGAGACAGCATCCGATGCAGAAATCCAAAACTCTGGTGTTCAGGCCGGCTGAGGGCTACCTGCAGGTAGATAACCCAAATGTGATGACTGCAACAGTGAAACACGAAGAACATCGTAATGGAATGGTCTGTGGATAATATGTCTTGATCCTCGTATCGTGTGATGGTCTTTCAAGTTCCCACAGGTGATTTTGTTGAGAATGCTGAAACCACAGCTGACACAGGTCTTATAGATTCAGAGAAAATAAATATAAAAATGAACACGACCACCACGAAACAGTAAAAGGCCAGTCTTTATTTAAAATAATGAGCGCTTTCTCGTGCAAACCTAGCACACTTCATCAGATCTTACTACAGCTACCAAAACTTCACATCTAAATGCAAAAACATTTAATTGAATAATTGCAACAATCAAAAAGTAAAACCTTAAAGCAATAAACTCATATAATGCAATGACGAAATGAAATAAGACAAAAGCTAAAAACTCAAACTAAAGGTGCAAACTTGAAAAATAATATCAATAGATGTAATAAAAATAAAAATAAAATAAATTTGCTTCCTATATATATATATAAAAGTCAACAATAATAAATATACAACATTCCATAAACCATAATAAATATATGTTTAAAACAATTAAAAATAATGATTAAAAATGTGTTAACTAACCAAGCTGAGATTCAGTATCTAATATTTACGAGCCTCCAATATCGGCTTAATATTGATATGTTGATTCAATCCTGGTTCAACATGGGCCCTTAATTTGAAAATCCATGAAAGTTCAACATATTCCAAATAATTCATATTATTGCCCCCTCTGACATTTCTATTCACCAGCTGTAGTACCCTGAATCTAAAACTATGGTTAGCATGCTCAACCACGTGTTTAGCCAATGCATTTCGTAAGTCCTGTCTATTTATATCATAAATATGATTATAAATTCTATCCTTCAATTTCCTAGATGTAATCCCCACATAAAATGCAGTACAATGTGTACATGTTGCTAAATATATCAAATTCTCACTGCTACAACTGGCATAAAACCTAGGTGTAAAAATATATTCAGTGGTTGGATGTTTAAAACTCTGTTCCTTCACTATAAACTTGCACATCTTACAGTTGTTCCAACTATAGGTACCTAACTTATTTATCCGGGAAATACCCCGTTGTACATATGAATATTCTTTACATAAAATCCTCTTAAGACTCTTACTGTTCCTATAAGTGAATTTGGGAGTAGGTCCTACTATACTTGAGACTTTGGAGTCAATTGTCAATAGCTGCCAATTTTTCTTTATGATGTTAACTATTCTATTATTATCATTAGTGTATCTGGTTGAAAAAGTAACTTGAGCCTGACGTTGTGGATGTTTCCTGTAATTAGCGTTCATACCGCTATTACTGGGAATCAATCCATCTAACATCGTATTGTGAATTTTATCCACCATAGTGCTGTTATAGCTTCTATCAGTGAATAAAGTTCGCATAGTATTTAATTCAGTTTGCATGTTTAGAGGATCATTGCAAATTCTGGTAATTCTAATACATTGTCCCTTGACAATATTGGGGAAGACAAACCTAGGGTGCATGCTGGTATAATGTAGTAATGTATTCTTCCAGCATGGTTTCCTGAATAGAGAGGTGGAAATGTTGCCACTATTATCCTTAATTATACTAATATCTAAGAAATCAACCTGATTATATGAAAAATCCAGGGTAAATCTTAGAAAACTCGTTGTTGTTTCTAGATAACAAATAAAGACTCTAAGCTCATCCACACTACCCTTCCAGAAGAGTAGCACATCATCTACAAATTACCTATAAAAAAATCATCTGTGCATAAGATGTATTATCAAAAAGGAATTTCCTTTCCCAATAGTTAACTACCAAAATATAGTGAAGGAACAGAGTTTTAAACATCCAACCACTGAATATATTTTTACACCTAGGTTTTATGCTAGTTGTAGCAGTGAGAATTTGATATATTTAGCAACATGTACACATTGTACTGCATTTTATGTGGGGATTACATCTAGGAAATTGAAGGATAGAATTTATAATCATATTTATGATATAAATAGACAGGACTTATGAAATGCATTGGCTAAACACGTGGCTGAGCATGCTAACCATAGTTTTAGATTCAGGGTACTACAGCTGGTGAATAGAAATGGTAGAGGGGGCAATAATATGAATTATTTGGAATATGTTGAACTTTCATGGATTTTCAAATTAAGGGCCCATGTTGAACCAGGATTGAATCAACATATCAATATTAAGCCGATATTGGAGTCTCATAAATATTAGATACTGAATCTCAGCTTGGTTAGTTAACACATTTTTAATCATTATTTTCAACATATATTTATTATGGTTTATGGAATGTTGCACATTTATTATTGTTGACGTTTTAGATATATATATAGGAAGCAAACTTATTTTATTTTTATTGCATCTATTGATATTATTTTTCAAGTTTGCACGTTTAGTTTATGAGTTTTTAGCTTTTGTATTTCATTTCGTCATTGCATTATATGAGTTTATTGCTTTAAGCTTTTACTTTTTGATTAATTGTTGCAATTATTCAATTAAATGTTTTTGCATTTAGATGTGAAGTTTTGATAGCTGTAGTAAGATCTGATGAAGCGTGCTAGGTTTGCACGAGAAAGCGCTCATTATTTTAAATAAAGACTGGCCTTTTACTGTTTCGTGGTGGTCGTGTTCAGTTTTATATCTATTTTCGTCTTAGTTTTGGGATTACGACCTTTGGACGGTTACCGGATTATTTTGCTGCTGATTCAGAGAAAATGGAAACCGAGAAGCCTGGAACTTAATTTAATCACTGGAGAGTGAATTACCCTTGCTCACTTGATTCTTGATCATGGTTTTTATAATTGGAACAAGAAGGAAGGTTCCATCAAAGTTTATGAAGTAAGCCTTACAAATTTCTGCTAATTGCATGAAGTGAAGCCATACAAGACAATGAACAGTCAGTTCTGTATCTGCCACCCAACAGAACTAGCCACAGTCTGGGTCTAGGCAGCCACAGAGCCAAAGCTTGACATTTGCTACAGTAATTTGATTTCAGGTTCAGAGTCTGGCAATCCTTCTAGAATGCAAGCACCTATCAATTAGCTCTCTGGAATCTCAACATGATCACCTTGTAGTTTAATCCCACAGTGAAAAAATGAAGAAGGATGGACAGCCTTGACCTTGGGTTCAGGGGCCATTTGAGAGCAGCTGAAACAATTCTGGAGTTTTGCAACAAGATAGGACAGTCTTTGGGAAGCTTGATGATAGTGGCTGATATACACATGAAAAAATACTGTTTTATTATGACTACATGGGATTCTTCAACTACAGTTATGAGCACCCATGAATGCTAGCAGGGACCCTTTCTTTGTGACACTGGCTGTCCGGAGTAAGGCTCCAGGGCACAAAATGCACCAACTAAAGTCTGGGACAAGAAATGGCAAAGAGGCTGGTAGGGTTATCCCCATAAAGTGGAATTCCATACAATACAGGATTCCAAGGAAGATGGTGTAGTAAGTGGAGCAAATATATTGTGGATCAAGTCTGAAGAGATAACTATGGTTACTAGAGGGCAGTGAACTCCCAACATCAGACAAAAAAATGGACCTGTTCACTTAACTTAGCCAGCTGTGAACACAAAGTGGTTATACTAACCATCAAGCATGTTAAGATGTCAGGCAGACTTCCACTGGGTCTATGTCATTATGTCGATCTGTGTTCGGAAAGGACCAACTGTTAAATATCCTTTCCACTATTACAGGCCACAGGGATTCTTTGTATTGCAGAAACTCTATAACCCACTCCTATAAACTACTCTCATTTATGAGCAAGGCTGTAATGTCTTACTTTTTATATAGCTGCCACTAATTTAATGAGAGGAAATCGGAAGCAAATGGCTGAGGACAGAGAGACAGATGATTAAACTGTAGCAATCACTAAATAACGTGAAGCTTCATTAATGATTCACAGTCCAATGAGTGACAGGTCTAGGGGCAGAGAGCAATAACTGCAATTAAAGAAACGTTCACAGTGATTTTCTGCTAATTTCGTTTGGACTCGGCCATGTTTTATATAAAGGGACAGGGGCAAGTCTGACGATTACAGCTTTGGGAAAAGTAAAAGTTACAGCTTAATAGCTTCAGAATGATGGAAAAATCTGTTCCCAAGATTTCATGTGTTTAACAGCATGACATAGCACACTACAAGCACACTGTATACACATTTTTAAAAAAAGACGCATTTTTTTCACAGGCATATTCCTTTTCCACCCATGCAATAGTAATGGATTTGTCATCATGGTTAAAAGTAAATGTAGATATATTCAAGACAAGAGGCAGTAAACACGCCGAGGATGAAAAGTAAACAATTTAATGGATATAAGCGCTTTCACATTGTTAACCACAATGCATCATCAGATATTTAAAACAAGTTAAAATCACAGATATGTCTTTTAAATACAACTAGTTCACCAATTAGCTATTGTAGCAAAAGAAATGTCACGGATGACAAAGATTGTGGTAAAAACATTTAAAACAACACTGCAGTCACTATAGAACTTTGCATATCTGTTTAGTGCAAGTAAATCTAGTAAAAAAAAAAAAAGAGCTGTAGTGCACTTAGTGCAGAATGAAAAAATATCTGAAATAAAATATGAATGCATCTAGGCAAGAAAAAATAATGTGTAATGAAGAAGAATATCCTATCTTGCAGAGATGCAAATGCAATCAAAACAGCATTGTGCTTTTACAACAAACAAGGACAAAACTAAAATGTCACTTACATATTCTGAGTAACTTGCTACATAAATGCAATATCAGACCCGCTTCTCTGACACCACCACCACTGACATTGCTTTCTGTCTGCCTATTTACTGAAAAGATTTTGGTGCAGCCAGCCCTAAGGAACTTTACAATATGCTACATAATCACATTCACTTAAATCTCTGAAATAAACAGTTCTAAAAGTGTTTTAATGGATCTTAAAACACTGAATTGAGGAAAAGAACTACTAATCAAATTCATTTCTTATCACTGGTCACCAACCACTTACTTGTTTCACCATGCAAGCGTGCTAACCAAAAAATACCACTTTCAGCCAAAAATGTACATCAAAAGCAGATGCAAAATAAATAAATAGACCACATTGTATGTGCCATCAAACAGCAAAGAGAGGGTTTTATAGGTTCATAGGTTGGTACTGAGCTATCTGCCCAAAGGCATATATTAGCCCAGCCACATTGTGTGGTATTCACCGCCCCTTTAGTAGTTCCCTAGACCCTTGTACTAGCAGCTAGTACCCTTGGCCCCCATCTAGTAGTGCTGTTGGTGTGATCCCCGGTGTGAACTTTCTGTTACCCATCCACTCATCAAGGTTCCTCTTGAAGAGTGATAGTGAGGGGCTCTGTCTTATGTAGATCGGGACCCTGTTCCATATTAAGGGAAGTCTCTGCGAAGGGAATCTATCCCTCCAGCATGTTCTATTCATTGTTGTGTTGAGGTTTATATCCCTAGAGTGTGTAGCTTGAATAGATTTGGTTTTGCTAAGATGGAGCATGTTCAACAATTCTGGATTGTACATGGCTCTGTACGTTAGACAGAGATCGCCTCTGAGAAAGCGGTATGCAACAGAGAACAGTCTTAGCTTTTTCAATCGTGCTGCATAGGGCAACTGTTTGAGGCCAGTAATTCTCTTGGTTAGGTACCTCTGTGGTCTCTCCAGCTGCTGGAGATGTCTAGCCAGGTACATTCCAATTGGTACATTGTACTCAATAATGGGTCTGATGAGGGAAGAGTAGAGGGGCACCTTAGATCTTGATGCGAACCCTTTCATGATCAGATGGGTCACATAGAAGGATTTTCTAACCACTCTGGCAACATGGTTATCAAAGGAAAGCTGGCTATCTACTTGGGTCCCTAGATCCCTTATTTCTTCTTCAGATTTCAGGGGATTACCTCCTATGTTGTAGTTTGTGGGTACTCTGTTTTTTTCCAAAGGGGATTACTACGCATTTTTTTGCATTTAGCTTGAGACCATGGCTTTGACACCATGCATCAGTCTCGTTTAGGCCCTTCTGGAGGATCTCCATGTCGGCCGGAGACTCTATTATAGCACCCAGTTTGCAGTCATCCGCAAACTTAGTCAGTCACAGCCCTTCCGTGCTTGCCTGTACTTCTGAGAAGTATATGCCAAACAGGAGGGGCTCCAGGACAGAGCCCTGAGGCACACCACTCGTTACTGGTCTGGATTCGGACATAGATCCCGCTACTCTTACTTTATGGGATCTGTCCGAGAGCCAGTTTGCGATCCATCTTGTGACGTAAGGGTTTATGCCCAGGCTGGTGAGCTTATCAATAATACCCGAATGGGGAACGGTGTCAAATGCTTTAGCAAGGTCAAGGTAAGCAGTGTGTACCTCCTTTCCCTTATCTATAGCCTGAGTAACTGTCTCAAAGAAATCCACCAGGTTCAGGAGGCATGATCTGCCCTTGACGAAGCCGAACTGTGTGGGGTCCAGCGACTGGAGGTTCCCAATCTCTCCATTTAGGAGTTCCATAATGATTCGCTCCATAGCTTTACAGATCAGACTGGTCAGGCTTATTGGTCGGTAGTTCCCAGGGTCAGTTGTGGCCCCACCCTTGTGTAGTGGGCCACCATTGCCATGCGCCATTCTCTGGGCACATATCCTGTGGAGAGGCTGAGACTGAACAGGGTATTAAGATGCGGGGTTAATTTCTTTTGGAGCTCGCATATGACACAGCCTGGGACACCATCTGGTCCCATGGAGGCAGTGTTTTTAGCTTTAGATAGAGCCTTGCTAACCAACGTAATAATTGGACTTACACAATCCCCTGGAATGGTAATAGGCCCTGCAGGTGGTGGTGGTGGGGGGGGGGGGGTTTGCACTGAACCTGTCAGCCAAGATGTTGGCAATGTCAGAAGGGTCAGTGTATTTTGTTCCATTTTGTACTAGCTCAGAACAGACCTGAGCGTTGCCATTTAGGTTTTTGACGTAGCCATAAAAGGCCTTATGGTTATCCTTGGCATCCTTGGCAACTTTGTTTTCAAAATTAGCTTTAGTTGACTTGATGAGGGCCCTCAATTTCTTACTAATGCTGATCAGGGATGATTTTTCTATTTGAGATTTGGCCTTTTTTTGTATAAGTCTCCTCCTTTTATTGTAAAGTTTGCTTATGGCCGGGGTCCACCAGACTGGTTTCTTCTTGCTTGAGGAAGGAGTCTTGGTTTTATTTGGGATAGCACGGTCCATGCAATCCTGAAGATGCATATAGAGTGCCTTGGTGTAGGATTCCGCATCCTGGATATCATTATCCTTCTGCAAGAGAATAGTGAAGCTTTCCACTTCGGATGCAAGTAGTTTGAAGTTTGCTTTGGAAAGGTTTTTGAACAAACACATCCATATGGGTCTGTTTAGCACTCAAGTCAAACAGCCAAAAGACTTTTGAAATGTTGAGACTATGTCTATAGTAGCAAATTAGTCACTCCTAATGCATACTCACTACGCAGCATCCATGGCCAATGTCTACTCAAGCAGGTGTGTGCACATCATTTCCATATTACATTCACATAGAAAACCCTCTACAATAAGACACTCCCAAACCTCTCCTCCAGATCATCTGTAAAAACTACCCCCTACCAACCTACACCATAGCCAACAGTAAGCAGTACTCCAAGATAACTAATATCCCCCATCAACCACACACACTCAGTTCTAGACCCTAAATAAGGCCCGAACATCTTCAGAAACTGCTTCAGACAAGGTCTTCAGGTTAGACTAACTACACCACTTAAATGAACAACCCCGTGCTCTTTCCCTGCTAACGACCCCATGCCAGTGTGGTCATGGCACCTAGTAAAGGAAACATATGTAACAGAACAGCAGCACTGACCTGGGAAGACAGCTGGGGACCCCACAGACAGCACAGGGGGTAATAAGGGAAAAGAGAAAGAAGGGAACATACAGAAAGTAGCACTTCTAACAGTGCAAACCAAAGAAAAATGCCACTCTGTATCCTTTCTAACTTGTTTTATAGTTTGGAGAATCATGCTGAATGCACGTAACTGCAGCAGACTAAATCGGTCTAAGGGCGCTAAGCCTGTATCATCTGGCTTAGTTCCTCATTTTCTGCAACTAGACAGCATTTCTGGTTGTATCTGCACAGCAAATGAAGCACCTGGAGTCTTGGGTCTGAACATAATATTCTTCTGTTCTCTGTAACCATTTACTGTTCTCAGTCTCACTCGCCTCTCTCTCTCTCTACTATTGCAGTAGTGTTGAAGGGTAGAAAAGCAAACACATACATATATCTGATGGAAAAAAATAACTACCTCAGTGCCAGGAGCTTCTTCACGCACTTGCATACTACATCTATAACACAAATGATGTGGTTAGGTTAGTAAACCACATAAAATGTTTCCTCATCTGACATTCACACTGATCCCATTATGTCACTTGTGTTGCTTTCTTGAAGAAAACCTGCAGACCAATTATATAATAAATGCTAAACATAAAAAACATTTAAGACTGTGAATGTCACAGAACATTACATGCACACAGACATCCTTAAACAATGTTCAGGCTGGAAGGACTCACTCTGTTCCTACTCAGAGGCAACAGCAAACTTGTGTTGAAACATTCAAGTACAAAATTCCACTTTAGGGCACAACAGTGAATGCATTTGCTACACATCTTGGCTGCAAGGGCACTCTGTTTCACCTCATGCCTCCACAGTACTATAGTATACATTACATCCCTGTAAACGGACTTATAGGCTTTCCTGAGTTGCTACTTACTTGTATGCAGCTTCAAAATAAAGGGAGTTAGAAACCTGCAAATGTACTAGGTATTCCTGGAAGAAAATGTGCATTAATATTACACGGAGAAGTTCACAGGTGTGGACAGGATTGCAATCTAAACAATGCAAAGGGCACTCTTGCCTGCCGATTTGCTCATTAATCTTATGTAATGTTTAACACCCTCCTTTCCCCATTTGCTCTCTTCCCTTCTCCAGTCCAGTTTACTCTTCTTTCCATGGGCTGTTTTGCCTTATGCCCTTTACCTTTTCCTTCAGTCATCCTTTCTGAATACATTGTTGATGGCACACTTCTTTCTTATTTATTCCATGTATTTCTCAGCCATATTTGTTCTGTAAACTAAGTAATGCTCCTGACTGTATATTTTCCAACCTACTGATATAAATTGCACATTTTTTTCATTTCTTTTCCAAAGTATCAAAATTGTATATTTCTCACTTGCATTCGAAACTGTACATTTTTCTACACTGTATCCTCCTCAGACAAGTAGCACAACATTTTCTGTAATGGGACAATGAAAAAGACAACTTTCTAATAGACATCACATAACCCCTACATAAACCTACAAAGTCTTTCATTTCATTGGCTAACAAAAGAGGCTAAGAAAGGAATCGCAATAGCAAAGAACAAGGCATGAAAGGCACTCTACCAGCTTCTAGAAAGTGAGACAGTAGATGGCACAAAGAAGCCATATCAGGTCGCAAGGAAAAGACAGAAAGATAAACAAGGTTGTCAGACACCCTTCATAAGGGATACCAACAACAACCTGCTCACCAGTCAACAGGACATCAAAGGCAGTTGGAAGGAGTACTTTCAGCAGCTTCTGAAGGAAGAAAACCCCACAGAAGCTGTACTGCCCCAGACACAGCCTATGATGAGAGAAGAGGATGAGCCCACTGTAGAAGGACAGTACTAAGAAAATGAAGTCAGGGAAAGCAGCAGGCACACATGAGGTCACAGCAGGTATGATAAAGATGCTGGGTGAGATATGGGAGAAATGGCTCTTGGGGATACTCATAGCATTATGCAGAGAACTGCGTATTACAGATGACTGAAGAATAAGAATACTCGTGCCAGTGTCCAAGAACAAAATGGGACATCCACAACTGTGGGCAGTACAGAAGTATCAAATGATTGTCACACTGCATGAAAGTTTTGAAGAGGGTGATTGATAAACGAATACGCAAAGTAGTAGAAAGTAAGACAGGAGATGAGCAGTTCAGATTCAGATGAGTACGCAGCACAACTTACCCGATGTCTATAGTGAGACAGACAGTTGAGAAGAAGCTTGAGATGAGGAAAGGGTTAAACTGAACATTCCTAGACTTGGAGAAAGAGTATGAAAAGGTCTCAAGAAAGATGATTTTGGCAGTACTGCAGTGGTTCAAAGTCCCAAATGCATTTAGTGCAGGCTATGTACAAGGATCTAATGATTCAAGTACAAACATTGTTTGGTCTCAGACAGGGGTTCCCATTCGGAGTGGGTGTGCATCAGGGTTCAGCTCTCAGCCCACCGCTGCTAATACTGGTGGTGGACTGCATTAGCAGACAGGTTGGAGGGGCCAGATCAACAAAGTTATTGTATGGAGATGATGTGGCAGTACACACAGACTCTGAGCCAGAATTTCAGCAAAGGCTGGGGGAATGGTATGCAAAGCTAAAGGTATGTGGGATAAAACTGAGTGCAGATAAGATGCACTCAGCAAATGGGAAAATCAGAGGAAACTGATAACTAAGAAGGAAAAATAGTGAAATAGGTTAACAGCTTCAAGTAAGTGAGTGGTGGTTGAGGAGAAGGGAAGTTTGAATGGAGGTCAAAACTAGAATCAGAGGGACTGCAACCAACTGGCAGAGTGTCAGGTGTAGTATATGACAGAAGAATGCTAAAGAAGCTGAAAAGTAAAGTACAGAAAACAGTGGTGCGACCAGTACTACTGTATGGCACAGAAACCTGAGCAGTAAAGGTAGAGCAGTTGAGGAAACTTGGCATAAAGGAGATGAAATGCCAGAGATGGATGGTAGGATGCACACTGTGGGACACACGCAGAAATGAGGGCATAGAGTAGATGTCAAAGTAGCTGCAATTACAGAAAAGGTTAAAGAAAACATATTATGTCGGTTCAGGCACATGTGAGGAAAAGCTGAAAATAATCTGGTGAAGAAGATTTGGGACAGACTAGAAGAAGGCAAGAGGAAACTAAGGTGCCCAGCAAAGAGGTGAATGGTTTGTGTGAGAGACGACCTGAGACAGTCAGGCATGAATGTTGAAAAGGGCAAGAGAGTGGCACTGAATAGACAGTTGGAAACAGTTGACTCATTTCAGAAACAAGTACCCAACTCTCATATCCTGTCCCTAAAATTTTAACTTATTTACTACCAATAAAAATGGCTCCTTTCCTTACCTTCGCCTAAATCCCTTACACTTAAATCTATTAAGCTGAAGACCACCCATTCTTAAAAACCTCTCCAAAATATCCATAACTAGTTTAATCATGATTTCTTCTACCCCAATATATCATCATATACAGAAATATAAAAACAGAGTTATGTATTTATCTTCCAACTTCCATTCCAAATTCATAGCGCTTTTCTTGAATTCTCCCATTGTAACATTCATTTATCCAAACAGTAATGGGCTTAATGAACAGCCCCTGGCTTACTCAACTTCTCACTGCAATCTCTTCACAAAAAAAAAAAAAAAAAATAGCCTGTGTTTCCTCAGCATTAACAATGTATTTTTTACATTTCTGTCATTAGCATCCTAAACACCTCAGGTTTCACTAGACCTTCTATCACATCTCCCCATCTTCAGCTATATTGCCTTTGAGAACAATTCATAACCTGTGCTGGATAACAGTACAGACCTCCAATTCTTCAATTCTCTTTCTTTCCCTTTCCAAATAAACATAATTGCACTGGAGATGAAACTTTCCACTCTTTCAGTTTCTCAGCCCATCTTTTATAAAATCCAAATGCAACACCATCCCACCATTGTGCTCCATCTACTTTTACCTTGTTTAATTTTTATAAACTTACAATTATCTCTTTTGTTCCTCAACTCAACTGGCTTTCCCATTTCCCAACAATATATTCCTCCACCCCCTTACCTTTAGTATAAAAGCCTTCTAAAATTCTTCAGTTTCTCTAGCAATTGCCTAACATTAATGTACACCCCCCTTCTCACCTTTTAGTTTAGCCACAAACTTTCTGACTACAAAGAACGTTTCCGCTTCTTTATTTCCTTTTACTACAAACCTTTGTTTACACATCCAACTATTCATTTCAATTTTATCTTCTTCAAACAAAACCAGTCTATAATACTACATTTTTTATCTACTGTTAATTGACCCAGTTCTTCTACCCCCCCCAACCAGTGCAACTATCCCCCTTAACCTTTAGTTTTATATGCCATTTATCATGCTCCCTAATTATATTAGAGCCATCTCAAATATCAAAGGTCTGTCCAAAATCTTTATACAGAAGTGATAAACAAGGATTTGAAGGACTATTGTAAATCTCAACCCACTTTTCTATTCATTCCTTATGTTTAATACTATAAAACGCAACACAAACAACACTATAACAAAAAAAACAAAGTAAACTGACAGAGCAGCAAAGATTTAATATCGCAGTATATTTCAGTAGCAATATTTCCTCACCTATATGTACCCTTCTGAAACACTAAGCCTTTTATCCTTTAGATTTCTTTCTTCCTCCAAACAATACTCTCTCCATGTATAGAACTTCTTTTATCAATCAATATTTCTTTAACTCAGAAAAGGCCTCTATTCCTGGTTTTATCATTTGTTGGTATATATACATTAATACTTATAACAATTCAATTATATACAGAATTATACTTTAATACCCCAAATTATTTTTAAATTTTCCCATTCCAGTCTCGGTGCATATTGGGCATCTTGACAAACACTCACATTTTGCATTTTAACAAATGCGAAATTATACCACTCTCACTGCAGTATTTTTGATACTATTAATATAACATATTCCTTTCACTCACTAGAATATAACATTTCCCAAATTAGATAAAATGTAATCTTTTGTGGTGAGTTACAAGATTACTAGCCAAGCACCTGTCCAAAAAACATTTAATCACAAAATGTATTTAATTTCATAATATACAGATATCATCTCTTTCAATAAGAGCTCAGACTTGCAAATCTGAACTGAATAATTACCCTTCTGGATTTATTAATACCAAACATATGTAACCTTGATTTTTCCGGGGTGATATCAGCCCTTAGGCCGGTCAAAGTAAAGCACATTACGCAATATACATTATCTCTCAAGGTTAGAGCTAGGACTACTGACAAAGACACTGACCAAAAAACATTTTCAAAACAAACTTTAACAGAAATAATTCTTAAACCATACAGAGCTGACATTCCCTGCAATAACTCAGTCAAACCTAAAACGACTAGTCACCATTCTGTGTTTATTAATACCAATTATACAACGACCCCCCCATTAATATTCCAAAACGTGCACGCCGATTGGTCAGCGTGCACATTGTAAATCAGAGTTATAGTAATGAAAAAGGTCCGGTCGCCCAGACTTTTACCATTAGTATAACTCTTTTCTTTTTTTACAGCAACGGAAAATGCAAGATCTCTGTTGCTTGTTACAACCTGTCTCGCCATGTTAAAGGAGTTTAACATAGCAAGACAGCTTTTAAAAAAAGCAACGGAGCATCTCCGTTGCTTTTTTTAAAAGTTGTCCCACTATGTTAAACCCATTTAACATAGCGAGACACTTTAAAAAGCAATGGAGATCTTGCTTTCTCTGCTGCTTTTTTCAAAACTGTCTCGCTATGTTAAATGGGTTTAACATCGCGAGACAGCTTTTAAAAAAAAGCAACAGAGATTCTCTGTTGCTTTTTTCAAAGCTGTCTCGCTATGTTAAACCCATTTAACATAGCGAGACAGACTGTTAAAAGCAACGGAGATCTTGCTTTCTCCGTTGCTTTTGCCCACAGCTCTGATGTACTGCGTAGGCATACGCATGCGCAGTACATCAGAACTGCCATAGAATACCCAGACAGCTGCGGAAGGGCAGCAAGGAGACATTATACAATGCCATTATTTAAGAAAAGTAATTCTTTTTTTTCTTAAATAATGTCATTGTATAATAGCAATAACCCACTTCTGGGTGTGGGTAATGCTGGATTTACCCACGGTTGGCTCTGTTTGGCCACTCGGGCTTCGCCCTCGTGACCAAACCACACCAACAGTGGGTAAATCCAGCATTACCCACACCCAGGCGTGGGTTATTGCTATAATATCTGTGATGTACAAATTACAGTTATTTGTTGGGTACTTCTCTATCAACTCAAGTAAACAGTTTGGCATTAAAAACAGCTGCTTCATTTCCAAAGCCACATCATAAAACTGCTGTTTGCTTACTCCAATCATCCTTCTTATTTGCAAAGAATGTACTCCCAAAGGAGTTAACTAACTTACCAAAACTCAGACATAAATATCTGTCATGTCACACAGAACACACACATGGTAGCTGGCTAGCTTTCTGATCCTCTAGGAATCAATCAGTGGAAAACTAAAGTTCAGTTCTAGACCCAGTCCTCTTTCACATTTCTATTGCAGGCTTGTAAGTAAATAGGGATACATGGCTTCCCAAGTTTACATATATTTGCAAACTAGGTACATCATTCTTTTTCCCAACATGACTAAATTGGACGATTTAAAACAACTTCAAACGTAAAAGTCATGAGCAAACAGAATCGCCATATAGCTGAAACACCTGATGTTCATAAGGGTCATTTGCATATATCCCATGTGCCTCTGTTACAGGAGGTTTGGGAGGTCACTCATTGGAAGTTCTAGCTTGGCTGGAGTTTTCATTTAGTTTTTTCTGTCAGTGTGATCTTCTAACTCTTTGTTTTAGAATGTCAATGGACTTGTAAAACTAGGGAAACCACAGGACAGTCGATATTCCAAAGAGATGAATTAATGCACTGGGAGAACCTGATAAATAAACAAGTGCACTTATTCACAGCCCAAAATGCATGTGCCACAACTGAAATCTTTTATTGAAGCTGTAATTTCCCTTCTGCTTAACTGTTCTTAAACACAGTAAACAAGAGAGTGAAAAATAAAAACAGAACTAACTTAAGCAACTGCAGCAGGGGTTACAAGGGCATACAGGTATGTTTGCGTAGAGATTAAACATTTCTTCCTCTAACAATTGCATGTCTTATGCTAACTCTAAACATTAGGTGAACTGTTTTACAGCAAAAATATAAAAGAAAATTCATACATGTATTAAATACATAAAGTGTGTGTGTGTGTGTGTATATATATATATATATATATATATATATATATATATATATATATATATATATATATATATATATATATATATATATATATATATATATATATATATATACACATATATACATACACACACACACACACACACACACACACACACACACACACACACACACACACACACACACACACACACACACACACACACACCTTAACAGCCCATTTTTTATAAGCAATACTGCCTTGCAGGCTAGGCACTACAGGGAAATAGTAAACCATTAAGGATGGGGAGGTCTTCGTCCTTTGTTATTTTTCCTGTAACATTCACCCCATTATGCATTATTGCTGGATTAAAAAGTTGCAGAAATGAGGAGGTTACTGTCTACTACGATGAAAGTATAAAGGAGGAAATGAGTGACGTTGTATGGAAGAAATGAGTGGCGGTATATGGCGAGTTTTTCTCTTACAAACTAAACTCAAAATGTATATGGACTCTGAAGTCAATGCAAGAGAACAGCTGAGACATGACACCATTTTCAAGATAAAAAAAAAAGAAAAAAGAAAAATGTAGCACTGACTACAGCAAAGATGAGTTAATGCATTAAAGATGAGAAAAATGATATGCAACCTAAAAGGACAAACTTTAAGTGCATGGAAATGAAATAAGATATCAGTACAGTAAAAGTACATCTCATTTTATCAGCAATGACAGGCCATAACTGCCACTATCAAACTTACCAGACCAAACGTTATACGCTTGACTGAGTGAGTCATCAAACACCATTCACAGACTTGTATTTTCTCAAGAGTGGGCAGGACATAGAATTACTATTGCTTAATAAAGGCATTTGTGAAGGCCTCACCCTAAAAAATCCTTTATTCAGCATTGCAAATGCCAAAGCACAGTCCACTGTAAATAAACACAAGCCATCAAATGGCATTTTCCACTATGTCAGTTCTACCACTTCTGATAGGATGCTGTCAGCAATGAGCAATGGCAGTTTGTGTAGTACATTGTCGCAGAACTCTAACAATCCTTTAGGGTCACAAGGTAAATGAGAACATTATATAGCAATGATGGCGAACCTATGACACACGTGTCAAAGGTGACACACCACGATGTTTTGGGTGACACACCAGCATTCACCAACACCCAAGTTACCAAAGAAACTGAATGAACAAAAATACAAGAAATATGTGACCCTGCACTTATCTAATGACTTTTTTTGTTGCTGAATTTTAACAATTTGATGCAATGTGTTCTATATATTTTTTCAGTTCAATTCAAAACTACTATTAAAAGTAGGGACATTTTTGGTGCACTGTTTTAAGCACAATTATCAGTGCACATATAGTTTTCTCTACTGTAAGTCCCTGATTTCTCTTTTACTTTTATAATACATAGCAGCACACATGACTGGAATGCATGATTTTTTTTTAAATAAATGAATATCTAAAGAATTCTCTTTTGGGGGTGTTACACACCAGCAGAGTCAAGCTAGGCACTTTCCAAATTTTTGACACCAAGCCCAACAGGTTCACCATCACTGTCATATAGGAAACAGCAGGAAGGGTGACTTGACACAGAAAAGGATTCTTTTACAGAAGCAAAGGAAAAAGTATTAGGGAAAACAAGACCATCACAATGGAAGAAAGCTGCTACAGTGACAAGAAAATAAAAACAGAGGATATTTATTTATTTATTTAGTTATTATTTATTAACTTTTGTTTACCGGGTTAGTCCAACTGGATACATATCCATTTTCAGTGGAGGCCCGGGGAGAAAAGCTCCAGTTATACAGCATAATAAAATATAGAAAAACATTACATAGCATTTGAACATTACATTTGAAGCACTAGACATTTCAAAAACAACATATTATGATAAAGAAAGGAAAACATAGTTAGGCAGTGACATTTGTATAGAGTAATAGTTCTTGAGTTAACAGAAATAGGAATGAGACAGAAGGAAAAGGTTAATAGGATTGATGATTACAGGAGAAGGGAGTGTAGAGACTAAAGGGAGGGACTAGTAATAATCAATGAAAGTAGTAAAGATATAAGGTAGGGAGTAGAATTATGTTAGTGCCAGGTTTTTTGTAAAAGAAAAGAAAAGTAAAGATAGTCTGGGTTATTACAAGAGCATAACCAGTGACTAGAGAGAAAGAGTTTTAGTTTGGTTTTAAATAATGGGAGAGAGGAGATGGTAGTCAGATCGTTTGGTAGTTGATTCCATATTTTACCCACTGTGTTTGAAAATAGAGATTTGCCTGCTAAGTTATTTGAGAAGGAAATGTGTATCAACATTTTGTTGGCAGAGCGCAGATTCTTCAGGTTATTATAAGGTCTTATAAATGACTGTAGTAATAACAAGAAGTCTGGGCAAAATACCAAGTTCATGCGCTGAATACAGGAGTAAAATGTTAGGATCAGAGAAAATGGGAACAGTAAAACCAATGACAGGACAAAAGGACAGCAACTACTTTCCAAAATGTAGAATAAGAACTTTAGGTTCACTAGGATTACTACGCCTAGGCAGATATTTTTATCAATACTTTATACCACTTTATATTTAAGAGCTGCAGCTACAGCTCTTAAATATAAAGTGGTATAAAGTACTGTTGCTCTTCACAGTACACTAATTACGAAAAGTTTCTTGAATTGGCGCTTACTTATTTTTTTACTTAGAGTTGCTCCGATTTTGAGACATACCCATTTTAAAGGATCTTGGAGACAGCAATATGAGGAATTAATGTAAAACACATAGAAAATAAACATATGCAGATGTTTGTCACCACAGCACTAGTTCTGTAACAAATGTTCAAGTTGCAGAAATCTGCATGACAGCCCCCAGCCCAATCCTCTTGGATATCTCCCAGACAAGGACATCATTTTGATCACAGTGACACCAAACAAAGCCCCAGGCCTGTAAGTGGTGCCCACTATACTTATTTATTTAGCATATGTTTTTCTCTCCCACTTCCTGCCAATCATCAGACAACCTCTCTTGGCCAAATGCCTCATTTGCCACCAACCCCCTTCACAGAAAGTAAAAGCCAGTCAAAGTGGACCAACATTTCACCAGACGTCGGGGGCTTTCCTTATTCTGACACAATCCTTTGGCAAATGCCTGGTAACAAGCTTCGGGTTTCATCATGCAATGGGCATTAGTAAGGATGTGTCACTCACTTCTGCAAAGAACATAACTCGTTGTGACTGTGCTGCCCTCTTGAAGTGAGTGTTACTGTGTAGCCGCCAGTCTAAACTGGCAACAACACCAAGAAACCATGCACCCCGGACATGAAAACTACTTAGTTGCATCATTCCTCTCTTCAACTCTACCAGCACCAACAAGTGCCCAAGCCATTACTCAGACTCGCAGCTTTACCTCTCCATGCCAGAAGAGCTCACAAAAATTGTCCAACAAAGCTTTATAGAATTCTTTGCTAGGATGTGCTTTAGTGCAATCCTGCAGATACTTGTCACACTTGTTATAACAAACAGCAAAACAGTCCAGAAGCCATTTACAGGGGCACTGATTAGCGACTTTCTTTACAAGACTACTAATCATCTTCTCTTGGACATTTGCTTCTGTCTGCCTGCTCTGTTAACGAACATCCATAGTACCCAAAAACCCTTCTACTGGGTTTGAATACATGTTGGTTGAGGTTCACTTTTACAGTTACCATGGGCATGTACATAAAGAAACTATCTTCATGGAACACCAACTAAGGGGAAGATACTGAAAGTTTCTGAAGAGTCCATATCTGTCTGGAAGACAATATGGTCTCAAGAAAGTAAAACTGTGTTAGGAACTTAGACACAGCAGCAAATTTTGAGAATGTTCACAGTTGTAGTAATAACTCATGGGAACTTCCATCTCAGAAGGCTAACAGCTGGTAGACTTCTAGAATTTAATACCCTACCTCTGAACTGGGAGCACACCCTTCCCATCAAGATGTCAGGACATCGTTGGTTTAATATGTCTGCTCACACCATTTGTGTTCTTTCTTGCCATGGCAATGTGGTCTGAAGGCACAGCACCGACAGTCTTGGTGCAAAGGTAGTCCAACCAAAACTCCCAAAGCTGCCTTATCAGATTTTATTGCAACCTGGAGGGGAAGGCACATGGTTAAGGTAACAGAGAGGTACGATAGGAGAAGAGGAAGGCTGACTAAGGCACCTACCCCAATTGAAGGATGCCTATAAGAATGAGAGGAGAGGGGATGAGGGAGGGAGGAACTTGGAACTGAAACAATGAATATATTATAACATCTACAGTTATGATAAGCTCTTAATACAACTGCACTATGTTCATCTCAAAAGTCAATACAGCAGTAATAACCGTTGGGAAGATTCCCAAAGCTTACAGACTAGCTAAGCCTGGACCTTTAGAGTAGTATCTTGCAAGAATGTCCATGTCAAACCATGCTACGATGTTGGATACAATGCCCACATTACAGTGCATGAGGAAATGTGGACAGATGCCCAGACAGCTAAACCCAGGATAGATTAAGTACTGACCACCTCTAAAAAAATAAAAATAAGGCAGTGGCGCCTGAAGTGGTCCTAGTAGAATGGACCTTAAAATGATCCTGGACAGACTTGCCAGGAAAGGAATAACAGAAGGAAATACACTGTGCTAACCATCTGTACATGATTTGTTTGCAGATGGGTTTCCCTTCCTTTACCTTCACTAATGAAATGAACAGCTGTTAAGGTTTTCTTGCTTCTTTTTCCTGTCCAAATAAAATCTCAGCTCCCTGTGCACACTCAGGGAAGATAAAAATCCTTCTCGTTTAAGGCTGACAGAAAAAATATAGGGAGGTGAATGACCTAATTCTATGAAGCACATTAGGCATAAAAATCATAAAAGTTACAGTTCATACATAGTTAACACAAGGATAAAGTCACCCTAAGAAATGTTTTTTTTTTGCACACATGGGCCTGCAATCTGAAATCTTAGTTGAAAAAATCCCACCAAGAATTCATTTTCCAGCTAAATATCAGATGGCAGCAGCTGGTACAAAATGTTGTAAACAGAGTTCCTCCAGAATGCAGTTAAGGTTCTTCTTCTTTTGGCTTTTCCCGGTTAGGGGTCACCACAGCGGATCATCTGTCCACTCATGATTGGCAGTGGAGTTTTACTGTGTCGAGTTGCCAGCCTGGCGCCCAACCTTCCACAGAAGGCACACGCATGCACACACACACACACACACACACACACACACACACACACACACACACACACACACACACACACACACACACACACACACACCTAGGGCCAATTTAGAGTGTCCAATCCACCTAATGCAGTTAAGGTTCTATGCTGGAATAAGTTCCCTCAAAAGCTTGCAGTGGTGTCACTGAAAAATAAAGCTCGGATTACAGCCCAGGCAAACAGAGTTCAAAGAGTAGCTTGTGTGTTTAGCAGCACAGCCAGGAAGGATAGGCATTCCCATCCTATAGGGAGGAAGGGAGTGTTTAGGGCATGATTTCTTTGGTGGAGACCAGAGAAACAACCATTGGATGCCTACTGTGGGTGGCCAAGACTGTGGCCAATGTCATCCCCTTCTGGAAGGAAGGGAAGATACAGAACTTTCACCCACGGCATGATCCGCTTATTGTTGTTACTGAGTGCATCCAAGAAGATAAGAGTGAAAAAAACAGAAAAGATTTGAACCATCCCTGACAGTTGAGTAAATGATGTACCTTCTTGGTCAACCCTCACCCCTGGTGATGGGGGACAAATCAACTGATTTGTCAAGAGGGTGTTGATGACTGGTAGGCAACAGTTGCAAAAAGTACAAATAAATTCCCTCTTAAGAGGGCTAAAGTAATTACACACAGGTCAAGTATACTTTTATCAAGCAGAGGAGAAGTTGTGGATAGAAATGAATAAGGTGCTGAAGGAGTTTTATCTGGGAGGGGAAGATGGCAAGAGTCAAGTGAGATAAGCTGATTTTTCCAGTACAGCAGGGCAGACTGGGATTACCCAGTTTGATGGAGTATTTCAGACCTACACAATTAAGACTCGTATACATAGCACAAGCAGGAAATTATAATTAAAAGTGAAAAGGGATGATGATGAAACAGGGGGGAGGCTCAAGAAACAAGGAGAGACTGGGATTTTGGATGCAGGGCCTTTAAGGAGAATAACAATAATCATACAGAATATTATATCCATAAAGTAGCAGAAAGTATTCTAAGAACTCGACCAATATGGGAATGAAGAAAGGAGATTCTGCCGATAGGGATGACTGCAATTAGGGATACAGACAACAGGCAAGAGGGGGCTGGAATTTACTGGAGAAAACTGGCAAAAGAACCAAGGTATTGGGAGCAAATAACTACAGAGAGAAACATGATAGAATGGGAAGATATCAAGAATTTATTTAGACTGCAGGTCAGAGATTGAGTTCAATCCCTGATAGGAAAGGCAGAGTATAGGCAAAGAGAAGGAAATGGAAGGGGGGTCCTAAACAAAACAGACCAGCACTAGTAGAGTCTTTAATAGAATCTACAAGAGAAGCTGCCATTAACAAGAGGAAGAATTAGTTGTTGTTGTGTCTTTCGGCTTTTCCTGGTTAGGGGTCGCCACAGCGGAACTCCGGTCCGCTAATGATTGGCAGTAGATTTTTGTGTGCAGAGTTGCCAGCCCTGATGCACAACCTTCAACAAAGGTACGCCCATTCACGCATGTCTCCACACAGAAGACGCTCTAGCTGAGAATCGAACAGGACAACGTCTTACTGTGAGGTGACAATGCTACCACAGCAGCACCACCACAGTATCAAAACGAAGAATTAGTACAGCATATAAAATATTTTATGATACCTATATGAATCAATCAGAGGAGGTTAGAAAGGATTGGGAAGAGAGACTGGATAAACAATTCACAAAGAAACAATGGGAGGATACACGTATGTCTCCTAAATATGCAACATCATCTAGAAAATTTAGGATTTTACCTGGAAATGTTTACATAGATATTTTTATAGAACTCCAGAGAATGTTTCCTCAGGCAGACAGCAAATGTTGGAGGTGTGAAGGGGAAGAAAGAGGTAACTTGGGAATACATTTTCTGGGAGTGGGGCAAGTTGGTGGACTAAGGATTTCCTGCGGGATGCACTGTTGGAGATGCTGGGTAGGTAGATTGGTCTGACAAGGAAGATGATTTTTCTGAGCTATGATACAGCATTGGAATAGCTTAAACATGGTAAGGCCTCGCTGTGGCTGCCAAAAAAGCAATTACTAGAAAATTGCAGAGTACAAGCAAAGAGAAAGAAGTAATGGGGGGGGTCCTAAATGAAACAGACCAGCACTGGTAGAGTTTTTAATAGAATCTAGAAGAGAAGCTGCCATTAAAAAAGGAAGAATTAGTATAGCATATAAAATATTTTATGACAACTGTAAGAATCAGAGGAGGTTAGAAAGGATTGGGAAGAGAGACTGGATAAACAATTCAAAAAGAAACAATGGGAGAATACATGTTATGTCCCCTAAATATGCAACATCAATTAGAAAATTTGGGATTTTTGCCTGGAAACGTTTACACGGATATTTTTATACTCCCAAGTAGTCTCCAGAGAATGTTTCCTCAGGCATACAGCAAATGTTGGAGGTGTGAAGGAGAAGAAAAAGGTAATTGGGAATAAATTTTCTTGGAGTGGGGTGAGTTGGCAGACTAAGGATTCCCTGCGGGATGAACTGTCGGAGATGCTGGGTAAGCAGGTTGGTCGGACAAGGGAGATGATTTTTCGGCGCTATGATATAGAACTGGAATAGCTTAAACATAGCAAGGCCTTACTGTGTCTAATAATGGTGGCTGCCAAAAAAAGCAATTACTAGAAAATGGAAATCAAAATCTAAACCAACTATATTGGAAATCTTGAATATAGTAACAGAGATAAAAAAACTGGAATGGAGATCTTTAGAAAAGGGTAGGAGCAAACTATATAGGAAAAAATGGGAATTGTGGAAAAATACATACAAGGGAGGAATACATTTTAAAAGATGGCAGGACTTAAATGAGCTATGAAATGTTTCGGTGAAAAAGATTGGGTAAATTACATGTGATGTATGTTTGCAACTCAGAGTGTGTCAGTATGGTTTGTGATGTAAAATGCTTGCAACTAGGATTGTGTAGGTGTGGTTTGTTTTCATTTATATAAATGTATGACTGCCTATGTAGTACGTGATGGTTTAATAAAGATGTTTCTTGTTTAAAAAAAGGCAGGAATTGAATAATGTAATGTTGTTTAGGTTTTATAATACATAGCAATATATGTGAAGTATAATGTTTGTTACGTTAATATAGTTGATTATTTTTTTATGAATGTAAAGTTGCCTAGGCCACAAGTGATAATTCAATAAAGGTGCTTGAAGAAAAAAAAGTGGGTTAAAGTGTAACACTCCCTTTAGGAACTGCATTATAGGCAATAAGTAAGACAGAGTTTGGGATCCCAAGGCATAAGCTGAAAACCACATTAACATGTACCTTTACACAGCCATTCAATAGCAGTGTTTACAAAGGTCTAACATGTAAGTGAGGATAAATGACATACACTGCACATGAATCCTGTTCCCCCTCCTTCTGCAAAGGAAAAATCTTTGCCCTTTAGCTATCCTATAATTTTCTTCTATTTGGTTTCCAAGCCTTCCTTAAACTGTACAGCATGTTCTCTGAAAATGTGCCTAAAGTAAATGATGGTCAAACCATCAGTCCTCAGGCTGAGGTATACAAGTGATTCCTTGTGTTTTGTCAAGAAGTCTACATGCTAGCATAACAGGCTCTGTCTTTGCTAAACTTAATAGAAGGGAGAAAATGTTACCTGGCCAGAAAAGGGGACTATGATTAGCATTTTTGGCTTGTCATCTATCTACTGTTCAATGCTGTGGATTAATGGTGTTGCAGGAAAATTAGAGAGACAGATCTGCACAGTTTACAAAGGAAGGTGTTTGTTGCCCAGGTCTCTGGCTATCCTGGTACAGAATTCACCTCAGTAGTCCAGAGACGCAAAAAATCTCCATTCCTGGCACATCTCATAATTGAACTTAGTCTAGAAATGCATTCCTGTTTAGTATCCACTTATGTGGTTCTGCCTCTGCACTACTCAGCTGGTCTGCTAAGTACACTTGAGCAACAGCTAAGAATGGGTTCCTCCCTGCTTTCTGATGTACCACATCACTGTGATGGTGTCTGTGATGATATGCAGAATTCCCTGCTCTCAAATCAGCTTGAATAACTTGATGGATAGAAAGAAAGCCAACAGCTTTTTTATATTGGTCCATCTTTTACTCTAGGTTTTGTTCCAGATCCCTTGGCTTCATAGGTTTTACAACTAGGCTCCTCAGGCTGAGTCTGAAGGGTCTATAGTGCGTACCTATGTGTCTAGGCCCACCATTTAAACTAGCCTTGACTGAGAAGCATTCAATGGATCCACTAGAAGAGATCTTTCTTGATGCAAGATAATACTGGTATGTAGCACTACAGGAAATGGAAGCACTGTACTTCTGTTCTTCAGGTTAAAATTATAGATTCCTCACCTTACCAGGGATACTGTCAAAATGGAAGAGGCCACGTAGGCCAGCGCTCTCAGAAATTCTCTTAAAGTAATCTCTGCTAGTTTTACTGACCTGAAGTAGTCTTACAGGAAATGCACGTTGCGGGACACCACAAAGACTTCCTCTCCACTGTCTCTCTAGGAACAGGACTTGTCTACAGAGTACTAGATCAGATTTTGGAAGGTTTAGAGAGGCACCTATGGTTTGAACGCAAGTTACAGTAAACTGTACAGCCTTCAGAATCTCCTCTCGTGTTCACATCTGAATGAGATAGTTATCCAGATAAAGGCAATATGTAAATGCCCCTGGTTCAGCAGTAGGCAATTACTGGAGCAAAGCAATTTGTGAACACTTTAGGTCCTCCACACTGCCTCAGTTAGGCAGCAGACAGGATATATATAAAGCTAGCAGCTCACCCACTGGAATGGTCAAGAAGCCACAAAGCAAACCAGCACCATAGATCACAGCATTAACTTCCCTGCTGAAGGGCATAAGAGAATGTAGTCACTTTGGAAAGTTATGCTCTAGCCCAGAAATGAAGTGCCCCCATCCAGGTATGTCTGACTGAAATACGGTTTAAAATGTCAAGATAACAACATGTAAAAACGAATGTATGGATTACCTAAAATTTCAATTGTGAAGATATGGAGTTACTGAGGCATTTTACATATACAGTGGATATAAAAAGTTTGCACACCCCTGGTAAAATGACAGGTTTTTCTGATATAAAAGAAAAATGAGACCACAATAAATCATTTCAAAACTTTTCCCACTTTTAATGTGACCTATAACCTGTACAATTCAATTGAAAAAACAAACAAATCTGTTAGGGGAAAAAATATAAAAAATAAAATACGTACAATATGCTGGTTACAAAAGTGTGCACACCCTTAAACTAATACTTTATTGAAGCACCTTTTGATTTAATTGCAACATTCAGTTTTCTTGGGTGCACACTTGACATCAATAAAAGAGACGGATTAACCCCAAATAAAAATCAGCTGTCCTAGTAGGATTTTCCTGACATTTACTCAGTTGCCTGCTAAAGCAAAAGCCATGGTTCACAGAGACCTTACAAAGCATCAAAGGGATCTCATTGTTGAAAGGTATCAGTCAGGAGAAGGGTACAAAAACATTTCCACAACATTGTATATACCATGGAACACAGTGAAGACAGTCATCAAAAAGTGGAGAAAATATGCGATAACACTGACATTGCAAAGAACTGGACATCCCTCAAAATTGATGAAAAAAACAAGGTGACAACTGGTCAGGGAGGCTGCCAAGAGAAATACAGCAACACTGAAGGAGCTGCAGGAATTTCTGGCAAGTACTGGTTGTGTACTCCATGTGACAACAATCTCCCGTATTCTCCATATGTCTGGACTATGGGGTAGGGTTGCAAGATGGAAGCCTTTTCTTACACAGAAAAACATCCAGGCCTGGCTAAAATTTGCAAAACAATACATCAAATCTCCCAAAAGCATGTGGGAAAATGCGTTATGGTCTGATGAGATTCAGGTTGAAATTTGGTCACAATTCCAAAAGGTACGTTTGGCGCAAAAACAACACTTCATATCACCAAAAGAACACCATCCCCATGGTGAAGCATGGTGGTGGCAGTATCATGCTTTGGGAATGCTTTTCTTCAGCTGGAACTGGGGCTTTAGCAAGTTGGAGTGAATCATGAACAGTTCCAAATACCAGTCACTTTTGGCCCAAAGCCTTCAGTCGTCTGCTAGAAAGCTGAAGATGAAGAGGAATTTCACCTTTCAACAGGACAATGATCCCAAGCATACATCCAAATCAACAAAAGAATGGCTTCACCAGAAGAAAATTAAAATTTTGGAATGGCCTAGCCAGAGCCCAGACCGAAATCCAATAGAAAATCTGTGGATGACCTGAAAGGGCTGTGCACAAGAGAGGCCCTCGCAATCTGACAGATTTGAAGTGCTTTTGCAAGGAAGAGTGGGCAAATACTGCCAAGTCAAGATGTCCCATGCTGATATACCCAAGAAGACTGAATGTTGTAATTAAATCAAAAGGTGCTTCAACAAAGTATTACTTTAAGAGTGTGCACATGTAACCAACGTATTGTACGTTTTTTTATTTTTAATATTTTTCCCCCCCAACAGATTTTTTGTTTTTTAATACAATTGTACAGGTTATAGGTCGCATTAAAGGTGGGAAAAGTTTTGAAATGATTTATTGTGGTCTCATTTTTTTATATCACAAAAACCTGGCATTTTAACAGGGGTGTGAAAACTTTTTATATCCACTGTACATACATAAATATCATATGAAGAAAAACAATAACCATATAATACCTTAAAACAGAACCATTTACAAGCATGCCGTAATAAAGGTATGTATTAAAATCAATAAGAATCTTAAAAATTTCAAGTTCACGTTATAGATGCATGCCAGTGGTTTTAGTACCACTTGTAACTATCTTACAGTACTAATGTCTCAAGTTTCTATTACTAGGTTTGGAAATCCAACTAAAATTTTATAAATCAAAAGAATCAGCAGCATGACTTTAAAAATATATAGCAATTACACAAGTATAGCAACAAAAACTTGCAACAGAATGGATTTATTTACAATTTGCTAACAGACTGAGTAAGTGGGCTGGTCCATGGGTCATTTTCAGCCATGACCAGTGTCATAACTGCATGGGAAAAAGGCCATGTGTTTCCATGTATGTGTTGCACATATTTATATACATCACTTAAATAACAGATCCACCTCTCCAAAGGCAGCCCCAAATCTCCCTCAATGCACTGGTGAGTGCACACTCACGCACACATGCGCGCGCGCGCAGACACACACACACACACACACACACACACACACACACACACACACACACACACACACACACACACTGTTAAATCCAGTCAATTAGCATGCTTCTGGAAGGGAAACAGATTTCCCAGAGGAATTAAAACCATGCTACTAAAACTTCATTTCTTTTCAAATTGAACAGCTTTCAGAAAGACACATGGTATACTGAACTTTGTTGATATCAGACAAATGGTGTTGACAATGTGAAAGTGGGCATGACTTACATCAGGCTACAAAGCCATTATAATTTAAACTTGTTTATATTTTTGACTAGAAAAAAAATCACAGCACAAATCATACGAGAACAGCCTGTTGAACACAATGTCATTATCAGATGCCAGTTTTAAAACTCTTGAACATTTGGCTTCTTGCTATGTACCTTGCATCGGTTTCACCTCACAAATCAGCTTATTTTTTTTAAATAAACTACAACACATATGTGGCATATCAATTCCCATAACATCCCCCAAAATGTTTATTTTACCCTGCTTTTCAAACTATCACTTTTCCACACCAGAATTTCTGCATTTCACAGAGCTAAACAGTGCAACTATCTTTATGACTGCATTTAAATGTAAAGCTTTTAGATTTTCACATTACCTCACTATTTACGGGCACATCCCTATTTTCCCTTCAAAGCAGTCAAGCCATGACCCAGAGTCAGGATGTAAATGTTGCCCTATTCACTTCTGCAGCTGTTCTTGCCCATTCTGACATACCTCAAAGCCCACATGCAGCTGGATATAGAACATTTTTCACTTTAATAAAGTCTGAAGCAGGCTTCCTGTCTCTTCACATCATTCACTACATTCTAAATTGGTCTTAAATACATCTACTCAGCATTGATTAAATGCTTGGTGTATTGCCAATGGGATTCTGCTAATGGTCAACTGTTATTTCATATACCATTTTACTGTTTCTGATGGTCTCACATAACCTGCATAGGAAAGGTTTATGCCATTTTCAGATGAACCCTGTGCTTTCAGCTCTTCGTGGTCTCTGAACATAATCCATCAAGACATGCTAAACGTTTTCATACATAAATTTATAGTACTAAGAACAGACTGTTAAAAGGAAATATTACACAGATTTAATCATTCCTTTACCTGATAATCAGTAAAAGACAGCTAACCAATGAGAACTAAATGCAGACTAAACTACTAGGCCAGTTCAAACGTCAGTGCCTTCTTAATGCAGAATTTACAAACCTATTTCACAGGTTTTCTTCTTTTTCTTTATTCTGCGTTTTTCTTCTTGTGCCTGTCTCATGCACTTTTGTACCCCTCATCACACACACACACACACACACACACACACACACACACACACACACACACACACACACACACGCACACACACACACTGCCATTGCTGCAGACAGATGCATGCACATCATACTCATTGCTGCAGGCACATGCATGCATATCATACTCCAACATTGCTGCAGACAGATGCATGCACATCACACTTCCACTCTGACATTGCTGCACACAGATGCAAGCACATTACACTCACTCTGACATTGCTGCAGACAGATGCATGCACATAGCACCTTTTTTGCAAAGTAATACTTTTTCCTGTTCTCCAACTTATCTCTTCCAAGCTTACATTTGGCATGGAAATGCAGTGTAAACAGTTCAATTTCTTAAAGACGTCACACTTCAGTGTCTTACTTGTGCAGTCAGGGTGTTGAAATACTTTTTTTGCATCCTTGGAAATGTCCTTACCTCCAAGGTACACACACAAATATTTTTTTTTCCATAGCAAATCACCAGTCTTTGAAAACATAGTTCCTACAACACCTAATGGACCTACCATCCTGCTAGGCATCAGGAATTCACGTCATCCATGGGGTGGGGGGTGCATCAGTAAATCAACATCATCCATTGGAGGGAGTACCAACTTCCACTGGGCATTTACATTTTGGAACCCTCAGGTGAGAGCCAGGTGTTGATGCATTGTCATCAGCGGTTGGCTAAAGATTTTATACTACACATTGTGGTCCTCCTTGCCACTGTCATTCGGTAAATGTCTATAATGCTGGACACTGCACATATCTGTTGTCACTGTTACACTGATTCTTTAACATTCACATAAGCAACCATCAAGACAGGCAGAAAGAAATTCACTTTACCATTTCATTCAACACACAGCATCTCAAAAGGAAAACAATCACTTCATCTTGCACACCTGGGGAAGGGGGGATCTCCCAAGGGTGATATTTCATGAAGATACATGACGTGTTACATAAGGACAGTCAATATATAGGGCTTTGTATTTTTCAGGTGACTATCTAGAAGCATTTACAATTTTGACTTTATGTTATTTGTTCCACTACTAAAAATTCTCTAGGATTATTGGAAAATTTGATGGATCGCTCCACCCCCCCCATCCCCCCATGTACACACAATAATAAAAATTCAATAATTAATTATAATCATAAAACTGACAAAAAAAGAAAAACAGCATATTAGTAGTTAATGTGGAAGGCATGACAGAAATAACATACAACTGCATTTTTAAAATGTGTACAAAGCAAGAAACCTGGGTGAAAGTAGTTACAGGCAGTGGGAAAGAGTAGCTAAAACTAAGGACAGAAATACCCAAGCAGAATGAAGCAAATATAGTATAAACTACACTCAGTGTAAGAAGCCATCTGCAACACACAGATGAGAGGACTACAAAGATGAGACAATTAGAAAGGGTACCAAAGAGAAAAGAAAAAAAATGACCTGATAAGAAATGCAATGTGCGTACAAACGCACCTCCATAGCAGTATGATTTTTGGTTCAGAAATGGATACACCGGTTGACAGTAAGTGACTGGAAGAAAAACAAGTTACTACTGGTAACTACCGTGACTCTTCATAAGCATTGTAACTTTTGTTTAATAAAAGGTAAGTATTTTAGCACCTTTTTAAATAGCATTACAGGACAGGCGGTTGTAGTGTGCGACTCGGTCATCTTGTCACCACTTCTAACATTAGGTAACCATCCTTTGGAAGGATGATGACCTTTTGATTGCCTAAAATGTTGATACCATAACACTAAGGGGACATACAACACCTTGTTACCAATACATGTAATCCCGTACGAATTGCAGGAGGAGTCATTACTGGGCATATTGTGGGTGCTGCGAAGAGCACTTTTAGCGGACATCAAATATTGAAACAATGCTGATTTCATGAACTTTAATCATACTCTGAATTAGGAAAGGGGTCCATTCTCATCATGGCATTTGAAACCCGAAAGACTTGGAGAAATTTTTAAAAAAGTATAATCTAAATCCATTTCCCAACACAATGCAGTGCCTCTCACTGAACAACCAAACACATCAAAAGCCTTCACGGAGTTATCACAGACAAACTAAAATTTTGAGATTATCCTTATTATCCTTATTTTGTGGCCATACAAATCATGCATAGTGCAGGGGATAAATATTTCTGGCAAGGCACCAAGTCCTGTCCCCCCCCCCCCGCATCCGCATGTGGGCTGGGCTGCTCTCATTACTGCCTGCCACTCATACATACCAACTCTGAAAACACACAGAACATGAAGAAAGACTGTTGGCACCATGAAATACCTACTGTCTATGGTCTTCTTTAAATCAGTGCTTGCACAATCTCCAAGTTTATGCATAAAGGTACTGATTGACAAGTGTAGTAGAACGCCAATGCTGCTTGACAAACAGCATCACTGATGAGTCAGAGTTGATCATCAGATTTGATGATGTGTGCAATGAGAAAAAAAAAAAGCCGGTTTTCCTGTAAGGAAAATATATAAATGAGGAGAATGCCAGAGTACGATTTTAAAAGTAAAGGAAAAATATAAGTATTTTAAGCCGTTGAGTGAGGCAGGTGCCATGGTTCCAGCGGTGACACACTGTGCAAGAGGGGGTACCAGTGTTGGCATGGCCAGTCTGGTGCAATCAGTATTGTCCTTGGTTTGTCCTGTTTGATCTTTAGCAAAACCTTTGAGAGGAGAGGCAGAGGGGTAAAGGTATAAACTGAGAGGCTTTCCCAGGTGAAGGACAGGGCATCCACTTTCCAAGCTAGACTGTGGGAAGTCCTTGTGCAGAAATTGTCCAATTGGTAGTTCTGAGGGGAGACAAACAGGTCTATCTCTGGATTCCCCCATTTGATTCTCAAAAGGATGAATATCTTTGGTTCCAGTTTCCACTCGTGTGGGTCAATGAGATTTCTGCTTAGGTTGTCTGCCAGTGAATTTAGCTTGCCTGGCAGGAATTGAGCTTGTAGGTGCACTTGGTAGCTCAAGGCTGTGTTCCACAGAGCGATGGCTAGTCTGTAGAGAGGGTACGAGTGGTTCCCCCCTGCTTGTTTATGTACCACATAGCAGTGGTGTTGTCTGTCTTTGCCAATAATTGTCCTGGAAGAATGTGATCCTTGAAGGCTGTCAAGGAATTCTGTACAGCTAACATTTCTTTTTGATTGATATGCAGGTGCATCTGATTCGGGCTCCATTTGCCCAGAATGCACTGCCAAGTGAGCCCCCCATGTATAGTCTGATGAGTCTGTTAGGGTTTGGGCGGCAGGGGGTAGAGTGAATGGGAGTCCCTTGATGTGGTAGCAGACCTCTGCCCACCAAAGGAACTCTGTCTTTATGCAAGGAATGATGGGAATCATTGATTCCAGGTCCTGAGAATGTTGACACCATAGGCTTTTTAGATAACATTGTTGTTGTTGTTGTGTCTTTCAGCTTATCCCGGTTAGGGGTCGCCACAGCGGAACTCCGGTCTGCTAATGTTTGGTAGTGGATTTTTACATGCCGAGTTACCAGCCCTGACGCATAACCTTCAACGAAGGCACGCCCATTCACGCATGCCTCCACACAGAAGACGCTCTGAGAATCGAACGTGACAACGTCTTGCTGTGAGGCAACAACGCTACCGCAGCACCACTACTGCGGGTTTCCTCATATGCAGTCTTGCATATGGAATTAGTAGAATGCAAGAGGCCATGAACCCCAGGGCTTGTAGGATTTTCCTTGCAGATAGCTGGGTGTTTGTGGCCAGTAGTTTGAAGTAGGCTGTCAAATAAACTTGTTTTACTGGCATGAGGTAAGCCATCTGGGAAGTTGTGTTCAAGCTTGCTCCCAGGAATACAATTTGTTGGCAGGGTACTAGATGAGATTTCTTTTCGTTTATGGTGTACCCCAGTGAGGTTAGCAGTTTCTTTACAAATGCCAGATGATTTAATAGTATGTCCTGGATTTCTGCCTGAATTAGACAATCGTCCAGGTATGGGTATATTTGAATATTCCTTTGCCTGCAAAATGCAATGACTGGAGCTAGACACTTTGTGAATACCCTGGGCGCAGTAGATAAGCCAAAGGAAAGTGCAGAGAACTGATAGTGCATGGAGCCTGCTCTGAAGCGTAGGTATTTCCTGCAAGATTCCCTTATTGGAATGTGCAGGTAAGCTTCCTTTAAGTCTAAGGTTGCCAACCAGACATCTTTGCCTAGCATAGGAAGCAGCTGTTGAAGTGTTGGCATTTTGAATTTTGGGATTACCAAACAGGTGTTTAGAATAGAGAGGTCCAAGATAGGATGCCAGGAGCTGTCTTTTCTGGGTACCACGAAAAGTCTTGAGTAAAAACTTTGTCCTCTTTCTTCTGCTGGGACAGGCTGAATAGCTCTGATACTTAGAAGAGAGAGAGAACATGCTGTCGAGCCTCTTCCCACTGATTTGGGGGGTAGGTCTGGCCAACCGTTGGGGGTTGGTAAGGTGTGGAATCTGTATCCTTGGAAAACTATATTTAAAACCCATTTGTCCTGGGTAATGAGTTCCCAGTTTTTTGCATGCAGGACGATCTTTCCCCCTAAGGGAGCATGCAGTTGAGCAGGGCTGGGAAGGCTTAAGGTTAAGTCATTGTGACATTTTTCCATAGGGGGGTGTCTTACTACTTCCAGCTTTGGAAGTGAGAGCCCCCCACTGCTTAGGCATGTGAGTACCTTGAGACTGTAGCCTAGGTGGTCTGCTGTTCCTGGGTTTGGACTGAAAAGGCCTGGAAGAGACAGGGAAGGACCAATTCTTAGAAGGCCAATGCTTGCTAAATCTAGGAGGCTGTACTTGCAGGCAGTCTTTAACAGTTTGCACAGATTTAGCTTTTTCCTCCATCTTTTTAAGGACGACTTCTGCTTTGTTGCCAAACATGCGGTCTTGGTTTAACGGAGCATCCATTAATTTAACTTTAACATGATCTGGCAAATTTTGCTCCTTAAGCCAAGCATGCCTTCCAACTACAGACCCAGTGACAACAGCCCTGCAAGATGCTTCTAAAGAGTCAAAACCACATTGCAAAGTATGTTTACCAACTTGTTCAGCAGAATACATTAACTCTTGTAATTCTTTACTTTCAGCACAGTCATGAATCAACACCATTTTCTGTTTAAGTAGTCCCATAATATGCTGCTGATACTTTAATATATGAAACTGGCAATTTAAGGACCTAATGGCCAAAGTAGCAAGTGTATACCTTCTTACCCCATCTTTCCAAGGCCCTGGAATCTCTACCAGAGGAGGTAGAGTTTTTGGCAGTAGTAGCCTTAATGCCCTTAGGTCCTTGGGAAATGTTCTCGGAGTCCGCAGTAGGATTCTTGAAGAGGAACTTGTGAGAGTCAGGTACTCTGTAATACTTGTCAGACTTCCTAGGAGCTGGAGGTAAAGTGTCTGGGGCCAGGCTAGATTCCAAAAAGGCATCATCTACAATGTCCAGGATAGGAGGGATAGCTAAAGACCTATGTTGAGGGAGGAGTAAGAATTTCCTAAGCCTCTTTTTGAAGTCAGAGTAATCCTAGTTTTCCCAACGGAAATGCTCCCTAAGAGTGTGCAAGGTTTCACCAAAAGAAAAATCTTCTGGAGGGGAAGCAGAGGGAATGGAATCCTCTGCATCAGAATCCTCATAGGTAGATAAGGGTAAATCCTGGTAATCAGAAGAAACAGAAATTTCAGAATCCTGATCAGAAGAATCAGAAGGAAAATCAGTTCTAGGTCTCTTAGAGGGTGAAGGCTGGCTTCCCCTAATTAAAGTAATAAGGTCTTCAGCCTATCTTATCATTTGTTATTTTAGGCATATGGGCCTGACCATGTGGTTTGGATGTCGGTTTTCTAGGCGTGGGTCAAGTTTTAGGCCTTGAAGAAGAAGATGGCGTCGGTTTGAAATGCAAGTCAGTAGGCCTGAATACACCCTCAGAAGCCGGTGCCTGCACAGTGGTTCCGGACCCATCCAAGGTAGAGACATCCACAGGTTTCACAGTCGAAGAAGCATCTCGCGGCATACCAGACTCCGAATGGGTCTCAGTAGAGGCCTGTGAATCTGTAGTAGCAGGTATCAGGGCCTGCGAAAGCACCTCACTGAGTACCGGCGAACTGGCGACTAGCTTAATGGAAGCGTCGTCGGCAGCTTTGGACCTATGCAGTCTGTCTCTGTCTTTATCTTTACGTTTTTTCGGAATGTCGGTAGTCAGATGGCTTACCGAAGCCATTTCTGGATAGTTAAACAGAGTACCAAAATAATTTGCTGCAAAAAGAAAGACGACAAATAGTCCTGGGTTTGAATAAGGCACAAAACCGACAGCGAGGGACGTCGTGGTCTGGGCCTAAGCAAGGAATGCAATACGAAATAAAATATTTATGAGGCATTTGCTTTCCACAGGCAATACAATTGTTAACTTTTACTGACATCGGTTAAGAGCAAGAAAAAGGATCCCCAATGGGGTACTTAGCTTTTTTGATGACTTTGGTTCTGAAACTCAAAAACGAAAATTTCAGGAGTCGGCCGACCAGCACTTGCGAACTGCTTCTGCTTCAGGCACCGCACAGCAAGAAAGACTGGTGTAATGGCATCGGCTGCATGTTTTATACCCCTGATGACCTGATATCATGGAAGAAGAGGCAGCATCCAATGCAGGAATCCAAGACTTTGACATTCAGGCTGGCTGAGGGCTACCTGCAGGCAGATAACCCAAATGTAATGACTGCAACAGTGAAACATGAAGAACATCTATGCAAACACTTCCAAGCAAAAATCCTAAACCAGGGGTGTCCAACCTTTTCAGTTGCAAGGGCCGCATTGATTCAACAGAAATGGTCTGGGGGCAAACGGCAAGTGAGGACCAAAAAAAAAAAAGGTCTCACATTAACTGAAGAGCAAAAAAAAAAAAACACAGGTTTATGCGGACTAATGTGGCTGTATTGTAGGTTAATTTGAACAATAAATAAATTAATAAATGCATAATATTATAATATTTGCCCTAAAATTCAATATCTCATAACCATCCTATGACCTTCATAGTTGAAGTTGTTAGTAAGCCATTAGTATGTGTTCCACATTTTGCCCATTTGTTTCACATTATAAGGGCTAATGTTCCTCATTTTTGAGATCAAAGGTTGAGAGCTATGGTACATACTGAAAGCAGAGAGTTTCTCTTTCTAAAAATAAATTATCTACTAATCTACGCCAAAGGCAAGTGTGTGACCTGTTGTGCCACTGACACTGCTGTACAGTAATGTTATTCCATGATTCAAGGATAAGAAAGTGGGTTTCATTAAGAAATGTTTTTTCACCCATGTATAATGCAGAATCATTACAGTAGGCTTAGTCCCCCCCCCATACACACACACACACACACACACACACACACACACACACACACACACACACACACACACACACACACACACACAAGGATTTGAATTATCTTAATACTTTATACGAGATTACCCTTTCAGAAAGACCAAGCAAGCAGCCTTTTTATTGTTGGTAAGTTAATGTTAAATAATATATGCATTCAGCAAGTCTCTCTTTAACAGCAGTAACTGCATTAAACATCACAAAACTGTGACTTTGCAGGGATGACAATGCAAATATATGTTTTGCACACACACACACACACACACACACACACACACACACACACACACACACACACACACACACACACACACACACACACACACCAGGAGCTTGTCTGATGACTCCAGTACCCACACAGCCCTTTCATTCTGGAGACATAGTAGCTGGGCATTTCATGGCTGACCAAGAGCCTATAACAATTTGTTCCCACCCTGAAGTCCCTTTCAGCCTTTCTGCTCCCTAGTGAGAGTTATTAATATATATACTTATATAGGAAGCTGACAAGCTTTCTGACACGGTGTGGCCTACCCTCTCCTCTGTGGGAGAACTCCTCCTTATTAGTTCCTGTGAGCTTGCTATTGCTGTCTTCTGAGGGGAAGCATACTTCCACATGCTGAATTTCCCTCCACTTTGCTAGTGGTAAGCATTATGAGAGCAAGGGCTCAGCTGTCTGAAACTACACCTGGTAACACCTAGTAATCCTACTACATGTCACCCTTGTGGAGAACTAGAACCAAGCTGGCATCCCCAGATCATCCCCAACTTCCCAGTTTATCTCCCATAGGCAGCTGAGCAGCTTCTTGAACTCGGGTCATCTGTGCATAATCAGGGCTTTATCCTTCTACATCACGGAGCTGGTCAGGAACCATGTGAAAATACTGAGCATAGCATAATTATTAGAATGGGCAGACAGTTATGCTCCTAAGACTTGGGAACAACATAAAGATTCCTATGTTCCTTTGATAATGCCAGCAAGTTTTCCATGTCTAGAGTGACTGTATGACTGCAGACTTTTGTGGAATATTTGATCTTACTGTGTTTGCAGAGATATAGGTTTAATGACATGTTAGTAGGCTTTAATGGACGATTAAATATATGGTTAGAGTAATGTTAATTTGTAAGTACTGTGTCTGTACAAAGACTGTGAAACTAGTATACACCACACACACACATATATATATATATATATATATATATATATATATATATATATATATATATATATATATATATATATATATATATATGCTTTATCCACTGTCTGTAACTCTCTTTCATAGGCACATGATCACTGTCTCCCTCACTCTCCCTTTCTTGTACAACCTTTTGCTAACAAATAAAGTATACAAGTCCAAATTCTGTAACGTTAAAAATCCACTTGCAGAGTGTCATGTATATTTTTTGATGTGCATTATAGGCTGCATTTTATGTTTTTTCATGATTCACTGGCAATAATGATATAATTTAAAAAAGGTGCAAAAAAAGGTTGCTGAACCTTTTACAACACATTAACCAAGCAAAGAGGAAAATTGTTAAAATGTCAATAATGCTAAACTTCAACCAGAAGGCTGTAGTTATTGTTTACACAAGTAGCTTTTACCCATACACTTAATTATGACCTGTTACACAAATATGCTTCTAGCAAAAATCTAAGACAAATATGAGGATCAGGAGGACACAACACCTTACAAACATAGCTGATATATTTTGGACTCCTTACTCCAGTCCCATCTTGTATTTGGATATTAGATTCATAGAAGTGAATTAACTGTTATCTTATAGCACTCCAAAATGACGAAATAAGTCATTAATTCAAGTCATCAGCTTTTACAAAAGTAATAAAAACAAGTGTGCTTGTATATGGACAGTTCACCCTCTATTCCCCAGACAGCCCATATCTATGTTTACTATGAATTTTCTTAACCTTGACGATAATGGAAAAGTCCCTCAACTCCAAAGTGCAGCCAACTGTAACTAACAAGATAATGAGACTCGATACTCATGGTCGAACAATGCTGCCTTCAAAGAAAGTTTCTTCCCATCCAAACCTAAGCACCACTAAGAGTACTTAATCATTTGTATATTGCAGGCTTAGTATGAAAAACGTGTGTATGTGTGTGTGTGTGTGTCTGTGTGTGTGTGCTTGCGTGTCTGTGTGTGTGTGTAATCAGGAAATAAAAAACAGAGCTGACCTAATGTAATTTCCTTTTATATTTCCCTTTATGAAATAATAATGAATAAGCAGAAAAAATGACCGTAAGAAGCTTGATAAAATTCTGATCTAAGGTGGTGATACTTTGATTCTTTATTATAGATTACCCTGAGATTATGTTTTCAAATTGTAGCACATGGCTATGAACGGCGTAAAAATACAAAGTCTGATGCTACAAATTTCAGTGCAATAACACACCATCCCAAGCATAGACAACAAAACACACTTTGCATTTCTGCAGTAGGAAGCTACACATACTTCAAACACTCATCCTCATTTTTCATGACCTCCACATCTCCAAAATTATTCTGGTTACATCAAATACCCATAAACAATGAAGGCAAATGCCTTTTCCAACAGATGGATCCTGCTACCCATAGCTGCCTACATTAAACTGACTCCCTCATGAAACAGACCCAACAGAAAACAAACTACAGCGAACTCATGCAACAACCTTAGGTCAATATGCTTTTAGCAACCTTCATTTATTCTAATCATTGTACACAGAATACACAACCAGAATAAGTCTGACCACTGTAGCTTAGCTTACCTTTTACTGCTGTAAAATAGATGTTGTAGTCAGGTAAATAAATCCAACTTCTTCGCCGCGATCTCACTCCTTCCTTCACCGCAAATGAAAAAAAAACGACCGAACGGTGTTTTGGCACATGCACATACCAGCTGAAAGACGCTGGCAAGAAAAAAAACGTGAAAAAAGTAATTTTGCGCATGCGCAGAATAGCTGAGGGACGGGGACGTGAAAACACACGGAAAAAAAAGTTAAATTTCAATTTAAGGGTCGCGGGCCGCATGGAAGAGCTCTGGGGGCCACATGCGGGCCGCGGGTTGGACACTCCTGTCCTAAACCTTCTGGATTTTCTACATACTAGAGAGCAATACATATGTCATCCTACTGTTCTCTTGTAAATGACTCTCTTCTCAATCTTTTTTAGCCTCCTCTGATTGACTCAAAGTTATTGTGCAGAATTATCAAGTACAAAATAATATAATCTGTAAATAAAGCCAACTTGATTACCATACCAATCATGCTCTTGAATTTCTGGGTCCCTTATTTTCTTTGCCACTGGCTCTAAATATAAAGCAGATAAAGGGGAAAGAGGACACCCTGTCTGGTTCATCTGTTCAAACACAACTTACTGGAGAGGAAGACTCCCACTTTAATGCTTGCCTCGGATTCTTCATATATTCTCCTAATTAACTTTGTTATTGTCTCACGGAATGCAAATGCCTCCATTGCCATACTCAAAATCCCAGCTTACTCTGTTGAATGCTTTTTTTCATAAAGACCCACGAACAGTAGCAGTATTATCTTACATTCTGCTTCCCTCTGGATTGTTGCTGTTCTATTAATGTTGACAAATGTTTGCCTCCCCTCCACATGTATATCAGTTTTGGAAATGCCCTTTCCCATTCTTTTACGCAGTATAGACAAACACTTCATAATCATGATTTAAAATTGAAATAGGATCTACACAAGATTGGGAATGACAGGTCTTTACCCTCTTTGGGGGATACAGCCACCAGAGTTCTCTTCAAAGATACTGATGCTTTCCCTCATTTTAAAATATTATTAAAATCTTCCACATCGTTATCACTTTTTCTCTCCTAACTTCCAAACTTTCACAGGAATACCATCTGGTCCTGGAGTCTTCCCTGCAGTCTGATTATACATTACCATGTCTACCTCATCTCCTCCTATTATACATTACCATGTCTACCACATCTCCTCCTATCTTAACTATTAGTTGTTGAACTTAATCTTCCACCAATCTTGGCATAATTAACTCTTCCATAAATATTTTCATTTGTGCTCTTTCTGGTTTCCCTATTCTTCTGAGTTATACAAATTTTCATAAAATTTCCTGAACTATCTCTAATACCACTACAGGATCTCTGGTTATTCTTCTTGTCAGACTCCCCAAGTTTGGCAACAACCCTTTCTACTTTTTGTTACTTAAGTTGCTGTGCTGAACATTTTTGTGCTCTGGAGTTATCAAAAATAATTATTAAAAATTTGCTTAACAGTAATCTTTCTAAAGTCATGCATATTATCCAAACACTCCCTTATTTTCCCTTTATCACTCTGCAGTTACTCCTCCCCTGATCTGTGAGACCCCCCCTTATTTTGCTCTCTAAATAATTCCTATGACTTCTTAAACATACCTCTTTCGCTTTTACTTCTACCCTACTTTTTAAATTTCATTTTCATTTTTATCCCACTCACTAGCTATTTCTTCTGAAGAATCTTCCCAAACAGCTCTGTTTCCACTATCCATTTCTTGAATTCCACTCTTTTTAACAGGAAGGTGGGAAAGCACCAATGTTTTATTTTTGTTTCGTTAGCCTGCATTTTTATCATACTTTTTATTGGTGTATAATCTGAAACAGTTATTGAATGTGTGTCAAAGTTTTCAATCAAATGTTCATTCCTGTAAAACACAATTTCTATCCAGTCCAGCCCAGTTATTGTACCTTGGGAAGCAATATGTAAATTATGTCTGAGTTCCTACTACTGGATTCAAGTATTTCATAACAAACATTTTCAAAATTTCAGAAATCATTATTTTGTTATATTTTCCCTTCTAGGTCCCCCTGATATGTCCTTGCTACTGCAGATCAAGTTCCCGTTCCCACCTACAACTAATTTTCCCTGATGAAAGCAGACTGTCTCAACATTTTCTTAAGCTCCTTAACAGTAGTTTTTGATGGAATATAAAACACATGCCAGCATAATCCTCCTCTCTTGTCAATAGCCCCTTACGACCACTACAACATTATTGTCCTTTTTTTCATTTTCTATCACTACTGAATCCCCTATAGCCATCAGTATTTTGCTCCCCTTTTCCTTTCTCCCTGTTATTCTGCTGAATATCCATCCTGAAAACCTTTTTCTATTTCATATGCTCATTTCTTTCCAAATGCGTCTCCTGCAGCATTATTTGCACTATCCATTTCTTAATACAATTTAAATCTCTTTTTTTGTCTATACATGTAAGGCCGTTTATATTCCAAGATACTATGGCTAGAGTAGCAATTATGATAAAAAGCTACTGTTCCCACTTATTATACTTGACAATTTGTACAGCTCTTTTAGTGGGAAGATTTGGATAAGTCACTTTAGTACTGGTATCTGTTCATGTGGGTTTTATACTGTCAGCAAGGGAAAGATATCTTGTGAAATTCATTCTGACTCACAGTTTACACATACATTATAGTAAGAACTAGGGCTACAAACATAATGAATTATATGGCAATCTGTATTTTTAACATGACTAAAGACTATCTGCTTCTCCGTCAAAGACATGCCAGCAGGACAGTAGTAATTAAAACAAAAAATGTATAGTTTTGCAGATCACTGCGGCTAAGGGTTGAATTACATAATTCACATCTAGATATTTCCTTAATCAGTGCTTCATGTGAACAGTACTGTGAGTAACAGCATAGAAATTGGGAATCCTGGGAGGAGGAAGTTGGATAAGCACTTTCAGGCAAATGACAAACAAGGATTAGCAAGGTTAAATAGGCTACAAATGACTTTCACCCACACATGTTGCAGAAAAACATTTAATACAGAAGGAATTTGCTAAAGGTAGTTGCAATGTTACAGAACAGGCTGTAACTTTTAAATTTAATTTCTTCATTTGTTAACCAGTTAAGTATACTTATTATCATGGACCATTTCAGTAACTACCTGGGTCACAAGAACAACAGCAAATACAATATACATGGCCAATTTAGAGTTGCTAATCAATCTACATGTTTTTGAAAGGTGGAAGGAAATCACAGAACCAAACCCACACATACACAGGGAGAACATGCAAACTTCAAAACAGTAACCACACATGATTAAACCCTGGACCCTACAGCTGTGAGTCAGAAATTGGATCCACAGAATCCCCCAAAACGTTTTTAGAACTAGAAATAGATAACGCCTAGGTTCACAGACTCCAAGGTCACTTTGGTCCTCATGTTGACTGCACATGTCCACTTGTGCACAGAAGGAAACCTAAAGAAAGAAAGGCCTTCATCAGACTTAAACCTCAACCAAAGGCTACAGCCGATAATGTAAATCATAAATGGATGTACAGATATTCTAACCCAGCACTTTGCACTTATTCATATTGCTTCTGTGAATGAAAAGTCTATTCTTGAACAATGGAAAGCTGCCACTGCCACAAGTCCCCCCAACACATGGGTGGCAACAACTCTAACTTTAGCAAATCACCATCAAATTTTTTCCACTGAAGGCAAAAACTGTGGCACAAGCATCTAATTAACTGTTACACACTCCCCTGTTACAGATGCATTCCAGTTGTCAGCATGGCTTCAGAGGCAGGTAAACAGTGTGTTCTATGTAACTGAATATATAATATCATGCAGAAATTTACATTCTCGGGGACGGGGATAATGCATAAATTCAGATACTCTAAGAGGGTAACATTACATGAATACTAAAAATGCTACCATCCTTCGTCCACTGTACTGGGCATGCTCTGGACATTCACATTTTCTTAACATTTATTAAGCTAAGCCCCAGTTTTTTGTTAATAGATTTGTTATTCATTTACACAAATATCATTAATTAATTCATTCAATCTACATTATACACAGTTGTTTTTGATTTTGCTTAGTTATTAATGATATACCAAACATTAGAGCAGCTGCCACTCTGCAATTCATCTGTCGTTTGCTTACTGCTGCTACGTGTGCCTCCTTTATTTTCACCAATACTCCCTTCTCTATCTGCCTGCTCACTGACCAGCCAGCCTGCATCCAGTTACCTATAAAACTTTCTGGTACATTTTTACTTTAATGCAGCAACAGAACAACCAGTAAGGGCCTCTTACTTCATTTGTACATCCTGGAAATAGGATACAAGCAGCATCAGTGCCAGTAAGTGGGCCACTCCACCGATGACGCACTGCAGGAAGCTGGTCTCTCATCAGTTCAGTGCAGGGTCAAAAAAGGGGAAATCACTGACGTCGTCAGCCTGAGTGGAGCAGCTACTGCAAATGAAGGTCAACTATGAATAAATCGCCCATGTGGGCCCCAAATGGAGAATCCCACAAGAGCTATACATTACATGCTCAGCCTTTGAGGCTTGCAGTCCACCACTGGTTAGATAATGCAAACAGTAAATTTCTAGCAACAGTATACCATATTAGTAGTTCCTTTAAAGCAATACAATACTTGCTTAGCAAAAAAACACAATCAGCAGATACAAATCGGTGACAGACAGAGAAGGCTTATTAAAAATAAAATGATTACAGGAGATTTACAAGAGCAGAGGTGAAGAATTTATTGTTTAACTGGAGAGGGGAAAAAAGAAATAAATCCACGGTCATGTAAAGGGATTGAAACTACAGTTCTAGCCACACAAATATCCGGTTAGCTTTATTTTAGTACTTGAAATTCACCCTAAGCATTTCAAACACCAACAGAGTCAATTTAAAACAAATCCACAGAATTAAAAAAAAAAAAAGATACTTTTTTTCAAAGCTTACACTGCAACCAGGGCATGCCATACCAAACTGAAAATAAACTAATAAACTAACTCATTTTGTCATTTATTACTCTTTGTGCTTTCTACATTAATATTAGAAAACATGTCCGATTCATCTGCCTTCACTACAACCCCTACTCTAAAGGACAATTGGTCAAAAAAAAAAAAAAAAACACTCCACATTTCCATTATTTTCTTAACAGTTAAAAAGCACAGGTGAAGTAGTCCACAGTTATATTTTCCTAAAGCAAATAGCTGCATCAAATTTCAGCTCTGAATGATAAATGAGCATTCTATGATACAAGTTAGAAGTTTGAAGTCTCTTAAAAATACCAGAAATACATTAGCAAGGAAATGTTCTAGGGGACATGTCAAGGTGTTGCAGTTCTCTATAAATACATTCATCAGAGGCTGAAGTTTCCAAGGTGTACTGTTGCTGGAAACAGGATTCAAAGGTTGACGGCAATGTATAGTGGTGTAACTTTTAACCATGCGTCTCAAAAAGCGAAAAAATCCATCAGACAATTATGATCTCAACATGTCCCTGAACAAAGAAAGACACACTAAGGTCCAAGTTAACTAATGTAAGAATGTAATTAAAGCAGTGTTACATGTTTTACTCTCGCCCACACAAAAAGAAAGAAACTATAAAAGGCCGTACTTCACATTTCCATGACCAATGAGCAGTGTCACGTACCATTACTTTACTATATACTTGAATGCAACCATTTTCAAAAATAAACTTTATACAGTTCCCACATCAAACTTAAGGAGAATAATCCAAGTTCAAATCGTCCGCATGTATTTAAACCAGAAAGAATGACAATCTACTCTGCCCATGTGATGCAGCTACCACCCTGCAGCTATCCCCAAAAAATGTTGTCCCCCTCCCCTCATTTCCAGTTATCCCATTTGTTTTTAAACAGTTACTTTTTGTGCGCTGTATACAGAGTATAGCAGACTTGTGCATTTCTCCAGCACAACCTCAGTGAACAGTACCTTCTAACCAGACCTGGCCCTAGCAACTGTACGTCTCAATCTGGCAGAGGAACAAGAATAAATCTGTTCCTTGAAGTAGTTAGTATTTTAAGCTAAGGACCAAAAAAAAAAAAAAAAAAAAAAAAGTTCTATTCCCCAATCTGGCACCCCTCATAGGAGGAGCAAGCCAGGTCCATTTTTCACAATTTATGCTCCTCAACTCTAACATGAGAAGCACAAAAAATGCTTTTAAATTGTACTATACTTGTAGCCTAATTGCTGTATTTGTAAAAAGCAACAGCTGCTACAGTTTGTGCCACACACAGAGCTTCAGCTGTGACTGCAAATGCAATAATGGCATTAATGTATGTTGGTAATGTACTGAAACATTTCCTCTCCTCAAACTGCCTCTAACATCCAACCTGAAGCCTGTCCCTTCATTTCAGATCTCAACTTCTCACACCTCCCTGCCTTGTTCCATTAATTTCTGATAGAAATCCTTCGCAATTCCCATTAATGACTCTGGGGCCTCAAGTTATACCTCCAATTTTCTGTCTATCCTCTAGGGAAGAGAGCTCCCTCTTTTCTGGCCTTCCCACATGCAACTTTACTTCCATCCTTTTCACTATACTATTGTTCTTACTGCATCCCTTTTTAGACTCTTTCCAAAACTGAACACAAACCTCTCACTGCAGCTTTGGCAGGAACATAAAACACAACTACTTCCCATGAACAGATTTTCTACGTCTATGGATACACAGAATCTTCCTGTTGGCCAAAGCTGCTACTTACTCTTCTCCTAGCAGAAGACGTTTACAGTTACAATGACAACCCGCTCCACCATCCCATCCCCCCCATTTTCTGGTTTTAAGCTGCATCCTGAAGAATGTACACCATTTAACATTTACTCCTCTTGCCTGGTATATGTTACTACTGTTAAAGTAAGCTTTGCCCTATGAGGGCTGTTCTAGCAGGAGTGCAACATACAGTATTAATGGTCATCTACTTCAGAAAACAAGACATGTCGTGGGCTAACTAATGCATCATCATTTTCAACCACCTGGCAACATAATGCCTGAATTTGGGTTAGGAGTTTTGCAACCAAAATACAAATGAAGATGTAGTCCAGCAGAGCAGCACGGTATTTAACAATACCCCTGTATCCAGGCTTAACATTACTACATATACAGCACTTACTGCTGACTCTGGTAGCCTAGTGCCCCCCACACATGCGCGAGCAAACTAAGACACAAACACACACTTCACCTCTGACTGGCTTAGAAGAAAAACAAATTACGAGATCACACCCAATTCTTCAACTGATGAAGTCAGTTAATGGACAGTAAAAGAAGTGGTCTTTTCATGGACTGACCTGCCAGCAACTATCTTATTTAGCCAACATCCTCATTAAGACATCACAGAAAAGGCAAAACCACTACTGCAGGACAGCACAGCACACAGAAGCTAAATCAAGACCATTCCCTTTCTTCCAGTCAAGACCATCCCCTTTCTTTCAACAACAGAAAAGCTATCTAGAACCATAAAAATAAAAAAATAACATTTTCTTAGAGGCTGGAACATAAGCTATGTTTTTTTTTTTTTAAGATCCCAAGCCTTAAACAAAGAGCAAGTGAAGGATATTCACATAAAGACAAGGTTACGCCACCTTTCTTCCTCACTACAAACTTCAAAATGGGCATAAAAGCTGCAGTACAAACTCAATACAGCAAATGTGGGCACCTCAAACTATTTGCGAGTCATTTGTGACAACACAGAGTGCGCCCTGCTCTCCTGCAGTGTAGACACTTTCCTGCTAGTAAAACTATCCAGCCTTTGTAGGGCACTTGTGTGCAAAGTTAAAAGAATGCTGCCTATAAATTTTCTGCCTTGGGTACAGTAAATATCGTCTTACAAACTGAAATTATGAGTTCAGCCTTTACCTTATTACTACACATTATGTTTTGCATAAAGCCTGAATAGAAACAAATTTGACAAATGCTCCTCCATTACAATGTAAAATTACCCAAAAGGCACAGTTTACTGTGGTTGCTATTTGCAAACTGCCTGCAGCAGTAATTCTCTTTCACTCAACAAGAGTAAGAAAGAAACTGTATGAATTGCAATTCAGAATCCAAACATTAGCTTAAAAAAATACAGCAATTCGGGAACTATCACAGTACCATACCAGCTGTTTTAAAGGTCAATTCTTTCCACATTTGAAATGATGCAGTTAAAAATATTCATAATTAAAATGTACAAGGTAGCATGCAATTGATAAAACAAAACAAACATCTCACCTCACACAAAACAGTACCATGACTCAACACATTTTAAGAAACATTGTCTGCAAATGTCTTCAGCGACCACCAATGTATATTATTGTCAAATATTTCACAGGAAACCACTGTAATGTATTCAACAGTATTTCTTCCATGTTTACAAAACCTGTAATAGACCAATTTTTATAAGTGTTCTTACATTATGAACCTTTGAGCAAACTACCCCTGATGAAGTCAGTCAGGGCGAGAAAGAAAATAAAAAACGGTTTTAATTAACGCATACTTCACACTCAACTCTTTCTAGTTAAGCATATTCTTCTGAATTTGATTTTGTCTGGTTCACTTTCGCAAAGTGAGACAGAAGCAAATCTCAGATACTTTATGTTGTTCTGTCAGGTATTCACTGAATGTATGAATGGGTACAGCAGAACAACACTGAACACTTTCTTCAGAACTTTATTCTTCACATTTTATTACGGGGTTTTACCAGCAAAAGTCACTAAAGCCATTCAAGAATTGTCTTAAATATTCCTCAGCAGTATGAACACTACCTCAGTTCATCCTTGGGACTGGGGGCAGGGCTGGTGTGATACATTTACTCAATACAAAACAGTAGAAATCACATAAGGCATTCCATGATGCAGACACATCCTGAAAAAATAAGTTATGTACCTACCATAACGTCCCATGTGAGTTGCCCATATCGCCCTTCATTCTTAACTGATACATGCAGAACCTATCCTAGGTTTCGACTCGGCCGTTTTCTAAAGTGCGAGGTCTACAACTAGCTTGTGGCTCTATCCCTATCCCATGATGCCATAGGGCATTCCCCAGATCTTGTTTGCTGATGTAACTATATATATATATATATATATATATATATATATATATATATATATATATATATAGATATATATATATATATATATATATATATATATATATATATATATGGTCTATGTCATATAATTGAACTTCCAAAATTTCAAACACCATATGTTTTTTTGGAAGAAGTAAATATAACAACAACGAAACCTCAGAACAGCAAATTTTTTCCCAGGGAAAAAATTTGCTGTTCCGAAAAAAACACACACCCAACACAAGCACACCAAAAACCTAATAAACCTACACTACACCTTACATACACAACTATCTATGCACTAACCTTAACCCAAGCCTTAACACTAAGGTCCATCACTATCGCACACTTACCTTACCCGCATCCTAACCCTAAAGCCCGTCACTATCACACACTTATCTTACCCGTGCCCTAACCCTAATGTCCATCACTTTCATACACTTACCTTACCTGCACCCTAACCCCAACGTCCACACTCACACACTTACCTTAACCCGATCCATAACTTTCGTACCACACTACAGAAAATGCCAAAGCCGTGGAAACAGCCAACCAAATTATTTCCCTGGGAAAGAATTTGAATTTCCATGGCTTCGACATTTCTATTTTTCGAACTTCCCCTTCATTCTTCCAGAAATCAAGATAGGGGGTCAGGTGGGTGGGACATAAGAATGATGGACAACTCACATGGAATATTATGGTAGATACATAACTTCTCTTCGTGCAGTTGTCCTATCTCGCCCTCATTCTTAACTGATGGGACAGCGTCCCTAGCACCTTTCTTCTTGGGTGGCTCAAGGGAGTACATTCTCCAGGACAGTGGAACCAAAAAGGACCCTGTCCCTGGAGGCCATGTCTACTTTGTAATCAGTGATAAAGGTATGAGGCTTAGCCCATGTAGCTGCTGCACAAATGGGTAGCGTAGCATGGAAAACAGAGGAAGTAGATACTGCCCTTGTTCAATGTACTTTAATTCCTTGTGGTAATTCTTTATGTGCTGAATTATAAACAAACAAAATGCAGTCAGACAGCCAGTTTGACAAAGTAGTTTTTGCTACTGGAAGACCTTTTTTATTTTCTGAATAGGTTACAAAAAATTGGTCTGATTTTCTGGTCTTTTGTTCTATGTAGGTAAAAACGCAGTTTTCTATGAACATCCAACTGGTGTAGCCTGTATTCCACCTCACTGCCGTATCTGGGGAAGAATACTGGTAGTTCAATAAATTGATTGAGGCTAAACTCTGAGCACACCTTTGGCAAAAAGGATGGGTTCATACGTAATGATACTCTATCATTGTGGAACAGCATTTATGGAGCTTTAATAGACAAGACCTGCAACTCTGATACTCTTCTGGCTGAAGAGATGGCCACTAAGACAGCAGGTTTCCAGGTTTGATATTTTAAATCACACGATGATGCAGGTTCAAAAGGGGGAAGAATTATTTTGGACAAAAGGAAGTTGAGATTCCATGGGGGTAAGGGTGGCCTGATATATGGTCTTAGTAAGTTTGTACCTCTTAGGAAGGCTTTTGCTAGCCTGTGAGACATTATACTTGAATCTTCATTGGCAATATGAAAATTTGAGATAGCTGCTAGTAGATGCCACAGCTCCTTCATTAAAAAGTTTAGTCAAGAACTCAAGAATAGATGAAGTGGATGCTGAATATGGGTCAATACTATTTTGTGTGGCCCAGATAGAAAATTTCCTCCACTTACTGAGGTACAATTTTCTTGTAGATGATTTGTGAGAAGAGATCAAGATGCTTCTTACTCCAGATGAAAGATTCTGTGACCTGGGAATCTTGCGAATCAGAGCAACCAAGCTTGTCAGCTTGAGGATTGACAGAGAAGGATGAACAGCACCTGAATAATGTCTCAGGAGATCTGGTACTGGGTCCAGGATCCATGGCTCTTGCTGTAGATGAGGCTGTAGGAAGGGGAACCAAATTTGATGAGGCCAGTAAGGCACTATGGAGGATTAATGTCCTTCCCAGTGAACTGGCTTTCTGAAGTACCCTTGGTATCGGTGGAAAGGGGAGAGGCATGAAAAGAGACCCAGGGGCCAATAGTGCACAAGTGTGTCTGTCGGTGACTCCCCCGTTGGAGGGATCAGGGCAAAATAGTTGCTGCATTTCGTGTTCATGGACGTGGCAAAGAGATCACAGCAAGGCTGACCCCATTTGTGAAAAATCATTTCCGCTACATCTTGTTTCAGGGACCACTCATGGGGCATTAGAATTGCCTGCTGAGCTTGTCTGCCATCACTTTGGATTTTGCCAGGATATACATTGCTATAAGAAGGCGCTTGGATGAGGTCGCCCATTGCCATACTCTTGAGGGCCTCTCGACAAAGGAGGTAAGACTTAGTTCCTCCTTGCTTATGTACCATACCACTGACATGTTGTCTGTCTGGATCACAGTTGTGCCTGGAGGAAGAGTGTTGAAATGCCTGCAATGACAGTAGCACTGCTCTCATCGCCAGCACTTTGATGTGCAGGTGAGCGTCATGTTCTTGCCAAGTGCCTTGGGCTGTCTTTCCCTGATAATGCTTCCCCCCACCCTATCTGGGAAGCATCTGTGGTTGATGGGGGAGGTAGGGTGAAAGGACGGCATATGGTGACTTGATCCAAGTTTATCCACAGGCTGAGTCCCTTTTGCAGGATTCTGTCAGAATTATCTGGTATGACATCGGTAAGTCCTGCATTGACCACTGGGTAAAGAGAAGCCATTGCAGAATCTACATGTGCATGCGAACTAAGGTGAGTATGGTGACAGCTGCTGCCCCTGTCCCTAAAACTTTGAGAACAGTTCTTGCCTGCACTCTTGTTCTCAAAAGTAGGTTTTGAATTTGCATGCAAAGAGATTGTATTCGTTCTTGTGGAAGAGTTACCATCATAGTCACAGAGTTTAATTCTGTGATTATAAATGTGATATGCTGCAACGGCAATAAGGCAGATTTTTCGTAGTTGATTGTGATCCCAAGTTAAGCACATAGGGCCAAAGTGTTGTCTATTGCTTGTAGTAGTAGCTGCTTGATAGTGGCTGTAAGGAGCCAGTCATCTAAGTATGGAAACACCTGGAAACCTACACCCCTCAGGTGGGCTGCAACCAATGCCATGCATTTGGTGAACACTCTGGTGGCTGTAGTCAGCCCAAAGGGCAGTGCTCGGAATTGGTAGTGACTGGTTCCCAGCTGGAAGCACAAGTGAGTCCTGGATGGCCTGTCCATCTTTATGTGGTAGTACGCATCCTGGAAGTCGATAGAGCACATCCAATCGTCTTTTCCTAGAAGGGGAAGAACTAACTGTAGCGTGACCATCTGAAATTTTGTCTTTTCTACTGACTTGTTTAATGTGCTGAGATCCAATACTGGTCTCCAGTCCCACATTTTCCAGATCCTATCTGGTCTGCGGGGACTGGTTGGATGACTTTTTTCTAGCAACTTTTGAATTTCGGTTGCTGCCCGATTCTTGTGACTGGGTGGAATGTCCGAAATTCTTCTCAAGGTTGGGGGAGGGGTGGAGAAGGGGATAGCATACCCTCTGGATATGATCCTTTACACCCATTTGTCCTTTGTGATGTTTAGCCAGGTGTCTAGGTACAAAAACAAGCGACTCCCAACTGCCTCCAGAGTAGAGCAGTCGGGTTTCCCTTCAGAAACGCTGAAAGGGCTTACCGAAGAAAGACGCTCAGTCACCCTGTTTCTGCGGACTCCCTCTGCCACGTGACTGGCATCTTCCATTATTACCCCCTTCTCTGCCCCTGGAGGGGGGTTCACTATGTGTGTCCTGAAAGGTTCCCTGGGTTTTACAGAACCACATATTTCCACCCCTTTGACCCTTAGGATATGGTCTTGAAGGAGTGGAAAAACAGACTCCAACATCAGAGAGAGTCTTTCCTTCCTGCTCACACCTTGTCAGTGTTTCTTTTACTTTGGGCCCAAACAAGGATGAGCCATCAAAAGGGGTGTTGGTAAAGGATGACTTGAAAGCTTCCACAAATGAACACAAGCGCATCCAGGAATGTCTCTTAAGGGCAATTCCTGTACCTGCTGCTGATCTGCCTGCTCCATCGGCTGCATAAGAAATGAGCCTCATGGAAGAGATGACTATAGAGTTTAGGGTGGAGAGCTGAGAAGTTACTTTATCGGAGACTCCTGCAGCTACGTTACCCTGGAGAGCATCTCCAAGCTCCTTTAGGAGATCTCTCTGTAGCCTTGTAAAGTGAGTTAGGTAATTCAGGGACAGTACAGTAAAGGCAGTTGATGAGAACACGCGCTTCCCATACCTGTCCATCGCATGCAACTCTTTATTTGGTGGATGGACAGCTGTGGACATGTTTTTTTTAGTGGCTGCCGCTACCACCATAGCATCTACTGGCACCCCTTTGGTCAAGAAAGATCTGCCCTCTGGTGCAGTGATAAATTTGTTAGGCCTCCTAAGGACAAGTTCCACAGTATCTGGAGACTCCCACGCCTTCAGACAAACCAAGTCCAATAGTTCGAAAGGCAGAGACACCCAAGAGGCAGAAGGTTGAGAAGCAAAAGCCTTCATGTATCAGGAATCTTCATCAGAAGGGTTAAGTGGCCTTCCAGCCATCTCCCTGCTTAAGGACTTCTAAGATGTCTGCGAATGAGACATTTTCAGAAGGCGACCGTGGGGACCCCTCTGAATAAGAGGTCCGTGTCTGATGTCACTGACTCCTCAGGGGAGTCTAGACGTTTCCTCTTACATGTCTTCTTTTGTGGTGCCTCCTCAGATGGGGCTTCTGGAGAGGTTTCAGAAGAGAAAGGTACATCCTGTAGGGTGTCATGAGCCTCTGGATCTCTACGCTGTGGGCCATGTGGCACAGAAGATGGACCCAAACCTCTAGGGGAAGGAATGGTAGGATATGAAACACTGGATGTCTGTGGGGACAGTGCTCTCCTCATGACCCCAAAGGCACCCCCCCATGACCAGAGGAGAGCTCCGGCTCAGAAGAATCACAAGCTCCCCGGAGCCACGAGAGATGGCTCTGAGGTCGAGGTAGGAGCCAAACTCATCTGAGCCTATGCTCAGAGAGGTAAAGCCGGAACAGATAACTGCTAAGTCCAGCTGTCCCCCCTCAGGAGCCGAACGGATCGGCCCCCAGACCCCCTGGTCAGCACCAAGGTAGTCTGAGCAGTAGGAACCAAAGAAGGTCTCAGCACCGTAGGGTCCACAACTATCGGCTCCACATATTCTGGCTCAGAGACCACGGTAGGGGTCGGAGGACGAATTGAAGTAGGGAGTACTGGTTTGGTCGAATCCAAAGCCAACTGGGTCGGTGCCAACAACATTTTTGCAAGAGCCGCTGTCCTCAAAAGCTTCTGCACCAAACGATCCATGTCCAAATCTGAAAGACTTCTGGAAGAATGAGATGATGGTGTCGGTGATTCCACAGATTGTAAAATTGGGGATCAGAACATAGGAGACACATGATCTAAAACCGGTGATTGGCTCCTAGCTCAAACTACTATCAGCTCTGACACAGATGGAGCCAAGGTAGAAGTCTGAGTCAATGTAGTCAGTTCCAAGAATTTTTTAATCTTTTTTGAAGGCCCCAAACCATCTGAAGAAGCTGAAGATGTTCTCTTAGAGCTTTTCTCAGACTTGGACGAATAAGGTGAAGATTTATTTAATGGAGTTTGACCCTTCTCTAAATCCTCAGCAAAGGAAGACTTTAACAAACCCTTCAATATCAATTTATTCTTTCCCTCTTTAAGCACCCACGAGCTAAAAGAATGGCAAATGGAACAACTTTCCTGCAAATGCAGGGCTCCTAAACAGTATACACATTCAGAGTGCCCATCAGAGATAGACATAGTCTGCGAGCACTTTGGACATGTTTTAACTCCTGAGACCCTGGTCTCCTTGTTATCCTTATTTTGTTTACTTGCCATCCTGAACACAAAATATCAGAAACACAACACAGTATAAAAAAGCCTTCTAACTTAAACAGGCTATCAAAAACTTGGAAGAAACAATGCTATTAAAGTGTACAAAAATGAATAAAACAACCCTCAAACTTAAACACGTTGTTTAAACGTCTTTATATGTATAAGTCTACAATACTATCAAACACACAGTAGAACTTCAAAAAAAACGGCTACTGAGGAGAAGAATAAGTGAAAAGGCACACACACACACACACACACACACACACACACACACACTATAATCCTTGAAACACGAATATTTTTTTTTAAACCCTTCTAATTCAAACTAAAATCTAATTCTAAGATAGCACAACTATACCACAACCAGGAAAAGGGATAGGGTTTTAAAGGCCCAACAAATGGCCAACTAGAAAAAAAATCAGCAAAAAGCATTAAAGACAAAGGATAAACACATAGGAATATGCGATTAATTAATAACAACCTTATTAGACTAGGATTATTAACTTTTAGTAACGTTAAACAAAAAGAATAATAAAGAAAGTTTGAACTTGGCCAGAGCTAGCTCTCGACGACTCGAATAGCTTCAGTGGCAAACGAGATCTGGGGTATGCTCTATGGCATCATGAGACAGGGATAGAGCCATGATCGAGCTGTAGACCTCAAGCTTTAGAAAACAGCCGAGTCGGAATGGAAGATCGGTTCCGAACCCATCAGTCAAGAATGAGGGTGAGATAGGACAACTGCACATTATCACTTTTTAAGGCTGTAAATAACCTGCTTCTGTGAATGCCTTCCTACCTTGCCTCCCAAGGCATATTTCTGTCCAACAGTAACACCCAGCCATGTCTTAGCCACAACTAAACCTGGCAATCAGAAACCTGGACTTAAGTGACCTGTCCTACGCAATATAAAGTTCTATGCCCAAGGCTAATCTTAGGGCTGGGGTACATTTTTGCTTTCTCCTCCACCCTCTGGGCGATGTCCAATGGCTTCCCTTCCTTCACCTCACAGATCCATTCATCCATCTCTTGTGGTGGAAGTCAGGCACCTCGCATGAAGAGCGAGAGGTATATGTCTAGTTCATTCTCTGGCTGGATGGCATAAACATCCCATTTGTTCCCTAAAGAGAAGAGAGCTGGCCAGTTTGCTAAGACCAGCAGACTTTGTGCCTAACCCTCACAGCTCCAAGTCCCCACAGCAACTCTACTGAGCTACATAACTGCTGCCTGCAGTTCGATGCATTTGTGCCCACACACACACACACACACACACACACACACACACACACACACACACACACACACACACACACACACACACACAAAATGTGTGTGCCCAGCTACAGTACAATAAACTAACAGAGGAATGCACAAGACGGCTAGTGCAATACACTGCTGTTCAGCATATGCTTAGCCTCCCTTTTATTTGTGGGTGCATTACCCAGTGCTCCTTCGAAATGTCAATCATGTGATGAGTCAAAGCTGCCCCACCCACAAGGATGGGTAAGCTGGTAATGGCAACTCACTCCCAGTCTCTCCATCCCATCCCCTCCCACAGCCATGCTGCTAATCAAACACTAGTCATCTGGGTCAGAGTCATGAGATAAGAGAGTCCATTCTAACTCTGTTTTAATACAGATACAGACATTTCTTACATCTTATAAACAGCAAAATATAATTATGTTGAGGACTATAAACAACTCCAAAACATGCACTTTTTAATGTAAAGACATATAGATTAATCAGTTATGAAAGTATACATTATGTGTTTCAACTGGTAATACAACATGAAATACAAACTGAAGTGAGACCCCACCATGTAAACTGTTTTCCCAAGCAGATCAAATACAGTAAAACAATTCTTATGCCCTGAATCTAGGATATCTACTATTTTACTTGGAAATGTATATTCAAAACCGCTCCAAAGGGAACTTTTGGAAGGCTGGCCATTAAACATTTCAGCTCCTCACTCGGTGAGAGCTCGCCATTACTATTCAAATACATAAAGGCCTTGCACTTCTTTTTGCTTCTTATGAAGCAGTTATCCCCATCATGGATTCCATGAAAACTCTTGGGGCAAAGGCAGATGATTACAGCTAACTAAAAGTAAAGCTTTGGACACACGAAAACTCATAGTGACATTTCTTGATCCTGATTTAGAAGCACACATTATGGAGACTATCAAAGAACACCTAGTCTTCATATTAGGAGCAGCACCAAATAGTTTGTAAGGAGATGTTCTCTCAGGTGAGAAGTTTTCTAGCTCATGCCCAGCTTTGTAGAGTACAGGGACAAAGCTCAAAGTATGACCCAGACCGTAGAATGATTAGTTGCTTGGGTGCTGGAAGACATGGGCAGAGGCGGAGGGGGAGGTGGATGTTCGAGGGGGGAGGGTTTCATGTGATCTTGCCCACTACAACACTAACTACTACTACTACCCAAGAGAGAGAGACAGACAGAGAGAATACGGGCCAGGGATGCACCTCCACCACATGGGCAGGAAGGTGCAGCCCCACAAGTGGCAGCACAGAAAAGCCTTTATGGCAGCTACTGCAGGAAGTGTTAGCTTTTGAAAATGAAAAAAACTCCTTACAGCTGCCTGAACGGCAGCTGTGAAAAGAACGTCTCTCGTGCCAATGATAGGGAGCAAATGGATGACTTGCAGCAACTACTTGGCTGGCAGGTGTGGAAGACAATAAAAAAATCGTAGAAAAAAAAAAGACAATTATCTAACTGATATCCAGAAAGTACAGTTGTGTACACTTACCATAAATGTAGATGTTAGAGTGTATTCACTGTTGCAGTCATCACATTTGGCTTATCTGCTTGCAGTAGCCTTCAGTCGGCCTGATTATCAGAGTCTTGGGTCCCGCATCGGTTGCTTTCTCATCTTCCATGACGTCAGGTAGTCAGGGTTATAAAGCATGCAGCCAATGCCATTGCATTAGTTTTTCTTGCCCCAGATGTCAGGTGCCCCCCCAATGTGAAGCAATTAATATATATATATATATATATATATATATATATATATATATATATATATATATATATATATATACATACATACATACATACATACACACACACACACACACACACACACACAAGGTTACACCTCCAACAAAAAAGCAAATACACCAAAAAGCTTTAAGCATAGTAAAAAGGAACAGAGGTACAGCCAAAAGAAGTCAGGGGGCTAGAGGGAGGGTAACCAGGACTGCAACAGTGAATACACTCTAACATCTACATTTATGGTAAGTGTACACAACTGTACTATGTTCTTCGTGTTTCACTGTTGCAATCACATTTGGGTAAATTCCCAAAGCTAAGGATGGGAGAAGGAAATTAGATAGCATTAGGACTAGCTATAAGGTCCTGCAAGACTGCAGTGGCAAAGCCAGCTCTAGATTTAGAGAAAAATGACAAATGGTAATGCTTGGTGAAGGTATGAACAGAGCTCCAGGTAGCAGCTTCTAGGATGTCCCTGGTAGGGACACCTCTGATAAAGGCTGTAGAGGTAGATGCAGCCCTGGTTGAATGTAGTCTTATTCCCTGTGGGATAGGTTTTCCATGGTGCTTATAACAGAAATAAATGCAATGGCCTATCCATTTAGAAATGATTTGCTTTGAAATGGCCTTCCCCTCTGCCCCTTCAGCAAATGCCACCAACAGCTGTTCAGATTTCCTGAGAGGTTTAGTCCCGTCCAAGTAAAATCTAAGTTGTCTGTGCATATCTAAGGAGTGCAGTATACGTTCCCCTTTGTTCTATGGATTAGAAAAGAAGGTTGGCAAATGAATGGACTGATTAAGAGCCAGACTGGATACTACCTTGTGCATGAAGGAGGGATTGGTCCTGAGGGACAGCCTGTTTGCATGAAAGATGATGAAAGGCTCCACTGCCATAAGGACCTGTAATTCAGACACCCTTCCTGCTGGTCATGGCTAAAAAAAAGGCTGTTTTCCAAGAAAGGAATTTCGACTCTGCATTTGCAGCTGGCTTAAAAGGAGGTAGAGTGAGTTTTTCCAATACAAAGTTAAGGTCCCAGGCTAGAGTTAGGGCTCTCCTGGGTGGTCTTATGTTTTTGGCTCCTCAGAGGAACTGCTTGAGCAGTGGGTGAGAGAAGAGGGGTGGTTCTGTGTTGTAATGAGCTGAAATGGCTGAGGCATGGCCCTTGTGAAGCATCTCAATTAAGTATTGAAGAATCTGAGGTAAATTGGGCACTGCTGTACCCATCCCTTGAGTTTGGTTCCAGGAGCAGAATCTTTTCCATTTTTCAGCATAAGATTTTCTAGTACTAGGCCTCCTTGCCTCCAGACTGACATCAAACACTTGTTTACTGAGGGATGGTAACGGAGAGATCAGCTAATTAGCCAGGCTGCCAGGTTCAGGGTTTGAAGCCGAGGGTGCAGAATCTGGCCCTCCTGCTGGGACAGCAGGGTAGGGGTGTGAGGCAGGTGCCATGGTGCCAGCAGTGACACACTGCACAAGAGGAGGTGCCAGTGTTGGCGTGGCCAGTCTGGTGCAATCAGTATCATCCTTGGTTTGTCCCGTTTGATCTTTAGTAGTACCTTGGAGAGGAGAGGCATAGGAGCAAAGGCATAAACGGATAGATTTTTCCAGGTGAAGGACAGGGCATCCAAATTCCAAGCTTGTTCGTGGGGAGTCCTTGTGCAGAATTTGTCCAATTGGTAGTTCTGGAGGGGAGGCAAACAGGTCTATCTCTGGGCTCCCCATTTGTTTATCAACATGCTGAATGTCTTTGGTTCCAGTTTCCACTCGTGTGGGTCCATGAAATTTCTGCTTAGTTCATCTGCCAGTGTATTTAGCTTTCCTGGCAGGAACTGAGCCTGTAGGTGCACTTGGTAGCTCAAGGCTGTGTTCCACAGAGCCATGGCTAGTCTGCAGAGAGGGTATGAGTGGATTCCCCCCTGCATGTTTATGTACCACATAACAGTGGTGTTGTCCGTCTTTACCATTAATTGTCCTGGAAGAATGTGGTCCTTGAAGGCTGTCAGAGCATTCTGTACAGCTAACATTTCTTTTTGATTGATATGCAGGTGCATTTGACTTGGGTTCCATTTGCCTGAATGCACTTCCCTGCCAAGTGAGCCCTCCATGCATAATCTGATGAGTCGGTTGTTAGGGTTTGGGTGGCTGGGGGTAGAGTGAATGGCAGTCCCTTGTTTTGGTGGCAGGCCTCTGCCAACCAAAGGAACTCTAACTGTAGGCAAGGTATGACAGGAATCATTGCGTCTAGATCCTGAGAATGTTGACACCGTAGGCTTTTTAGATACCATTGTAGTTTCCTCATATGCAGTCTTGCATATGGAATTAGGAGAATGCAGGATGCCATGAACCCCAAGGCTTGCAGTATTTATCTTGCAGATAGCAGCGTCTTTGTGGCCATTAGTTTGAAGTAAGCTGTCAAATTAACTTGTTTCTCTGGCTTGAGGAAAGCCATCTGGGAAGTTGTGTTCAAGCTTGCTCCCAGGAATACAATTTGTTGGCAGGGTACAAGATGTGATTTCTTTTAATTTATGGTGTACCCCAGAGAAGTTAGCACCTTTTGTATGCGAGATGATTCAATAGTATGTCCTGGCTTTCTGCCTGAATTAGACAATCGTCCAGGTATGGGTATATTTGAATATTTCTTTGCCTGCAAAATGCAATGACTGGAGCTAGGCACTTTGTGAATACCCTGGGCGCAGTAGATAAGCCAAAGGGCAGTGCAGAGAACAGATAATGCGTGCAGCCTGCTTTGAAGCATAGGTATCTTCTGCAAGATTCCCTGATTGGGATGTGCAGGTAAGCTTCCTTTAAATCCAGTGTTGCCAACCAGGCATCCTTGCCTAGCATAGGAAGCAACTGGTGAAGAGTTAGCATCTTGAATTTTGGGATCACCAAAAAAGTGTTTAGGATAGAGAGATGCAGGATAGAACGCCAGTTGTCTTTTCTGGGCACCAGGAAAAGTCTTGAGTAGAAACCTTGTCCCCTTTCCTCTTCTGGGACAGTTTGAATAGCCATTATACTTGAGAGAGAACTTGCTTTTGAGCCTCTGCCCACTGATTTGGGGGTAGATCTGGCCAAATGTTTGGGGTTGGTAAAGTGTGGAAGTGGAATCTGTATCCTTGGGAATCTATATTTAAAACCCATTTGTCCTGGGTAATGAGTTCCCAGTTTTTTGCCTGCAGAGCAATCTTTCCCCCTAAAGGAGCAGTCAGTTGAGAAGGGCTTGGAAGTTTTAAAGTTGTCATTGAGAGAGGTTACCATAGGGGGGAGTCTTACTATGCCCTGCTTTGGAAGTGGGAGCCCCCCACTGCTTAGTCCTGTGCGTACCTTGGGACTGAAGCCTGGGTGTTCTGCTGGTTCTGGGTTTGGACTGAGAAGGCCTGGAAGAGGCAGGAAAGGACCAATTCTTAGAGGGCCAATGCCTGCTAAATCTTGGAGGCTGTACTTGCAGGAAATCTAACAGTTTGCATAGATTTAGCTTTATCCTCCATCTTTTTAAGTACCTCTTCTGCTTTGTTGCCAAACATGTGGTCCTGGTTTAAGGGAGCATCCAGCAATTAGCTTTAACATGATCTGGCAAAGATTGCTTCTTAAGCCAAGCATGCCTTCTAAAGTACAGACCCAGTGACAGCAGCCCTGCAAGATGCCTCTAGTGAATCAAAACCACACTGCAAAGTATGTTTTCCAACTTGTTCAGCAGAATGAATTAAATCCTGTAAATCCTCATTTTCAGCACAGTCAGGAATCAACATCATTTTCTGTTTAAGCAATCCAATAATATGCTGCTGATACTTTAACATATGAAACTGGCAGTTTAAGGCCCTGATGGCCAAGGTTGCAGACGTGTATACCTTCTTATCCCATCTATCCAGCACCCTGGAATCTCTATCAGAGGGGGTAGGATTTTTGGCAGTAGTAGCCTTAATGCCCTTGGGTCCCTGTGAATTGGTCTCAGGATCCGCAGTAGGATTTTTAAAGAGGAACTTTTGAGAGTCAGGAACCCTGTAATATCTATTTGTTTTTTTGGGAGCAGGAGGTAAGGTGTCAGGGGCCAAGCTAGATTCTGAAAAGGCATCATCAACAATGTCCAGTACAGGGGGATAGCTAAAGGCCTGTGTTGGGGTGGGAGTAAGAAATCTCCAAGCCTCTTTTTAGAATTAGTGTAATCCTGGCTTTCCCAGCGAAAATGCTCCCTAAGAGTATGCAAGGGTTTCACCAAAAGGGAAATCCTCAGGAGGAGGAGCAGAGGGAATACAGTCCTCTGTATCAGAATCCTCATAGGTAGATTAAAGTAAATCCTGGTGAGAGGAAATAGAAATTTCAGAATCCTGATCAGAAGAATCATAAGCAAATTCAGTCCTAGGTCTCTTAGAGGAGGAAGGCTGGCTTCCCCTGATTAAAGTAATAAGGTCTTCAGCTATTCTTATCATTTGTTTTTTAGGCATAGAGGCCTGACCATGCAGTGTGGGCATCAGTTTTCTAGGCATGGATCGAGTTTTAGACCTTGAAGAAGAAGATGGCGTCGGTTTAATATGCAAGTCAGTAGGCCTGAATACACCCTCAGAAGCCGGTGCTGCACAGCAGCTCCGGACCCATCCAAGGTAGAGACATCCGCAGGTTCCATAGTTGAAGCATCTCGTGGCATACCGGACTCTGAATGGGTCTCAGTAGTGGCCTGCGAATCTGAAGTAGTGGGTATCAGGGCTGCAAAAGCGCCTCACTGAGTACCAGTGAACTGATGACTAGCTTAGGAGAAGCGTCATTGGCAGCTTTGGACCTAGGCGGTCTGTCTCTGTCTTTTATCTTTGCGTTTTTTCGGAATGTCGGTAGTCGGGTGGCTTACCGAAGCCATATCTGAGTAATTGAACAGAGTACCAAAATATTTAGAAGCGTAAATATACTGACGACGAACAGTTAGTTGTTTAAATAAGGCACAAAACCGACAGCGTGGTACATCGTGGTCAGGGCCTAGGCAAGGAATACAGTACAAATGAAAATCTTTGAGGTATTTGCTTTTCACAAGAAATACAATTATTGACTTTTGCTGACATTGGTTTAGAGCAAGAAAAAGTTTCCCCAATGGGGTACTTAGCTTTAGTTGAAGACTTCGGTTCTGAAATTCGAAAACGAAAATTTCAGGAGTCAGCCAACCGGCACTTGCGAACTGCTTCTGCTTCGGGCACTGCACGGCAAGAAAGACTGAGGTAATGGCGCTGGCTGCATGCTTTATACCCCTGACTACCTGACATCATGGAAGATGAGACAACAACCGACGCAGGACCCAAGACTTTGATAATTATAAAGGAATTCCCAATACTATTCGAATTCCCAATACTATTCTAGCATGTCCAAAGGTCAGTTATCAATCTCCTCTCTGGTCCAGCTGGTGAATCTGAGAATCTTGAAGCAATGTTACAACTGCCTCATGTACACAGACAACCCTCTCCTCCTCCCAACAAATTCCAACACATGTGAGAGATGCAACCATATAGCCACACTGAAGGCAAAGCTCTCACAACTCAGTACTGGCGAAACCTGTCAGGAGGAGAAGGAAACCACACTCACTACAATTCCAGTCTCACATAGACCTACCACGACAGCAAACCAAACACAAACACACAAAAACATACTCGGAGGCTCTAAATAAAAATCTGCCTAAGCAGCAGAGACCTCCAAAGCAGACACCCAAGCAACCGCTACCCCAAAACAAAATACGTGCAACACATAGCTCACAAAGCCAGTGTGCCGAACAGTCACAGCCCTTAAGGCTAAACAACACACCTGATACACTTGTAATAGGTGACTATCGTCAGGCACACTGACGTCCCGCTCACCAGGCTGAACAAGAAGGTCACGGTGAGCTGCCTGTCGGGCGCTAGGATCCGCCACATAACACAAGCACTCAGGTCACTCCAAGGCAAGTACAAATATGACTCAATCATTGTCCATGCTGGTGTGAATGACCTGAGACGTACCTCCCTGGACTACATGAAAAGAGACAGAGGAGCTCTCTGAGCATGTGGCCCAGGCCGGTATGACCCTGACCTTGAGTAGCATCTTACCCTCACCAAGAATAATGCCACAATATGAAGACAAGATGATCAATTTCAACAAGTGGCTTAAGTATTGGTGTCATTCAAAGGGGATCCAATGCCTGTCAGCCTGGGATGACATGCTCGACAAACCACGATGCTTCGCTAGGGACGGCTTGCACCTGTCACCCCTGGGGTTTCGGATATTGGCAAAGGCTCTTGCTAACCCCATAGTGCCTTTTTTAGGCAAGGCTCAAAAGACAAACCCACCTCCATAGGTATCACAAGGGATAAGAAACTAAGAGTAATGCTACTCAACACCAGAAGTCTAAACCTCAAGATGCATGCACTCAAAACTCTCCTTAGCATGGAGAACATCGATATCTGTGCAGTAACAGAAACCTGGTTCAAGGCTCCCGAGAGCACCCCAGCACTACCAGGTTATACCTCATACCATGCTTTTTGGCCCCAAAACTTGGACCGAACCAGAAAAGGAGGGGGAGTATCAATATTCGTCAAAGATACCCACACCTCCAGGTTGGTGGCACAGCACGAAGCATCAGAGACTATCCATGTGCAACTAACAGTGGGTAAAACTGCCTTCCAGTTTATAGCCTGCTACAAACCACCCTCCCACACCCAGGAACCCCACTAGGCCTTCCTGAGAACACTGGAAAATATGAAGGTCTCTCCAAACACCATTATATTGGGCGACTTCAACTACCCAAACATAGACTGGGAGCATTACTCTAGCTCCAACACCCTAGCTCAAAGGTTCCTAGAATTTATAAACTCAAATGCTATGGAACAACTTGTTACCACTCCCACAAGAGGGGAAACATACTGGACCTGATCATCACCAACATGGGAACTCTATGCTCCAGACCAGAAGTGTATCCCTCACTGGTAAGATCAGACCATAAATTAATCTCACTGGATATTCACATCCCGACCCCACCCCCTGCCCAGAAAGCCACAGTGAAAAACTTCTCTAAAGCAAATTTCACACTCCTCAAAACCGAGGTGGAATCCTTCAAAGCCCCCGGGCCTGTGGAAAATACGGCTCAGACCGCATGAACACCTTCAGGAATGCATGGATCATACAATCCCAAATAAAACCAAGACCCAATCCTCCAAAGGCAGACGTCCTGTCTGGTGGACCCCAGCCATAAACAAACTATACAATAGAAGGAGGAAGCTACTACATGACAGAGCAAAATCCCAAAAAGGGAAGGCATCTCTGATCAGTGTTAGCAAAAAACTACGGGCACTCATAAAATCGTCTAAGGCCAGCTTCGAGAGAAAAATTGCACAGGACACCAAGGATAATCACAAGGCTTTCTTTAGTTATATTAGAAACCTGGGTGGGAATTCCCAGATATGCTCAGAATTAGTCCAAAATGACAAAAAATACACCAAACCCACAGACATTGCCAACATCCTAGCTGACAGGTTCAGCGCAAACTTCTCCCCACCAAAAGGGCAAATATCTATCCCAGCAGAGTGCTGCCCCCATGACATCTCAGATGCTCAGGTAAGAGCCGCCCTCTCCAAAGCAAAAAACACAGCATCAATGGGACCAGACGGTTTCCCGGGCTGCATCCTACATGAACTCCAAGAACAGCTAAACCCAAACATAAAACTACTGTTCAATCTCAGCCTTACCACAGGATATGTACCTAAAGAGTGGCGTACAACAGTGGTCCCTCTCCACAAAGGTGGTGCCTCAACGGATCCTGGAAACTATCACCCCATAAGCCTGACTAGCTTGGTCTGCAAAGCTATGGAAAGGATCATCATGTACCTCATAAAAAAAGATATTGGGGACCTACAAACACTGGATCCTACCCAGTTCAGCTTTGTTAAGTGCAGATCCTGCCTCTTAAACCTGGTTGATTTCTTTGACACAGTCACCAAGGCCATTGACGAGGGGAAGGTGGTCCACACAGCCTACCTGGACCTCGCAAAAGCCTTCGATACAATACCCCACTCGGGCATTATAGATAAGCTCACCAGCTTATATATAAACCCCTATGTCACTAGATGGGTTGCAAACTGGCTCAAGGACAGAACACACATGGTTAGAATTGCTGGAGCCATGTCAGACTCCCAAACCAGTTACAAGTGGTGTCCCACAAGGCTCAGTCCTGGGACCTCTCCTGTTTGGTATATATTTCTCGGAGGTACAGGCAAACACGGAAGGACTGTGGCTGACCAAGTTCGCAGATGACTGCAAACTGGGCGCTATAATCGACTCTCCAGCCGACACAAGCATCCTCCAAAAGGGCCTCATAGAAACAGACAACTGGTGCCAGAGCCATGGCCTCAAGCTAAATGCCAAAAAGTGTATAGTCATCCCCTTTGGCAAAAACAAAGTGCCCACAAATTACCACATAGGTGGTAATCCATTAAGTATGGAAGAAGTAATTAGGGACCTGGGGACCTAAGTTGATAGCAATCTCTCATTTGACAACCACGTGGCCAAAGTGGTTAGAAAAACATTTTATATAGCCCACCTAATCATGAAGGGATTCACATCTAGATCAGGGGAGGTCATCGTGCCTCTTTACTCATCCCTCATCAGGCCCATAATTGAGTACAATGCCCCTTTTGGGATGTACCTTACCAGACACCTGCAGCAACTGGAAAGACCTCAAAAATACCTCACCAAGAGGATCAAAGGGCTCAAACAGATGCCATATGCTGCCCGGTTAAAGAAACTCCAGCTCTACTCAGTGGCATACCACCTGCTCAGAGGCGCTCTGTGCCTGACGTATAAAGCCATGTCCAACCCGGAATTAATGGACATGCTGCACCTCAGAAAATCCAAATCCCATCGAGCTACGCGTTCGAGAGACTTGAACCTCAGCACTGAAATAAATAGGACATGCTGGAGGGACAGATTCATAACCCAGAGGCTCCCTTCACTCTGGAATAAAATCCCAGTCCAGGTTAGGCAGAGTCCCTCACTGACTCTCTTCAAGAGGAATCTTGATGAGTGGATGGGGGATCGTAGGTTTACCCCGGGTATCACTTCTGTGTCACTGTTAGACAGAGGCACAGTATACTAACCTCGAAAAAAATGGGTGGCGAAAGCCAAACACACTCTGGCTAGGCTTATAAATGCCCTAGGGCAGATAAGCCTAGTATGAACCTATGAACTTAACCTATGAACCTATAATCAGGCCAACTGATGGCTACTGCAAGCAGATAACCCAAATGTGATGACTGCAACAGTGAAACACGAAGAACATCTGAATCAAGAGGTATGATCTCTTACTGTAATTCCTCATGGTTAACCTGGTCAACAAAATGTAAACAACCAACCTCATGTGGAAATTGCAACATTCCCAGCACTGTTTCCAAAGACGTTACAACGAACGGACAAGAACATTCATAACACTAATTAATTATAAAACAAAAACTGCCAAGGAGTTCTAGACTACATATGCATTTCCTGTTCAATGTTCATTGCACTACATTAAGAACACAAACACATGCTTGAGGCAGACAAGTTTTTTTTTTTCTGCACAGTGTACCAAATCCATCAACAAAGGTTTTGCCACCTTGAGAATACTGCAGCACATGCAATTATGCATTTTCAGTACAGTAAAACTAAGCAACCAAAACCAGACAAAATATAAAAATTAAGCATTTTTGGATGTATAGTGGCTAAAGTAATCGCTACTATGTAGTGTATGTTATGCAGGTTTACGCCCTGAGTAAAATCCATGGGTATCTACCACCCTCGACAGCTTTTATAACTGTAATATAACAATGTTCTCAGATGTGGCAGTTCTGGAGAATAACACTCCACAACACCAATGTGGGTTTAGTGAACTATGGAGTGCTTGCCTGAACAGATAATGAGGACAGAGCAGAAGACAACATAGGACTAGCACAGCCCGTGTCAAATGCTGAAATATAAAGGCATCTAACAGTCAACTACTTCTACTCCTGCAGCATAAAGCAGTATAATCTGACCATTGATGCAAGGTCACAATCCACACTGTCAGAATGAATTCTAAATGAAACCTGAACATGGATTTGACAGTCACGCTCCTAATGTCCAGTACAGCAATTCAGCCAAAGAAAAATTCAAATGCCCAAGAGGGAATAATGTTTTGCGTGGTGTCTAAATAACTGAAATCAGATTATAACTATGCCATGTACAAAAAAAACCCCCCAAAAATATTCTAGCATAAAAATACTGCTTCCAGCAACAGTTTTCATATATTAGTCTCTGTCCAGTAAAAAGCACATCCAAGACCTCCTGGTTGAATGCCACGACAAGAAGGTGTTGTGCAGATTTAAATGAGGCCAATGAAAACAAAACTGCTAGAAGACAACAGCTTTGGAAAGCACGCAAAACAATGTCTGTAGCTAGGGCACTGCTGCAGCAATGTGATGCAACAAGGAAGAAAGAAAAATACAGTACAAGCCATAGAGAGACCTTTGCAAATAAAAAAAGTCTTCGGATTATGGAAAAAGTATTGACTTTTAAGGATTTCCACCCACCCACCCACACTGCTTTTCTCTACAGATTTTCTGGTCTCTTCATCCATATGTACATCTATCCTCTACTGCCCTTTCAAGGGTCCCTTAGTTTTTTAATCCTGTCTTATAGACAGTTAACTCCAGCTGTAGCGAGGTCTTCACTGCATCATCACTTTGATGAGGAAGCCCTTTTCTCCTTGGGCCCCTGTTGCTCAAAATAATCACAGCACAATATTCAAAAGATTTCCTATACACCCATCTACCTGTCACAGCCACACCTCTAAGCTGGACAGTATTAGAAGTTGCAAGGAAACGTACACGTTAATGACCAGATTCAGATTCTCTTTAATCTGCAACTTGGTGGCAGCAGGAACGCTACACACAAAAGGAGGGACATTTTAATACTAAACTTTTCTCAAAACATGAACTAAAATGGAAGTTTTAAGCTGCATGCTGATTTAAGACTTCCAAGAAAAACATCATACTGTGCATCAGTGAAGACGATTCAGCCTCACAGATCAGTGGCTTGACAGTTTGTTGTCAACATGACTAGTGATGTTTTCTTAATCGGCGTCTTTCTGTAAATACTAAATTATTCTGTATTTTTATTTACATTTGTATATAGGTGTAGTACGCTGATCACAATGAACCAATTTCATGCATCGCCTTGAATACAATCACAAGATCTGGAAAGAACTGCGCACAAAAAAATTGCACAGACGTAAACAGGGTAAATAAAATATTTCACAAATCAACAGCTAGAAAGAAGGTAGAATGTATACTTTGATGATAATCACAAATGGGTATAAAGTTGAGGAGGTACAGGAGTTATGTGAGGATAGCATTTCTCTCTGAAAATCATGTACATATTGTTTGTTGTTCAGCAGAAGCAGACATAAATGTATCCGTTTCTTTATCATTCCAGCTGCTTTTAATATCCACTTTAGTCATTTCTAGTTTGCAAACTGTCAGAGCCTATCCCAGAATGCAACAACCCTAAATCAAGAAACGCTCTCAGATGGCATGCCAGTCCATCTGAGGACACGTGTGCACACAACTACAGGTAGCTTTAATCATTAAGTCGCCAATCTGCATATAGTGTCAATGGCAGGGGAAAACTAGAGGTTCCAATGAAAATTTAGATACAAGGAAGTCCTGCAAACTTCAAAAAAAGGGGGAGGGGCACAAAAAGACAGCACAACTGGAACCAGTACAAAAAAAAATACAAAATGATTACCGATTTATTTAAATCACCAAAGTAGCACACACACATTTCTTTATCTTGCTACAGGAGCCAGCACTCAAAACAATGTGTGATCTACACTTCATTTTCATACTATAAAACAATTTTGTCCATGATCCCTGGGAAAATAAAAGTAGGCAAGAAGCCCTGGGCCTACCCTAGGACAGCAATGCACAGAAAATCTGTTCATAGGGAGAGCAATGCACAGAAAATCAGTTCCTAGGGGAAGGAAAGCAATGCACAGAAGATCTGTTCCTAGGGGAATCTTTGTATCAGCTACTTCACTAAATTCAGGCATGCAGCTGTGTGCTTAGAAACGACAACTTAGGTCCCCCTACTGGTGAGTGGCATAGACAGACAGAGAGAGAGAGAGAGACTGTGTGTGTGTGTGTGTGTGTGTGTGTGTGTGTGTGTGTGTGTGTGTGTGTGTGTGTGTGTGTACGCGTGCATCTCAAAACATTAGAAATTTTGGTTCTGCAGCTAGAGTTGTAGAGTGATTTGTCACACATTTGGAGGTAGAGAGTAGAAATAAACATGGTGACAGGATGGCGGGTGGTTTCACTTTGGTACTATAGCACTTGGAACACATGACATAAATCTACCCTACCCAGGACATCAAGATTTATAAAGTTAAAAGTAAACTCTGCAGCTTTCTGTCTGTTTTTAAACAGTGAATAAATACAACTACAGCGATGTGCTTTATTTTTAAATAGTAATAATTCACTATGCCAAGTATGAAAAGTCATCCTCAAGGATTTGATACAATGACATCAGAACATCTGGCAAAGAATTTACAACAGATGAAATACACAACTTTTCAGGGGTGTAGTTCAGTTTGGAAAAACTCACATGTAATGACTCCAATTTTGAACTAAATGAAATGTTTATAATGAGAATCACAAATCCGGAAACATTTTTTCCCCAGTGGGAAGCCCCACCCACTCCATCCATTATACAGGAGGGCTTAGCTGCATGCACTGTTTTACCACTCTAAATCACCCATGAGGGGAAGTTTACAGGCATGTAACAGCACCCCGCAAGTTGATATTCAACTAGTTGAATGGGTTACTATGAAGACTCAAGGAAACCATCACTAGCAACCGATAGCAGGCATGATATATAGTAACACAAAAGTCCAATATACAAAAAAAATATTTCTGTGGCGACATGCCATGCAGAAGGGCTTCATCTCCTGCATATCCTACTTCCACTTCACCAATTCTAAACAACTGACAGCTCCAACCTACAACATCACTCCACACTTGAAAAACAGAAAGAGCATACATGCACTTGCCTAGTGCGCACGTGGTGCACACACACACACACACACACACACACACACACACACACACAGCCTGCCAACCACATGAAACAACCCATGCTCAGCCAGTTGAAGAAAAGCCCCAGTCTCAACAAATTTACAACACATTTGTTATTGACCAGCTGCCATATTCATCCTTCTGGGGGAAAGGAAACTGCAATTCTAAATTAGTTAAAGTGGATCTCCATGAATTGTGCAGCCTTCCAAAACTATGTGCCTTCCACTTATAAATACATAATGACTGTGTGGCCAGCCTCCTTTGATTATCCTAACTAGTGGGTAAGCTACAACTCTTGTGAGCCATTGTCCTACATTTACATGTATCCTACTAGAATTCTGAGGTTAGACATTATTCTTGATGTCCAGAATTTATTATAATTCCACAACTTCAAGGCCACTAAATGAATCTACTACAGGTTTTATTAAAAAAAAGTCACCACACAGCAATGCTCAACTTTTTCCCTCCTCCTTGTAAACATGTCCTAATCTGAGCAATTCTGCTCTGTTGAAATTTGTTCATTCACCAGAGATTCAAATGTTTCCATCAGATTCATGTTGATCTACTGAATACATTTGTTTCAAATGCAGTTCAGTGGTAGAAAAAAAAAATAGCCATAAACCATTTTCAGCAGTTTGACAAAGCTTTGTGTTTTTTGCAGGGGGCAAGTTTCCATGTGAGGACTTGTAATATGTGACCAACTTGTAATATATAGCAACTCCAAATTTGCACAACAGTGGGTTAAAGTACAACCTCAAAGAGTGGCAAAAATGCGGTGCAAATATTTTTGTTCCGAGTGGCATTCAATTTTAAATTAATTTGACAGAAAATGGATAAAAAAAAATCCTCTCGACCTGTCATTCTCCCCGTCCCCATTTTACTTCTGGGTACACATATTAGGTTTATTTTATCTCCTTACAAGTCTTCTGGTACAGGCCAAGTACCACTTTTCACAATTTTTAATGCAGCCTCCATCGTTGCCAATGTCCTTGCAGCAGTCAGGCCTCAAGACCTGTACTTGGAACTCCAGATAAGGTCTCACTGACGTCTGTACAGACAATGAAAATTGTGTTGCACTGGCGATACCTCTATGGCCTCAGAAATCTCCCAGCAGCCCTTACTTCCTTCCGATATTCATTACAGTAGAGAAATCAATTATCCGAACTAATTGGGACCTAGGGTAGTTTGGATAATCAAACATACAATTGAACCGAATAAAAGCTTCTAGGATCTTGTTTGTTCTGCACACAGGGAATACAGCTTTCAACAACTCAGCAATTTCAGTGGACGATAAAGAATATTATTCACACACAAGCGGGCTACAAGCTCAAACAACACGCACAAGAGAATAGGTATAACGTCTACATATTCAGACTTTATGATTATTCCTACCCAAAAACTTTGGAAGGCTATATTCGGATAATTGACATTTCAGATAACTGACATTCGGACAATCGACTTTACTGTACCTACGTTTGATAGAGGCCTTTGTACCAGCCAGTTGCCTTTGGTCTTTGTATTTCTAACAGACTCTTAATACTTACACCAGTTTCCATACCTTGTTCCATTTCAAAGCATGCTAAAAAAGGCAGCTGAACAGGACAATCCCCAAAGTCTGAGGGATTAATTAATAAACAAGAATAAATAAATGAATTAATTAATTAAATTGCAATAATTTCTACTTTTTAAATTTATGTCTCTTCACTTATTGTTATGGAATTAGTGTATTTACTTCCTCTCCTTAGTCTTAAAACCAATTCAACCTCTGTTTCTGGTGGCAGAAAAACTGCCTCACATATTAGCTTTTGTTAGAAATCCTTAAATGAAATGTGAGGAAGAAGGTAAGACTTCTCCAGTTTCCCTTCTGAGCCCATATCCACTTCTCCCCACCCACAATTCCAACTCTCATCCTGGGCAACAACCTTCTAGCTATGAAAAAAAAAAGATAAGGAAGTCTGATGGATAGAGCCTGGACTTTGATAATTCTTTTAAGGGAGTAATCAGCACTGAAAAGTAAAAAAGTACAGTTTTGTATCTACCATAAATGTAGATGTTCGAGTGCTAATACAGCTGCAGTAATCACAGATGGGTTTTCTGCCGTCAGGCGGGTCCTCGGTCGGCCAAATTCCAAAGTCTAGGTCCAGCGTCGGTTGTTGTCGCTTTCTTTCCTGACGTCAGAGAGGCAGGGGTATACAAGACACAGCCGACGCCATTTTCTTCAGTCTTTCTTGCCCCAGATGTCAGGTGCCCCCAGAAGGAAGGCAATACATAAATTATATTTATATACATGAAATGCAATATAATCAATAATCAGTAGTTGCAAGCAAATATACCATAGAAGGATAACCCAATCAGGTTGTATGAAGAGGGGTTAGGCCCTAGGCCTTTACCAAGAGGGGAAGGAGGGAGGGAAAACTGTACTGCAGCTGTATTAGCACTCGAACATCTACATTTATGGTAGGTACAAAACTGCACTATGTTCATCGTGCATACAGTTGCAGTAATCACAGATGGGTAGAATCCCAAAGCTACGCACAGGGTGGTAGGCACTAGGTGGAACTGGGATGAGCCAGAATGCCCTGCAACACAGCAGTGGCAAAGTCTGCTCTAATTTTGGAATATAAAGGCAGGTGGTAGTGTTTTGTGAAGGTATGCACAGAACTCCAAGTGGCTGCCTCCAAAATATCTTTGGTAGGAACTCCTCTGAGGAAGGCTGTAGAGGTAGCTGTGGCCCTGGTGGAGTGGGATCTGATGCCTGTAGGGACAGATTTTCCATGATAGGAGTAACAAAACCGTATGCAGTGGCCTATCCATTTTGAAATTGTCTGTTTGGTAACTGGCTTCCCTTGAGCTCCTACAGCATAGGACACAAACAGTTGTTCTGATTTCCTGAAAGGCTTTGTTCTGTCCAAATAATAACGTAGCTGTCTATGGATGTCTAAGGAGTGTAGCAGCCTTTCCCCTTTGTTTTGAGGATTGGGGTAAAAGGTAGGCAAGTGTATGGCTTGATTTAAAGCTACCCTGGATACCACTTTAGGCATAAATGACGGGTTGGTTCGAAGGGAAACCCTGTCCTGATGGAAGATAAGAAAGGGCTGCACAGCCATGAGGGCTTGTAGTTCCGAAACCCTAGGAGCTGAGGTAATGGCCAGAAGGAAAGCCGTTTTCCAGGACAAATATTGCAAATCTGTTGAGGCAGCTGGCTCAAAGGGAGGCAATGTTAATTTTTCTAGAATGTAATTAAGATCCCAGGCTGGTATTGGTTGTTTCCTTGGTGGTCTTATATTCTTAGCCCCTCTGAGGAACTGTCTTAAGAGTGGGTGAGAGAATAAGGGTGGATCCGTGTTGAATTCTGCAGAAACGGCTGAGGCATGGATTTTTATGGAGGAAAATGAAAGTCCACTGTTCAGCAGCTCAGCTAGATACTGTAATACCTGAGGCAAATTCGGTTTTCTAGGGTCCTGGCCTTTTTTCTCATTCCAAGAGCAAAACAGTTTCCATTTTATGAGTAAGCCTTTCTAGTAGATGGCCTTCTGGCCTCGAAAATGACATCCGGCACCTCTTTGGGAGGTAGGGTCTGTTGTGGTGTTAAGGAATTTTCCATGCAGCGAGACTGAGTGTTTTCAGCTGACTGTGAAGAGTTTTGTAGCTGTGCTGAGTCAGCAGAAGAGGCATTAGAGGTAGGGACCAGGGAGGAGTATGTGTTAGGCTCCTCAGGAGTGGGTACCAGTGTTGTCTTGGCCAGTCTGGAGCAATCAGTATCATCTTGGTCTGTCTGCTCTTGCTTTCAAGAGCACCTTGGGCAGAAGAGGCAGAGGTGGGAAAGCGTAAACTGTCCATGCTGTCCAACTGAATGAAAGGCGTCCACTCTCCAGGCCTTTGGATGAAAGGTCCTTGAACAAAACTTTTCAATTGATGATTCCTGTGGGAGGCGAAGAGATCTATGTCTGGCCTCCCCTATGCTTGGATTATCTTTGTAAACACTTGAGGATGCAACTTCCATTCGTGTGGATCTGTCATATTTCTGCTTAGATTGTCTGCCAGCGTGTTTTCCAAACCTGGCAAGTACTGTGCTTGAAGTTCGATTTGCCATTCCAGAGCCAAGTTCCAAAGTGTCATGGCTAGTCTGCACAGGCGGTATGAATGTGTTCCTCCTTGTTTGTGTATGTACCACATTACTGTGGTGTTGTCTGTTCTTATCAATAATTGTCCTGGATGCAGGAGGTCCTTGAAAGCTGTAATTACATTTATCACTGCTAGCATTTCTTTTTGATTGATGTGAAGGTGCTTTTCCTTTTGGGACCATTTGCCCTGAATGCACCTGTCTGTCATGTGCCCCAGGCGTAATCTGAGGCGTCTGTTGTGATGACTTGATTTGCTTGAGGCTTGCAGAATGGGAGACCTGTGTTTGTTTGACATGCTTGGGCCCACCATAGAAATTCCTTTTGCAAACATGGAATTATTGGTATTATTGTTTCCAAACTGTGGCTGTGCTGAGACCATAGGTTTTTTAGGTACCATTGAAGTTTCCTCATATGCAACTTTGCACATGGGATTAAAAGAATGCAAGATGCCATGAAGCCCAGAGCCTGCAGGATTTTCCTTGCAGTAAGCCTGGTACAATTTGCTAGTATTTTGAAGTATTGAGTTAGTTGCCCCTGTTTTTCTGGCGTAAGATAGGCCATCTGGGTGTTTGTGTCCAAGTTGGCACCCAGGAAAATTATTTTCTGAGATGGTGTTAGCCTGGATTTCTCTTTGTTGATTGTGTATCCCAGAGAATGCAGTAACCGTGTTACATAAGTCAGATGTTCCAGAAGTATGTGCTTGCTGTCCGCTTGGATCAGGCAGTCATCCAAATAAGGGTAAATTTGTATCCCTTGAAGTCTGCAGTAGGCAATTACTGATGCCAGGCATTTCGTGAATACTCTGGGCGCAGTAGATAAGCCAAAGGGCAATGCAGAGAATTGATAGTGTATTGAACCTGCAAGAAATCTGAGGTATCTTCTGCAGCTTTGTCTGATTGGGACATGCAGGTATGCCTCCTTGAGGTCCAATGTTACCAGCCAAAACTCCTTGCCCAGCATGGGAAGAAGCTGCTGTAATGTGAGCATCTTGAACTTTGGTACGAGTAAGAATGTGTTTAGGAGGGGTAAGTCCAAAATGGGGCTCCAGGCGGGTCCCTTCCTTGGTACCAGAAATAGCCTGGGATAAAAACCTTGACCTTGCTCGTGAGTAGGTATCTCTTGAATAGCTTTCATGTCTATGAGCTTTGAAATTTGTAGTTGTGCCTCTGCCCTTTAATTGCGTGGCAGGTTTGGCATGCCTCTCATTTTTGGAAGAGTGTGAAAATGAAATCTGTAGCCTCTGTTTATAACGTCCAGGATCCATTTGTCTGTTGTGACAATATGCCAATTTCTTGTAAATAATGCCAGCTTTCCTCCCAACGGGTGCTGCCAGCTGAGACTTGCTTGGCATGGAAAGGAGGAAGTCATTGGGTTTGTTTCCTGTATTGTTGTGCACTGTCTTCGCCACCTCTTGGTGCTGGAGTTTGCCATTGCCTGCCTCTATATGATCCTTGTGATTGTCCTCTGCCCCTTGTGCGCCTGTATCTACCTCTTTGGGGCTTGTCCGTGGCTGGAAAGGACCAGTTTTTAGAAGGCCAATTTCTGCTAAAACGTGGTGGTTGAACCTGTAGAAAAGCTTTGACAGTTTGCATAGATTTGGCTTTTTCTTCCATTTTCCGTAGTATCTCCTCAGCATTAGCACCAAATAGCACATCCTTTTGTAAAGGAGCATCCAGTAGTTTAGCTTTCACATGATTAGGCAAGATTTGTTCCCTAAGCCAGGCATGTCTACGAATGACTGATCCTGTAACAGCAGCTCTACTTGAGGCCTCTAGGGCATCATAGCCACATTGTAAGGTGTGTTTACCCACTTGTTCTGCACTATGTATCATATCCTGCAACTCCTTCAAATCTGGTTGTTCAGGTTCAGACATTTTATTTCTTAATTGTGATAACAGAAACTGCTGATATTTAAGCATATGAAACTGACAATTTAAGGCCCTCATGGCTAGGGTGGCTGAGGTATATACCTTTTTTCCCCCCACCTTTCTAAGGATCTTGACTCTCTTTCGGAGGGTAGTGGGTTCTTAGCAGTAGAGGCCTTCATTCCCTTGGGGCCTAGAGAAATGGTTTCAGGGTCAGCATTATGGCTTTTGTAAAGAAATTGGTGAGAGTTAGGAACTCTGTAGTACCTATCAGGCTTGATTGGGGCAGGAGGCAGGGAATCCGGATTAAGGCAAGCCTCCGAATAAACATCATCCAGTATGTCCAAGACAGGAGGTATCGCCAGAGGTCTGTGTTGAGGTAACAAAAGAAATTCCCTAAGTCTTTTCTTGGAATCAGAAAAGACTTGGCCTTCCCAATGGAAGTGTTCCCTCAAGGTGTGCAAGGTTTCCCCAAAAGAAAATTCCTCAGGAGGAGATACAGAAGGAATGGACTGCTCTGCATCAGAATCTTCAAAAGGGGAGTAAGAGTGTTCCTCTACATCAGAATGTTCTGAAAAAATGGAGCCCTGGTCAGAAGAGGGAGAATCTTCCTCCACTCTGGGTCTCTTGTCTGGAGGGGGTTGGGAACCCCTGATAAGAGTAATTAAATCCTCAGCCATTTTAAGCATCTGCTTTTAGGCATGGGGCCTGGAGATGGGCCCTGTGCAACAGGCCTCTTGGGATGCCTGGCTGATTTGGACTTAGTAAAGGCCTTAATGGAAAAGGAAGATGAGGGCCTAAAGACACCATGGGTGGAAGTGGACCTGTCCACATTAGGAGGCTCAACACTCACAGTGGCTTCGGTGGTTGTAGTCTGGGTCTGGGCCGAGGTACCTGCGGTCTCGGTTACAGAAGACACCGCCAAAGAAGTGTCATCGGTAGTCAGGGACTGCATAGGCGTCTCGCTGAGAACCGGACCACGTGTAGCCGGTTTTGGCGTGGTGTCGGTCCTTGTCCTTGCGTTTTTTGGACAAAATGGTAGTCGGAGTCTCCGACGACATTTTATAATCAAAGGCTGTACCAAAAAACTGTTGGGCGAACTCCGCCCGACGCTTAATAGTGCGTTTATTGAAAGTAGCGCAAAAGCGACAGCCCAAGACGTCGTGGTCTGGGCCTAAACAAGGTATGCAGAGGGAATGGAAATCCTTATGCGGTATTTGCTTCCCACAAGAAATACAATTGTTAACTTTTTCTGACATCGGTCTGAGGCAAGAAAAGTTTCCCCAACGGGGTACTTAGCTTTAATGAAGACTTCGGTTTCCAATTTTTCGTAAATTCAGGAGCTGGCCGACCGGCACTTGCGAACTGCTTCGGGCACCGCGCGGCAAAAAAGACTGAAGAAAATGGCGTCGGCTGTGTCTTATATACCCCTGCCTCTCTGACGTCAGGAAAGAAAGCGACAACAACTGACGCCGGACCTAGACTTTGGAATTCGGCCGACCGAGGACCCGCCTGATGGCAGAAAACCCATCTGTGATTACAGCAGCTGTATGCACGATGAACATCTGAGAATAGCAACTCCATCTCAGCTAGCAAAGTGGGAAGATAAAAAGAAAGCAGTACTCAATACCAGTTTTTCACCCAAAAACTCACTTTAAAGAAAAAAAAAAAGCAGCCTTAGGGCCATCCCTTTATCCGAATGTAAAAAAAAACAGAGGGGAAAAAAAGGATGGAGGTGTTTTTGTAGTGTGCTGTGAGGAGGAGGAGGTAGGGATGGTAGCCTGAGATTATCTGCTGAGCAGTCCTACAGGTTGTGACAGACGTTCTAAGGGTTACCAAAGATGGACATCTTCTTATTACACTGTATACTACAACTTCATCCAGCCCACAGGTACTGCCCAAAGCTGTTAAAGTTCAGTATACTGTAAGGGATTCTGGAATTATGCATTTACTTTTTATTACAATGATTAGTCAACATGGTAACACAGGTCATGTGTACAGACACGTGTGTCTGTTTTTAAAGCAACTATCTTGATAGCAGGGTCCTTTTTTTTCTTTCTACTAGTTGGACTTTTGCTATTCTTGTAGTGGTCGACGTTCTCTGTGGTCTTATGAGTTTCCCTCAGGGTCTCCAGTTTCCACATATACTCCAAAGACATGTTGAGAGGTTGGTGATTGGAGGATGTGTACATAAAAATTCTGGTGCTTATCTCCACACCCTGTGACGGACTGGCCTCCCATTGAGGTTGGACTCCTGCGTTGCTTGTTGGGGCTATTTTCTTGCCCTCCACACACTGAACTGGATGAAAGTAGGTACAGAAAATAGGGTTTACTTTTATTGGACTAGATCAAGCAGATACTTAAATTGCTACTGACTGACTGCCCAAAGTCTTGGGGATGCTCTGACAGAGCTCAGTCAGAAGTCCAAACAAATGGATCAAGTTCACAACTGAGATGCTTTTACCAAAAACTGTACAGAGAAGAAATGCCAGACCAAATAGAAAATTGTGATATCAGTACAACTGTGCTGAAAAAACAGCAATTCCCCCATAGTAACACTTGTATCGTTTTTACAGTTCTCCTATTTCTGTACAGTTGTGCGTTAGGCCCGGCAAGCCAGTACGTAAAGATCTACTGCCAATCATTAGCGGACAGGAGTTCTGCTGTGGCGACCCCTAACCGGGAAAAGCCAAAAGACACAAACAAACCCTTAATTCTTGTATTTACATCTGGGATATTTTTGCTATTTCAGTTCTGAATGAATCAATTATAAGTGGGCTGCTCTACAGTATACTACAAAATTTGATGCTTTGTGTTCTTCTTTCTTTAGTACCAAACAGGCCAAGTACTGCGAATGCCACTCCGTTCTCTTAACTCGTGCTTTAAATCGCTTTCCCTGTACAGCTTTGCTGAAAACATGCCCCTTAATACACATGAGACAAAGACAGGCAAGTTATCCACCAACAAATTAGCACTTCATTGAGCCGCATGGTTCAAAATTAAACAGACCTAAAAAAATTATATCAAAACAAAATGTTGTTCACCAAACACTGCAGCAGTCAAGGCAAGAAAGCTAACACAGTAGTGACTCCATGCACTATCGGCAAAGGATATTTTCTTAAGACCGAACTTTAGACACTAGTTGTATGAAGCATTTGTGGGACTTAATAAAATGCTTTGAATTACTTTGCACCAATTTGTATCACCTCAAAAGTCAGAATTTGACAAATTACTAAGAGATAAGAATATAAATCAGGAAGTCTAAAGTGTGTTGGAAAAGAAATACTACAGTGGTGTAATACAAGCAATACAACGCTACTTGTAAGGAAGGATTCTAATACAACAATAAAAGAGGTGTATCAGGGAGCTTTGCATCCTCCCAGCACTTGGGGGGTGTATCCTGTAAGGAACCAGTATCCCAACCAGGATTTAACAAAATTAAGGGAGGGTGTAGCTAAACCAATTCTGTTAGCCACTGACATACTTGTGGAAAAACCAAGAATAGTACAACAAGAAAGTCAGATTTCTAACATAGATAAAAAAGAGCAAGATTTGAACTTGTTTTACACAGCATTCCCACTCCCTATAGTGAATGAACTATGGGAGATCAAGAACATTATAGAGAAAAACTGGAGAATAATTTTGGGTAATAAGGACCTGGTAGGTTGTCTAGGAATGAGACCAAAATTTACTTACAAAACAGTCAATAATATTAAAATGATTTTGGAAAAAGCAGATTTGTCATCACAATCTAGGACTAGAGAAGTAACTATTAAAAAGGGCACCTTTGCTTGTACAAACTGCAGACAATGTAGATTCATAAGCAATACGTCTTTTGTCACTCTGAAACATTTGAAAAGAACTTTTTGGGCCCGAAAGTATTTTAATTGTCATAGTGATCATGTTGTATATTTAGCTTCCTGTGTGTCTTGCAAATGCTATTATGTAGGCAAAACGGTTCGAGTTTTGAAACGCAGGATATACGAACACGTTTTGGCCATAAAAAATAAGGACAAAAATAATGCTTTAGCAAGACATGCTACAGTATGCAGAGAATTCAAAAAGTTTGAATTTTTCATCTTGGATTTTATAGAGAAAGGCATATTTATGGGTGATGTCAATAATAGATTGGAACAGAAGGAAGCCCTTTGGCAACTATTATTGGGGGCTGACCAATTCCCAGGGCTCAATGAAGTTATTAATATTAAATGATTTTTGTTATATAAATGAAGTGTGTGTATATAACACACACACACACACACACTCATATTTACATTTTTTAGTATAACATGAGATGTTTTTGATTTTTGATCTTTGATTTATCCTAACATGATTTTAGGTGGACACTAATTTGTCATTATTCTATTGTCATTAATGTATGGTAGGATTTATCAGAAGTGTTCTCAAGTTGTTTTACTTAGGTTTAAGTTATATTGTGGTATGTATAAGTTACCAGTATAGGTTATACTTTCAAGTAAATCATTGGGACAGCATTTATTTTGTATATAAGGTCATACATCTCAGTTTAGAACTACAATTCACATTAATTTTTCATATCACACATTACTATACGTGAGTATGATGTATTTTTTTATGTAGGATTTGTATGTGTAGATATATATGTGTGTGTTTATGTATATATATTTTTACGTTATATACATTATTGATATTTATTTCTAGTAATGCATTTAATATACAAAATAATTGATCTTTGAAACTATTTTTTAAGATATTTAAAATGAATTTTTCATTTTTAAATGGATGAGTTATGACATCACATCCTGTATAATTTATTTAAAAGACAAGTGTTTGGGAGGGCATTTTGTCTTTTTCTGAAGAAGTTCACGTTTTTTAAATTAAAGTGGAAGAAAGCGCTAAATTGTCATCTGCCTTTATTGTGTCATTACATGCACTGAGCTGTTTTTTTGTTCACTTTATTCCTGTTTGCGGTTAGTCCGTTATTTCCTAGGTTCTCTAACTCACACACTTATTTGCAGATATAGGCCCTGCCTCCTCAATGAGCAACCAGCCATTATCATATCCTTGAAAAGGATAAAGCAAGTGCCAGAAAATCAGCAAATAAAAATTAATAAATAAAAAAAAAAACTAATGAAAGGCTGCTAAAGTGAGGACACTGAAGGGAATGTCAGCTGACAACAGAGTGCAACAAGGAGCAAACCTACCTTGTTGCAGGATCACATAGAAACTGTAACAGCTGTGACAAACTACTTTATCAATGTTTTTGATCAATAACTATAATCTCCAAATGTACTGACAGAAATAATATCCAACTAATGACACAAGGCCTGAGGTATTAAACATTGTAAATGTTTCAAAAATTATGGAAATAATTACTTTGATTATTATTATAATTACTGTTAATAACCATTGGAAAAACTGCAATGTAGTCTAAATTTTGGCAACTCACTCTAAACAAAAATAGAAGTCTGAATTTAGCTGCCATGCTCAGCAGAGAAGTAGCCTGACCCAGAAAAAAATCCCTCTGGAGGAAAAAGAACGAGGACATCTATTTTCAGCCAGCCAACGTGGTAGTCAAAACAAGATTCAAGCAGTACCATCTTCAAAGACATAAAGGTTCAATAATTTTACCTTGTCCCTTGGATTCTACCCCCACAGTGAGGATTACTGTACAACACAAATGTTGCATTTCTTGTCTTTGTAACATGCACTGTAGTCAAACAATGACAATATCATAGGTCTTAAAAGGCTTATACACCTCACACCGAATCAAGTAAGGAGGTCAAAGTATTTTGGTTTAACAGTCTATGGGATTAACATTCAAGATTAATGCAAATCAGATTCTTTAAACATTCTCGGCTGCACCCAAAAGCAGCCATGTCAACCCCATATTGTAAAAACACTGCAGGCTATCACACTGCATGTTTTGACTTGCTGTGATAAGTCATGTGCAAACAGTACTTGTTATAACTGGGATATTACAGACCTAACCATCTTCTCTCCCTTGCAACATGTCAACTATGCATAATTCATAACTAGTACCATATGTTACCTTCTGAGCAAGTAATGAAGGCAAAACCACTTTGAAATATGTTTTCAGGAAATGACAGTCCGTTCTAAGCAAACAAAAATGTTAATTCTGAACGATACAGCTGCATCAATGCCTAAATCTCTTGTTTTTTCACAATGAATGCGTATTTCATTGGTGCTGTTATCCACTCAGAAGACAGTTTGCACCTCTGAAATGAGAACACAATAAGAGATTTAATACCAGATTACGATATCTCTATCAGCACTGTTTAGTTCCTGCATTGGACAATAAATACCAGCTGCTTCACTGTTATGAACAGTAAATCATCTTCCAGTCTGCAGGAAGAAAAAAAGTGTCACGACATTCTCGGAAGATAAAGGGGGAGTATATTTACCGTTTGTACTAAGATGTACCCATGCTCTTAGGACACCTTAAATCATAAAGTGAATAATGCTGTTTCTGGGCTCCTGCTGTGGTTCTATCAGCATTCAAACATATGCAAGAAAATGCCTGTAACATTAGCTTGCTTTGTAGTACTCTTACAGAGTAAGTGTTTTAGCATTCAAATGTATGGTGCACTTTTCCCCCCTTTTCTTCAACCCTTCAAACCTTAGCACATCAGAGGACAAAAATTCTTAAGCAAAAACACAGGTCTCTGTATTATTTTTTCTAATATTCATGCAGTAGATTTAAACAGACCTTTCTACCTTAACACAGTTGTGTTTACAGTGTGTCAGTCTGACTGATTTTTGATAACCTAATACATTTCCTGATAAATACATTACGGAATGCATTTTAATCATGCTGTTCTCAAGAATCTGGCTAGATAGCCATTGCACTTCATAACAGACCTTTCTTAAAAGTAATTTGCTTTGATGCCTTTTTTACTGTCCCATTTATTCTCTATGAGGTACTGGACCATCATCTCAATATATGTATTCATTTGTTTACTTAATAAACAGATGAATGAGCTTGCTGAAAGACCCATTTCAGTCACAATCTGGCACAAAGCCCACAAACACAGAAATAATGTCCACATTTGAAGCCAAACGCAATGCAGCATTACAGCCAGGCAGAGTAGAGTACAGTAACTATTCTAGAACAATTAGGCGCTCCAATAATCATCAGTAAAGCTTGCCTTCTAACTCAATAAACAAGGTACTACAAATCAGAAATAGTAATTTAAACATGATACAACATGCCAACTCTGTAGAGAACACATGCCAGGACTGAAGTGGAATATCAATCCCTTTTCATGTTCGCTGTTAGATGATGCTTCATCAGACAGTGATAACATTTTGCTAAAGTTACAGCACACACTACAACTAAGAAAATAAAAATGCCCATAAAGACCAATATACAGCAGTAGCTCAGTGGGAAGAACCCCAACAGCTCCACCATTTTGGTTTAAAACCAGAGGCTCTGGTTACTGTCTAGGACAGACTTCAATTGTTTATCTTGTGGCTGCATGAGCTTTTTAAAAAGCAACATTAAATTGTCTAGAGCAGTGCAGTGCATCCGTGTGCGCTCACTCATCAACACTCACATACACAGTTAGACCTACACTTGCCCATGGAGGAGCCCACTTACCCAAATGACAAATAAAACATAACAATTACATTTTTATACATTTAATTATTTGTATTTGTTCACCAGGATGGAGCACCAATTGATATGGACCTATTTCAATCTCTGATGGGTGGAGTAACATTCAGAAGAAAATGAAAGAACAACATTAATAACAATACCCGTGATAAATACATAAATTATAAATGCAAATATCTGTATTCAAATAATGGAAAAACATATACCAGAGGTCATTAAAAAGTTAGACATTCATTAATTACAATATTTACTAATTACAATATTTACCAAGCAGTCATATCAATTGTCAATATCCAAAAAATAAAACGGACCATCATCTCTGCTTTCAGTGCTGGATGTTTCTCCATTAATTAAAAATAGACTTCATAAAGACCAGCAGTCAAATTATATGGTACTACCTGACAGAAAAGCTGAAATTTGACTCCCTATTGAAATGTCAGCACTCGTAAGGCAGAGCACCAACAAACCAAAAACAAAAAAGACCAAAAGTGAAGGAGAAGAGTGAATCTCGAACATCTCATGTTTCCTTAAACCTGTTTTTTGCAGGGGGCAAGCCCCCTACACCCCAAACGTACATATACCTTATACTGTCATACCTCAGAGAAAAGGGAATATTCTGAGAATGTCCTACAGTGACTTGGTATATACAAGTCCATTTTTCAGCCATTCACTCTATTTCAGGACTTGCTCATGCAGGTCTTGACTTTGCAGATAGTTACCCTGAAGATCTCTATGATACAAGAGATGAATTTGCTTACTTACAACTGGAGATTTGGGAAATAAACAGAAACCATTTTTTCCTGTCCACTTTGCTCCCATGATGATAGATGCCTGGCAGATATGCACTTGAAAGTTCAGTTAACTGTCAGTATACCGTTCCTGTGACACTGTATGAATGCAGCCTAATATGCAGAAAAGGAACCAAGAACAAGGGAAAAAAATCATGCTGGAGCCCTACAGTCTCAGAACATCTCTCACTAACAGTAAGATTCCTCCTTCCCCCAAATGTATAAATACAAACAAGTGAAAGCATCTCTCACCCACACAAGCCATACAAGACACACCCTTGGAGTCAGTACTACCTATCCCTTTTCCAGGCAGGGAGGAAGTCTCATTAGGCCTGTTGCATTTCTTTTTATCTTGGAGACTGTGGTCCTTGCCCAAATTTGTTAGTCATCATACAGTACACCAGTAGTCTTCCGAGTTTGAGACTCCTGCCTTACAGGTATCACAGCCAAAGTAGCGACCTGCTTTCAAACTTCTAGTTTTGTCTTTTATCGTTTTCATCTTCCCTTGCCCTTTCAACTAATTTTCACCTCCCCTCCCCTACTGCTGGCCTCTCTATATGCTTCCACTTTTTTATTAAAACTTTTTATGCCACTGTTATCTGCATCAACTCCTGGACCCTTTTCTCCTCATCTCCTCATCTTCAGCACAGCCCACTCTTTGAAAGTATCATTCTTTGCTTAAACTTACTAGTACTTCCACTAATTTCCCCCATAATTTCCCCTAAATGTCTTTTGAAAAGCTGCAGTTACTACATGTCAAGAACATGTGCATGCAGTTTCTCCACTCCCCAATCTACTTCTCCAACAGTCCTCTTCTGCATCTGGAAACATATTCTGAATTCTGGAGGGTGTGTATAGAAATACCCAAGTTAGCACTTCCATGAGAACATTCTGAATTTTCTGGACCTTGCCACCTTACATAGTATATAACATATTCGTTCCCACTGTGCTCAGATTTTTATTTACCAGTCTTCCTATTCCACGTTTAGTTTACCTGCTTCCTCCTGCTAGTCTTCCCCTACAATCATACAATTCTGACATTATACCTCTTTCAACTCTTCCCGCGATTCCTCATATCCACTTACCAGGCTGGCTCTCCTGTCCTACCTTTCCCCAGTTAATCTTTCCCAGTTCTTCTGTAAGTGCATGATATGTTAAAAATGGGGTGGGGTTTGATGTAATCATGCTGTGACAAACCTACTACATGAAAATAAAATAAAATGTGGTGTTATTACACAAGCAATGAATTTATGCAAACCACCAGTGGATAACGTTGTCGCTTCACAGCAAGAGGTTCTCCAGTTCAATTCTCAGCCGGGGTGCATTCTGTGCACAATGTGCATGTCCTCCCTGTGTTTGCGTAGATTTCCTCTGTGAACTCTATTTTCCTCCCACATCCAGAAGACATGCAGTAGGTGGAATAGACACTCTAAACTGCCCCTTGGTGTGAGTGCATGTGCAAGTGTGTGGTATGAAAGAACAGCTGCTGAAGGGCTATCCACCTGGTGGTGTGAACCTTGGCTCTAGATTATCACTGTTGAAGTGACACCCTGACCACATGTCAAAAATGGGAAAAGGGGTTGTGGATGATGCCTATGTACATTTCTGAGGTCACACTTGCTTATGTTTATCCATGTAAAGATTACGTTTCAGTGCTTAACATGATTAAGAGCTTAAACCAGTTCCCTTTTTCATAAATGCACCAACATATAGGAGGCAAGAAGATGCATCTGGTAAGGCTGGCAATGTTAATGGACCCCTTACTGAAGCAACCTTTAATGATGAAGCTCGCAACCATTTCTGGTTACAGAGGAAGAAGCATTCTAGCTACAAACTGTTCATTTTGCATACTGCAGGAGTTGTCCCAGTAAGTATACTGAACTACTTACCTAAAAAATTGGCATCCAGAAATGTCAGCAATTATGTACACTGAACACAGAAACACAACTAATACATCGTTAAATATGACAGAAAAAAACATTTGTGCTAAAGCCCATAACCATTTCCAGTTTCAAAACTTAATACTAGTTCAAAACCAGAGAAAAACATTTAAGAGTATAGACCGCACATCTTTCATATTACAGTTACTCCAATGCACATAATGAAAGGCTGATCTGAAAAATATGCCAGCTGTTTTAGGGGTTATGGTTCAGAATCCTAAAATGCCAGCGGTATACATGTACACACAACAAAAATACACTACAAATATAAGGAGCAAAACCTGTAATGATGAAGCCTGTAACCATATTGCTAATTTAAAACCATCTTCTGTAGATTCAAAACCAGAGGGAAAAACTTTGCAGCCAGAAATTGTTCATCTTGCATTAAGGGAAATATTCCACTAAGTATACAACACATCTAATTATCTGAAACATACAGAAATTGTATAGGCAACATGGTTTGCTATCTGGAAGATGGAAGCAAAGGCTTAATCAATATAACAAAAATAAACACGAAGGCAGGTTGTCAGGTAAGTATGAGGTTGTTGTTGTGTCTTTCGGCTCAGCGGAACTCCGGTCCGCTAATGATTGGCAGTTGATTTTTACGTGCTGAGTTGCCAGCCCTAACGCACAACCTTCAACGAAGGTACGCCCACTCACGCATGGGCTCCACGCAGAAGACGCTCTAGCTGATTGTCGAACCGTACAGTGTCTTACTGTGAGGCGACAGCGCTACTGCAGGAGCACCACCGCGCAGATAAGTATAAAGTGATGCCTTTTATTTAAGCTTAAACAGCATCTGGTAGTCCCAGAAGCTGCTTTTTATTAAGCTTAAAAGAGCAGCTTCTAAGACTACCATCTAACGATCTCCTCCCCCAAACTGACAAAAACAAAGCGCATTATCTTTACCACTGTACAATCATGTAGATAAATGTACATCTCATGTACAGCTGCATTAAAATGTAACTGTACTCATAAATCAAAAGGTTGAAATGAAATGGCAATGAAGTTATGCTCGCTAAATGGAAAATAATGACTAACATTTCCATATAGTGTTCTCAGATGACCGAAGTGTAGGAACTCCACTAACTCGAATGATTTCTGCCATGCCTGAAAGACCTAAACAATTCAGGAAATGTGGTTATGTCCCCGGAGTGTTCACAGACCACAAAGGAAGCCTATACAACATGAACAGCTGCAGTCATAAAACCACACTCAGGTTCACATTGGACCATTAATATTATCAGTAAATTCAAACAAAACCATTTAGTACTGCGTACAACATCAAATGTAGGATTTCAATTATTTCAGAAAACACAGGCTGCCGTGCAGAACCAAGGCTGGATCAAGAAACATCTGCAGCACAAAGAACTGTCTGTATTACAAAGATAGTACAGATACAAATATACATCAGAGAGGAGTATGGTGCTCAGTACGAGGCCAATGATATTAGGACTGAATTGGATAAAAGACCTGGTAAGTAATGAAAAAAATCACTACACCACAGGTGGTCCTGCTTCCTGAATCATGTTAGATGAGTTGCAAGGTTTTACTTTAGCTATACAATACACTTCTCTGCAAGGCACAAGGCAATACCAACACAACCAAACCTTAACTTTGCCTATGTTGGCAGCCTCATACAACAGGATAGCATCTCAATAAGCTCAAAGTTCTTAAACTGTACCCTTATAGCAAAGCACAGGAAAGCAGGCAGTAACCACTGTTTGCGTCTGTCTGTCTGTAACTAACAGACAGAAACACACCGGCAGAGAGCGACAGTAATTAAATAAAATGACTCAAAAATAAACAGCTTTTAGGGTTCACAAAATATCTTGATATCCAATAATGTTTTCAATTTCACAGGTTTCAGGCGGACAGAAACTGAAGCCACAAATCAAAAAAATGAGCAGATGACAAAATGCATTCTTTTTAGGCAAAAGTATCAAACACATACAAACATTTGGTTAAGCAACAGAGTCCTGTTGATCCACACAATTTGTGACAAAAATGTCATCTAGAATGATCTCAAAGTAACTTGTACTGCAGTACTTTATGAATACCAGCAACAAATTTAAGTGCTCAGAAAGACTATGGTTAAAAAATGCACATAAAACTTCATGCCAAATGGTACTTTAAGGCAGGCACTATATAGGTTCATTAGGTGTGTACTATGCTAATGGCCCTGGAGCCTTTACAAGCCTAGCCCATAGAAGTGCCCTGGCATCGTGCCGCTCAATGTTAGTTCCCAGTGTCTCTATCAAGTAGAGCCACTGGAGTGATCCCCAGGGTGAACTTTCCATTTCCCATACACTCCTCAAGATTTCTCCTGAAGATGCCCAATGAGGTACTCTGCTTGACATGTATGGGAAGTCTATTCTAGAGCATGGGCAGTCTCTGGGTTATAAATCTGTCCCTCCCAGCATGTTCTGTTGATTGTGGTAATGAGGTTGAGGTCTCTAAAGCATTTGGTGGGGAAGGATTTCTTTACATGTAGCATTTCTAACAAAGCTGGGTCAGACATGGCTTTGCTCTGTTAGAAATGCTCTTCAGACTGCACATACAAATAATTCCTTCTGCATAAAAAACAGTGAATAAGATGAGAAAAGTGCAGATTCATTCAAATCACAGTTACTATGCGCCAGAACACATTCATTCATTATTTTCACTACTTTCTTAATAATTGTTAAATTGTCAGCTCGTTATTTCATGGCATTTTTGCTTCTAGTAAGAAGTTTAGCAATGTTTTATCTGACAAGACAAATCCATCCACAACCCCTTTTCCCATTTTTGCACATTGGTCGGACTGCCATTTCACAGTGACAATTCTCTAGTGCCAAGGTATAATCCACAAACAGGCATGCCAAACGATCCTGAACTGCAATGCTTCTAGTCCAGTCAACCCAAAGGTAACTTAACGGTGCTGTTTTGTACCACTGAAGAGAAGATACTGATGAGGATGATGAAGCAAGAGTTATAGACACCTATAATAATGCTGGACCTCCAAGAAGAGCTCAGTTGCACGAAAAGACAGAAGTGATGCCAAAGGACTTAGGACTTCCGAGCACAGCGAACCTTCCCAGACTACCAACCCTAGCTCTTAAGCCATTAATGCACTGCCTATCCAGAAGGACACCATTTCAGGAGGCAGTTTCCAGGTTTAGACGCAAGCCTCCTGTTACAATGGAGACAGTATCAATGAGCAACCATTATCATTTTTTGGTGGTATCAGCCTCAAGTTTCCATTTGTTAGTTATCCCGTCTTCTCTCATTTCTTCATTTCTGATTCCTCTTCTTCTTTGCGGATACCAGTGATATGGCACTTCACGACGTAAAACAAAAATTGCAAGAATGCCATGGGCTTTTAATACTGTAGATCAGACTACAGCACTAAAGGGAGCAGCAAAATCAAATTTCCCAAACAAGGCAAGATAAAGGAACCTGGAATGAGAAATCGAAGGAAGAAGGACAAAGAATAATAGGCACTTACATGAATATAAATATGAAAAATAAATACCAAAACAGCCTGGAACCATTTATTTGCTCTGTCAAAAGCTGCTACATGGTAGGCAGGAACTGAACATAGATGATGCCATGGTGTATGATGGGAGAGAGGAGGATGGAAGGCAGCATGGGAAAGTTTCACATGCTGGCACAGCATTCTGAACAAGAACTACAAGTTACCTAATATGGACCTCATCTTGTCAGAAAGTTATGGGAGTAAAGGGCAAGGTCATCACCTGATAAAGTGTGAAAATAAGAATGATCAAAATGTCTGCACTGTCAGAACTGTGTATTCCTGTACCTGGAGCTCTTTGATACTAGGTTTGCCTTTTTACTGAAGGGACAAGGAAGGTAAGAAGTTACGATTAATCAAGCATGGCTTTTCATAGTATGTGGAAAGATGACATTAGAAACCACCGTACTTGTTAGACAGGGTTAGCAGATTAATGGTAGAAAAGAGTAAGTTTGTACTAGTTAACAGAAAGTAGCATTAACATCAACTGAGGTACTGACTGGAAAAACAATCTTTTTTTCTGATGAAATGACTGACTTAATGGATCCCGACACTGGTATAGGGCACTCATCTAGAGAATCTAGAGATCCATGCAGCTGTCGCTGTCAATATGGGTTTACAAAATCATTTAAAAACTAAATCTCAGCTAGCAAAACTTCTGCAGAATACAGTAAACAGGTCACCAAAATGTGTCATTGTATAAACAACAGCAAAGAGATGTCCACATTTACATATCTAAACTCAGCCATTATACAGCTGACTCAAGAAGCCCCTGCTTTTCTCTGTTACAAGTGATGACTGAAACCATCACACAACACCATCAAGGTTAGAAAATAAACTGTATATAGTGAAAGTTATATTTTTTACATATACATAAAATATAAAAGTACTGTAACTCGCTGTTATAGTTTCTGCAGGGAGGTCTGTGCCCTCTTTTTCACAACCCCACCAACAAAATTTTCCGGCTGAGAAGCTGCACTACCTCTAGGTAAATTACATTTTTCCACAAAAACAGTATTTCCTTTATTTTGAAGCAGTGTGACCTCTGAGTTAGTATATTTAGCTTTGTGGCTCATAAGAGGTTGTGGGTTGTATAGGGGCAACCTACCTACAAAAAGAAATATAGTAGTTTTCAGTTTTTCAATTTTAATTTGTAAAGAGGTTTGCCATCAAAATGTCGTAAATCAGTTACTTGACCTTGGAAGTGTGAAAGGCACTATCCCAAGGTGTCGTAACATTGAGTTTTAAAATGACGAATCCACAAGAGCAAATTGTGCATTCGCTCTTGTAGATTCGTCAGTTTGAATGGAGATCGCACTAATAGTGGGGATTGGGAAATTTACCCTTTCCCTCACTGTAGTGCAATCTCAGAGTTAGTATATACAAGTAGCAGGGGGTGTGGAGGTGCAGCCCCTCTGCAAAAAGTTTGTAGCACATAACCAGAAATGTATGTATTTTCGGTAAAGTCAACATTCCTGAGTTGTCGACTTTTATTAATTCCCACTTTCAGTTATGTGACCATTCAGTAAGTGGATCTTACGATATTTCTAGTCTCGTAGCTAAACATTCACAGAAATGAGTTGCAAGATTTTGATAGTAAACCGTGTAAGGATGTAATATATTTGTTTCACGTCTCTAATCCGGCCACTGCTTTACATTGGAATTGTCATGTTTGCTACATGTAGTAATAATTTAGTTTCTATTTTAAACTTCCTTTCAAAGTAGTTATGCTCCAGATAAAACTACACACACACACACACACACACACACACACACACTATGGTTTGGATTGCAATGGTATTCTTAAGTGTTAAGCATATCTTAAAAGCCACTCAGAACTGCAAACATTTTTATATACATCTAACAATTAACTAATGAATAGTATTTGCAGGCAGTCAGCTTTGCAGAGACAATTCCTCTAAATTAAAATCCGGAATTGTATTTATTTAGTGTGCCAGCACTATCGTTACTAGCTTCTTACACTACTCTTAAAAATGCCCCATTTTAATTTTCCAAATAAGCACATACATTATTTGTTCAAGACTTAGAATCATACTGGATTACAATGCACTCCAAGTTTAATCATGGACTCCCAAAAAGTGCTTCATTAAATATAATTCTGAAATCCAATTAGGATAAAAGAAAAATGTTTGGAATTAGAAACCTCCACATATGACAAAAGTAGCAAGAACATTCAGTGAATTCACTGCAGACACTACAGCCAGTGTTCTTATGGAAAAGAATACAGAGATGGATTCTTGAATCCCTTATACTCTGTAAAAGATATTTACTCCACAGCCTGTAAATGGGTAAAACTGGAAGATTACAACTCGGGTATCTACCCTCCACATAACCTAAATCCCGGTTATTCCAAGAAAATATAAAATGCCTTAATATTTATACATCAAACAGAGATATAAAAGAGTCAAATACATTCAGTCTTGCAGGAGATCCGGCAAAGAAAACCCAGAAATACTACAGTACAGGCCATCTACTGACCCTCTATTAAAAGGTGGATACCATACCAACTTGGAAGTATATACAGTACCACAGCTCTACACTAGACAAAAGCAACAATCACCTCTGACCACTATCCCATTCCAGTGATGACTGCAGTTTTACTCACCACCCTTCCTGTCAGTGTTCATTGACGTGATTAGTGGTGGTGAGAAGGTTGAAGACAGTCACTGAGAGGTTGGAAGGGGCAAGAGGCTGACAGACATCATCAAGCGCCCTATCACTGAACAGTGCAGCTGCTTAGACCACAATCCTCCACTCCTGATCAGCAAGTCCCCACTAACACTCTACCCTGTCCAGTCCTGGTCACCTCTCTCCAACACAGTGTCCTCTCTTACTCCTGTACTGCCCCAGATCCACCCGCAACATTACTCAACTATAGTGTTACGCCACGTTACACATTTTTTGTTCAACCCTGGCACATATCACCAGCTACTGGCAACGTCTCCTAAATTACTGCCAATGGTACCAACATCCCCACCCCCCTCAGAAATAGGACCATCTCAGTCATCAGTAGGTTAGAGAGGGGAAATAGAATGGAGGAACAGAGCTAGTATCACATATGCTGTTCCTACATACCAGGATTTTCTCTCTGCCCTACATTTCCTGATGAGGTAAAGTGCTCTGTAAGGCTGAGTAGGAATGAGGTACATTGTCTGAAGGACATATCTGCATGGGCCATAAGGCACATCCCCACTTATTTGTCCATTCCCACACTCCCATCCCAGTAACTGCTACAACAAGTCCCAGCCTCCATCTGTGTTTTATCACCCCCCCCCCAACAGGCATTCCCATACTCCTTACCATTACATCAGTCTTAAAGGTTTGATCAGTCACCTGGGCATTTCAATACCAACAATGTCATTTGAAAAGTAACTGAAACAAATTGGCAATAGACATCAGAAAATGACATTTGAAAATGTGGCAACCAGTCAGAATCAAACATATGCAAGGGGCATTAGATAAATGTGGTGATACCACTGAAAAAAAAAAAAAAAACAAGTGTGCATTCAGTATGCATGATGTTTTACCCACAACCTTCACTCAAATTAATATAACCAATTGTTTGCTTTATTTACACTGTTTCTAGTTTAATTTCTCTTTTATACCATGGCACCCTCAAGACTTATGGAAAGCTCTGCTGCCTTATAATTATAATTTACTTCCCACAACTATGAGAACACAAAATGCTAATTAAATACTGCACATTTGCCCTGTATATGCCACAGCTGCAGGATGTTGAAAAATGTTCAATCTGCTAAAGAAAACAGCACAAGTCACTTGTAAAGTGTAAGTAATTGGCAAAGGATGCCATTAAAATACCTTATATGTCAATTTCATAGGCTCGTAGGTGTGTACTAGGCCAACAGCTCTGGAGCCTATATAAGCCTAGCCCAAGAAGATTCTCAGGCATCATGCCACCCAAAGTTAGTTCCCAGTGCCCCTGTCAAGTAAGGCTACTGAAGTGATCCCCGGGGTGAACATCCTATTATCCACCCACTCATCAAGATTTCTCTTATAGAGGGCCAGTGAAGTACTCTGCTTGACGTGAATAGGAAGTTTGTTCCAGAGTATGAGAAGTCCCTGGGTTAGGAATCTGTCCCTCCAGCATGTTCTGTTTATTGTGGTAATGAGGTTAAGGTCCCTGGAGCGTGTGGCACACAGGGATTGGGATTTCTTTAGGTGTAGCATATCTAGCAGCTCTGGGTCAGAAGTGGCTTTGTAGGTCAAGCAGAGATCACCTCTAAGTAGGTGATAAGAGACACAGTATAGCCAGAGGTTTTTGAGTCTGTCCGTATTAAGGCCTAAGATCCTCTTAGTGAGGTATTTTTGTGGCCTTTCCAGTTATTGTAGGTGTCTAGTGAGGTACATACCAAATGGGGCATTGTATTCTATAATAGGTCTAATGAAGGATGAGTAGAGAGGGATTATGACCTCTTTCTTCCTGGATGAGAAACCTTTTTAATGAGATGTGCCACATAGGACTTTCTAACTACAATGGCAAGCAAGATAATAGATACTGTACGCAAGCAAGATAATACATATTTTTTTCCAATAAAACACTTGATTTAGAAATATTTATTGTATCCCCTGATATGTCCAATGTTAAAGCAGAACTGCTGTTTCTGAACTAGCACCCTTCTTACAGGAGGGGCTCATATGGATGAAGTGCAAAATAATGGTTTAGAGATCTTCTGTAATGCCCCCAAGATATCTCATGCCAACTGTGTCTTCACGAAAGGCAGTTTAAGCAAGCTGTTCATCATGGTTAGTGAAACAAAACTTTAGATGCAAAATATGCCGAACAGGCATTTCTTGGACTAAATCACTTTGAAGTCAGTTTTATAGCACAGTGTAATTCTCTGAAGATGAACTGGATGTTGCTGAAATCCAAGTTTAATGTATTATATGGGAAAATTTGGTGCATTACAAAGTACAAATTACATTCATGAATATGTGTAGATGAAGTAGTAAGCAGCCTTTCATACCGGCTCAGGCTGAGTCAGCTGACTGGTACCTGGGCAGCTCAAGCCAAAAGTAAAAGTACCAGCAAACTGGAGAATGGAGATGGGAGATTTTTTAATAACATTTTTAAAATTAAATATTCATCTCTCTGCAATCTTTTAAGGTGTCAATACATTTTTGATACAATTAGTGTGTGTGTGTGTGTGTGTGTGTGTGTGTGTGTGTGTGTGTGTGTGTGTGTGTGTGTGTGAGCATGTACACTGTGTTTGACACCAACAAGCAAAAACATACTACTGTGGCCATTGTTTAAGCACTTATTTGATTACAATCAGACCTCGGAGCTGTACAAAATCATAAAGTGTTTGAAATTGATATGTACTGAGGACAAACTCAGTCCATGGATAACAGTGCCCAATTCTAGCTGTCACTTTAGACAATTGTTGATCCGGCTTGGCAAGGTCGGTGTATATTTGAATAAAACAAACTAAAATACATTACTGTGATCATTCTTATTACTACTACTATTATTTTCTGCTCATACTCAGACATCTGAGGTGTATACAGTCAATACAGTATACTGAGGCAGTCTGTGGATGAAAGTAACTAACCCCAGCTGTCATTTTAATTATTTATTTGTTAACCAGGTGGACGGGCTGGTACACAGACTCTTTCCAGCTATGACTCGTGAAAAAAAATGAAAACATTGACAAATTCAGGTGGAACAAGGAATTGCATAGTGAAAAGAAATGTCTTTAATACAAAGCACTAGCACAAAAAATAGTAGTATCATTTCTACTATGCAATATTTTACAGTACATAATAGACATTAAATACAATTTCAGTTGGCATAACAACAACTTTTAAACAGTCATTGATTTGGCTTGAAATGGATAGTGTGTGCCTGAGTAAAACAAGCTGAATTCACTACCATGACTATTTTTTTACCATGACTATTTTTTATTTCATCACAATCAGACATTTGAGGTGTATACCATCAAACCTTATAAATAAGTGGGTGTTGATGCAGTCTGTTGATGAAGGTGACTGACCCCAGCTATTGTTCAATTACTGTTATCATTGACCTGCTGTAATACATATACCCAGCCCATTACAGTTAGCACCACCCAGTCAAGTGCTTCTTGTAGCTGTGCCCCTGTTTTGATGTCAGCTGCTACTACTGGGTAAACATGAATCCAATAAATAAAATCTCATTGCATGTAAAGTTCAAACAAAGCAGATTAAATTTTTAGGAGTTTTTTAGTAGTCTTAATACAACATTCAAAGAAATCAAAGGCCTAGGTCTAAAGATGTTGGAGGATTCTGATTCATATAACTTATCAAACTTAAAAATGTAACAGCAATTTTAGACACTGCACCTACTTCTCACCCATAACTCCATCTGGTATGTTTGGGATATTTTTTTAATAAGACTAAACTGTTGTTCAAGATTACATGATCTGCTACCCGCATTGACTTGTGCGATTTGTGGCTGTATCAGAAGGACTAACACAAAAGCAAGAGGCAAGTAAAAAAAAAAGTGCTGAGCAATGTACGTACCTGGCCCCTGCAACCTGCATGCATACAAATAAGAACTTGTGACGACTCATACAGCAGCAACAATGCAGAAATGTGATGTGACAGGGACTATCATGCCACTGATAGTTAGGCACAACACCTCCCATTCACTCCAAGCTGACCAACCACAAAAACTCTAACAGTGTTACAAAAGGAGCATGACAAACTACTAGGCAAGCAATCCTTAGAAAAAAAAAATGAAAAAAAACTTAACCATAAAAAGAGTAGCTCTTAAAAACCCCAAAGAAAAATGGTTAGCTTTCCTTAACCATAAAAAGAGTAGCTCTTAAAAACCCCAAAGAAAAATGGTTAGCTTTTAAATATTCTTAATTAAAATACACATACTAAAGCTATTTCTTGTCTACTTTTTCAAGAAGGGCTATACAGGTAATACCTGGGGTGAATATTTAGCTACTCATCTATTCATCTAGGTTTGCTTTGAAGGTGGCCATAACACTGCTTCACCTGACATGTAGTAAACGTTTGTCCCACAGATGGGGGAAATTTTGTGCTAGGAAGCGGTTTGCCCTTGGAGTTTTGTTAATTTGTTTATGCACATTAAGTGATACATTGCTGTTGGACATTCCTTTGATCATGCAGTGGTACAGGAGTCTGAATAGAACTGGCTCCTTTGTGGTATGGTAGGTTAGACACAGTCACTGTGAAGGAGCCAGTAGGGATAGTCAAGCTAATGTCTCATGTTAGCTGAAGTTTAAGGCCCTGGGGTATTCTTGGTTAGAATTCTCTGTGGTGTTTCTAGTTAGGCAATGTGCTTTGTTTGATATATGCCAGATGGGGCAGGATATTCAATAACTGGGCTAGTGAAGGAGAAGAAGAAGAACAGTGGGATAATGATGTCCTCCCTTGGCTATCAAAGCCACAAAGACTGATTTTCCAACTATGGCAAAGACCAGATTGCCAGATCGCTATACTTGGGAGTTTTTAAATCTTTACTATCTTGGCTCCTTCACCATTACTTTATATCCTATACTCACTTCCCACCCCTTTTTATGTATTGGTATCCTACAGAACACCTCTGTCTAACAGTCTTTATTATCAGCTGACATATGTATATGTTACATACACAGCATTCAACACCTGTTGTATATCTTGATGTCAGTACATATTGTTTATTCCTTTTCTTTCATTATGGAATTCTTACAAATCTGTTTCTGTTATCCTTATTTTATTTTTGGATGAACCTGAAATTGTTCCTCGGTGATCAGTGTTGTATCCCAGTTAGCAAATTTAAATAAAGAAAAAGGACATGGTAGTCAGATTGAAGTATTATCCACATATATGCCAAGGTCTCTTTTAAGACATTCTGTATAGGATTATATTAAATGATGATGTGCATGGCTTACTTGCCAAAGAATTATATTACTTTTTAGACAATTTTCCTATCACCAGATGTGGCATATTTCTGTCCCTGCTGGAGCATCTCAGTATCAGTGGGTGAATAGAATAATAGTGCCTAGCTTACATCTTTCAGCAAGAGTGAATAGTCAGGCTCTCTTGAAGTATTGGCCTGCACATCAGCAAAACAGATGCCAAACAGGACAGGCCCCAGCAATAAACCTAGGACACAATAATGGGTGTAGTTCCCCATACTAAAGGGGTGGCGTAAGCCACAAAACTATGGGCTAGGCTTGTAAATCCCTCGGGCAGATAGCCTAGTATGAACCTATGAACCTATGAACCACTAGTTACACTTTACATTCACAGAAAGTATCTATCTGATTGAAACTTTCACAGTTGAGTTCATGGATGTAAGGGTTTATTCTAGGATTTACTAATTTTGCTACAATACAAGCATGGGGAATGGTATTATAAGCCTTGGCCAGACACAAACAGGCAAAATGCACTGACAGATTGATCACTGTCCACCACTGCAATGACTTTTTTCCATATTTTAAAGATATCACTAGGTTCATGATGCAGGATCTACCCTTCACAAAACCAAACTGGTCAAGGTTGGTAAGGTTGTCTACGTCTAAAGTTATGAGCGAACTCCTTGGCATCACACATATTGGTAAGACTGATGGATCTAGGATTACTAGGGTCATAAGACCATCACCTTTACCTACTGGTAACACTGTAGCAGTTCTTTAGTTTCCTGAAACATATCCAGTGGCCAAGCCAAGGCTAGAAAGCTGGAGAAGAGGTTCTGCTAGCTTATACCTTACATTAATGAGGGTACACCAGAGTATGTTACCAGGTCCCACAAAGGTGTTATTTTTAGCTCAAGACAGAGATTCTAGACTTCAATAGTTATTTTACAGGGAGGCAGAGTAATAGTTATAGTGGGAGGAGCTATAAGGGTGGATAGGGTAAAATCTGCCAAAATATCTATTATGTCCTTTGAGGTGGAATTAGTGGCATCATTATGAACCAGTTCAGTGCATTTTCGGTAAGGTTTTTTAGTTTTCTAAAACAATTGAAGGATTTGTAATTACTTTTGGTATTCATGATTACTTCAAGTTCATTACTAGTGAATTTGGCTAATAGCGCATTTAAGATCTCTGCTAGCTTGTTTCATTATAATTCTGGGGTGTGGAAAATGGGATTTATTATAACTGATCGATCTTCCTTCTTCTGTTATACAGTTTACTGGTAAAAATGTTCCACTACAACAACTTGTTTTTAAACATTTTGTTACAATTAAAATGGATAAGCACCGACTTGCCAATGCAGGTATTGAGAAGTTGTCATAAAAGTCAGAAGAAAAGGAGGCATCCTTTCCAGCCGGATCTATGGGTGTAGGTTTCTGTTAAATTTGCTGCTCTCATCTGACTGCTGTAAGTCAGCCTTATAGCAATCCCTATACACTGAAGAGTTATTTGAGTGGAGTTACAAAGAAGCCTAAAAGGAAAGGGGACTTTATAGTTAGATTTTAATTAAGGATGAGGTGACGTTGGTAGTGGTATAGGATGGGGAATTAAAGTCTCAGTTTGGTTATTAATCCCTTCAAGATCAGTGAGTTAGTTATCATGGTTTTCTGAGAACAGTGTTTGGGAATCTGTAGAAAAAAATAATGGTAGATGGTTTTGCTTAGTGCTATTTGGATCTCTGGTTAGGGAAACTTCTTATGATCCAAAGGCATTGCTGACAAAAAGAGATACTCCCCTAGAGTTACCCTTAGGTCTGAAAGCATCACAGGCACTGAACCCTGATCCAGAGGAAGTGAAGTTGCTGCACCAGAACTACACAAACATGGACTGATTATGGCATCTTTGCATAGCAACAACTACACAAACATGGATTGGTTATGACATCTTTGCATCGCTATCAGCCATCTACTACTCTGACACTATTTTATAGGTAAAATGCATAATGTTCATAAATCATTTAAGTGAGGATATGGTTTGTGTAATAAAATACTGACTTATGTGCCATGACTTTGAGCAGAGGACCTAAAATAACAATGGTGGTGGTGGTGGTGGTGTGAAGGGTATTCTAATGTCATACTACAAACTTAACAACAATGGTACAGAAGTAGGTGGGAGGGTTATATGGATAAGATTCCACCCCCTCTACCTGTTACAGGCAATGGGTATTGGAAGTAAGGTGCCAGGGACCTGACAGCAATACACATAGGAGATGTGTGGCTTAATGACAACAGATGTCCATATGATACAGCAACTAGGGACTGACAGGTAGAACGAAAGGAGTGTAGTAGTTATGGAGATTAGTTGCATCACAGTTGAGGGAGAAAGTATGAGGATTAATGGATGCTTGTGTTCCAGGGAGATTTCAGCTAAGGGAGAGGTGGGAAGTGGAGGTGTATTCATAAGGAATGGTGTTCCATAGACATATCAACAAGCAGAAAGAGATGGGAAAAGGTATATTCAGGAAGCTCAGGATTTTGGGAGCGGCAGGGAAAAGAAAAGTAAGGGGAAAGGTGGTCTTCTATTGATGAGTGGTATACCAGGAATGCACATGAGCGCGCATGCACTTAACTTCATTATTTGTATTGTATACATTTTAATACGCTAGAATGAGGCTCTGTTGACTTAGTTCTATTTACGGTCATTTCAGGAAAAGTACAGTTGTGTACACTTACCATAAATGTAGATGTTCGAATGTATTCACTGCTGCAGTCATCACACTTGGGTTATCTGCCTGTAGGTAGCCCTCAGTCGGCCCGAATACCGGAGTCTTAGGATTTCTGATTCGGATGCGGTCGTCTCTTCCATGACGTCAGGTCATCAGGGTTATAAAACAGGCAGCTGACGCCATTACATCAGTTTTTCTTGCCCCAAATGTCAGGAGACCCCCAAATAGCAAGCTAGTATATGGTGGTGAACACCACCAGTAAAAAGTAAATACCACTGCCATTAAAAATGGCCATCGAGAGGAGAGGTAGAAAAGAAAAGGCTGGAAGGAGGGAAACCAGGACTGCAACAATGAATACACTTGAACATCTACATTTATGGTAAGTGTACACAACTGTACTATGTTCTTCGTGTTTCACTGTTGCAGTCATCACACTTGGATTGATTCCCAAAGCTCTGGAAGGGTGGAGGCAGTCAAGAAGTTTTAGGGCTGGCTAGCAGGCCTTGTAAGACTGCTGTAGCAAATCCAGCTCTGGATTTAGAAAAAATAGGTAAGTGGTAATGCTTGGCGAAGGTGTGTACAGAACTCCAGGTTGCAGCTTCCAGAATGTCCCTGGTAGAGACTCCCCTGAGAAATGCTGTAGAGGTGGAAGTAGCCCTAGTGGAATGTGGTCTGATCCCCTGTGGGGTAGGTTGTCCTTGGTGCTTGTAGCAGAAATGGATGCAGTGTGCTATCCATTTGGAAATGATTTGCTTTGAAATGGCCTTGCCCACTGTCCCTGAAGCAAAGCCGACTAGCAGCTGGTCAGATTTTCTGAAAGGTTTAGTTTAGTCCTGTCAAGGTAGAACCTGAACTGTCTGTGCACGTCCAGCAGGATCCTTTCCTCTTTATTCCGAGGATTAGGGAATAAGGTTGGCAAATGGATGGATTGGTAGGCATAAAGGACGGGTCAGGCTTCAGGGAAATCCTATCAGCATGGAAAATAATGAAGGGTTCCACAGCCATTAGTACCTGCAACTCAGACACTCTTATTGTTGAAGTTATGGCTAAAAGCAGGGCTGTTTTCCAAGAGAGGAATTTTAACCCTGCTGAAGCAGCAGGTTCAAAAGGGGGAAGCGTAAGCTTTTCCAGTGCAAAGTTAAAGTTCCAGGCAGGGGTGGGTGCTCTTCTAGGTGGCCTTACGTTGTTAGCCCCTCTCAGGAACTGTTTCATGAGAGGGTGAGAAAATAGAGATGGCACAGTATTATAATGAGCTGAGATGGCAGAGACATGAATCTTAATGGAGGAGAAGGATAGGCCTCTGTGGAATAGCTCTGCTAGGTAATCCAGGATTTGAGGTAGAGGGCAGTGCTGCGTACTTTCCTTGAGGCCGATTCCAAGAACAATATCTTTCCCACTTTTCAGCGTAGGATTTCCTAGTACTAGGCCTTCTGGCTTCAAGAATGACATCCAGCACCTGTTTGCTGAGGGTTGCTGGTGGTGTATTCAGGGGATAAGCCAGGCTGCAAGGTTTAGGGTTTGCAACTCTGGATGCAAAATCTGTCCCTCCTGCTGAGACAGCAGGGTAGGGGGTCTGATGAGGGTGCCAGGGTGGCACTGTTGTCAGACTGCGTAAGAGTAGGTACCAGTGCTGGCATGGCCAGTCTGGGGCAATAAGAATTGCACTTGGCCTGTCTTGTTTGATCTTGAGCAGTACTTTTGAGAAGAGGGGTAGAGGGGGAAAGACATAAATTGAGAGGTTTTCCCATTGAAAGGATAGGGCATCCACCTTCCAAGCCCTGCTGTAAGGGTTCCTGGTGCAAAATTTGCTCAACTGGTGGTTTTCGGGGGAGGCAAAGAGGTCCACCTCCGGTGTCCACACCTCTGGATTAGAAGGTTGAAAGTGTTGGGCTTCAATTTCCACTCATGCGGGTATAGGTGATTTCTGCTTAAGTCATCTGCCAGTGAATTTTGTTTGCCTGGCAGGAATAGAGCTTGTAGATGCACTTGGTTGCTCAAGGCTGTGTTCCACAGGGCCATGGCTAACCTGCAGAGTGGGTAAGAATGAGTTCCGCCCTGCTTGTTTGTGCCACATAACTGAGATCAAAGCCACACTGCAAAGTATGCTTACTAACTTGGTTTGCAGAATGCATTAACTCTTGTAAATCTTTATTTTTTGCACAATCTTGGAGTAACACCATTTCTTGTTTAAATTGGTTCCATAATATGTTGCTGGTAGTTCAACATGTGAAACTGGCAATTCAATGCCCTGATGGCAAGAGTTGCAGAGGTATATACCTTCTTACCCCATCTATCTAAAGCTCTGGAATCCCTGTCTGAAGGGGTAGGGGTTTTGGCTGTAGTAGCCTTAATCCCTTTAGGTCCCTGGGAAATGGTCTCTGGATCCGCAGTAGGATTCTTAAAGAGAAATTTGTGAGAATCAGGTACTCTGTAGTACCTGTCAAGTTTTCTAGGGGCCGGGGGTAAAGTGTCTGGAGTAAGACTGGATTCCATGAAGACATCCAGGACAGGGGTATAGCTAGAGGCCTGTGCTGAGGCAACTCTAAAAATTCTTTGAGTCTCTTTCTGGACTGAGGGTAGTCCTGGCATTCCCAGCGGAAATGCTCTCTTAAAGTATGCAAGGTTTCACCAAAAGAAAATTCCTCTGGAGGGGAGGCAGATGGAATGGATTCCTCTGTATCTGAATCCTCATAGGCTGATAAGGGCATGTCCTGATAATCAGAAGGGTCAGAGTAATCAGACTCCTGGTCTGTAGAATCAGAATGAAACTCAATCATTTCTTTGTCTCTTAGCAGGGTAAGGCTGGCTTCCCCTAATTAGGGTAATAAGGTCTTCAGCTATTCTAAGCATTTGTTTTTGTGGCATGGGAGCTGGACCATGTGCTTTGGTTGTCGGTTTTCTAGGCGTAGTGCGTACTCTGGGCCTGAGAAACTCAGTAGTTTTAGCTAAAAAGTTGTCGATTTAATTAGAACATCGGTAGGTCTGAATACACGCTCAGAAGCCGGTGCCTGCACAGTGGCTCCGGACCCATCCAAGGTAGAGACACCCGCAGGTTCCATAGTTGAAACATCTCGTGGCATACCGGACTCCGAATGAGCCTCAGCAGAGGCCTGCAAATCTGTAGAAGTGGGCATCAGTGGCTGCAAAGGCGCCTCACTGAGTACCGGCTAACTGGTGACAAGCTTAACGGAAGTGTCGTCGGAAGTTTTTGGACCTATGCAGTCTGTCTCTGTCTTTGTTTTTTTGGAAGATCGGTAGTCAGATGGCTTATCGAAGCCATTTCGGAATATGGAGAACGAGAGCGAAAGAATTTAGCAACAAAGATAACCTAATGACGAATGGTTCGGGCGTTAAACAAGGCACAAAACCAACAGCGAGGGACGTCGTGGTCTGGGCCTAAACAGGTGATGTAGTAAGAATGAAAATCTCTGTGAGGTATTTGCTTTCCACAGGCAAGACAATTGTTAACTTTTTCTGACATCGGTTAAGAGCAAGAAAAAAGGATCCCCAATGGGGTACTTAGCTTTAGAAGACTTCAGGCTTGAAACTCGAAAAATGAAAATTTCAGGTAGCGGTCGACCACCACTTACGAACTGCTTCTGCTTCAGTCACCTTCTCGGCAAAAAAGACTGATGTAATGGCGTTGGCTGCCTGTTTTATGCCCCTGACAACCTGACGTCATGGAAGAGGCAACAGCATCTAACGCAGAAATCCTAAGACTCTGGAATTCGGGCTGACTGAGGGCTACCTGCAGGCAAATAACCCAAGTGTGATGTGATGACTACATGAAGAACATCAATCTTTTTGTATTACACTCTTTTACAAGGATGCCATATGACTTGCAAAAAAAAAAAAAACATTCAAACAGAAGAACCATTTAGATACCTTCAGAAAGGTCTTAATTACTAGCATATAATTAGCAACACAGTCTATGACTGTTCTCATCAAATGAATGCAAACTTTTAAATGTGAATTCTATTGTGACTGAAAATAATTTAATGTTGTTCCAAGAAAAAAAAAAAAGTGTGTGTGTGTGTGTGTGTGTGTGTGTGTGTGTGTGGGGTAATCAAGAATAATTCAGGCCAAACGGTGGTTGATAGACTGACTGAAAAAAAATAGAAGTAATTTTATAAACAAAAATATTTATAAAAAAAAAAAAAAAAAAAAAATGACAACTACTCTTTCTCCCTGTCAGAAAGTTGTTGGATACAGAACAGTAAGCGGCCTTTTCAGACATCAATGGCATTAATAGTGTTTAAGGGGCAGAGAAGATTGCGTAGTTTATTACAACTGTGTATTCATCATTGTGTCCTACTTCCACCAAAGGAAATCCTGAGCAGGTCAAAACACAATATGATTCGTGTATCACAGTTTTTAACCAAAATTGCCCCAAGTCCACAGTAACTATGCAATTATTCCACAGGAAATTCTTCCATACATGCAGCAGTTTGCAGGTCCAGACATCTTTGAAGACAAGGTCACCCTGCCTGCAGTGTGGTTTTCTTATCAGCACAAGACAGCTGTGCTGAGGCTACAAGACACAACACAGCTGCCCAAGCTCTACTTTCATCTGCTTAGTCTAGGGGAGACACATTTGGCTTTGTGACCAAGTCTATCCTAGCCAGTATATACGCCAGTTTGTTGTGCATTCGAGTCAACCTTTGTCCCAGAGTAACATAAAAATGGTAAATAAACTTTTAGACTGCCTTACTATGCATTTTGGCACCAAGGACATGTTTTCTAACAAAATGCTGAAGACAAAGTTATTAAATGCTGTACATCATTTACAACGCCTTAATTCCACATATGCTCAAACTGCCTTTTTTTCACAGAAGTATGAGATGACAGCCAGTGCACCTGAAAGATTAATGTCCACAATACAATATCTGTCCCTAATAAGATTTGACAGCTGAAATGCTACAGTTTAGTTATAAACAGATTATATAATGCTTTAATCCTGGCATTTAAAGCCGGTCTCCATGTTAAGGACCTATAATCTGATCTTCTCCTTGGAGAAAAAAAAAAAAGGCGCTTGCAAAAATGTTAAAATGTGCAAAGCCCAAGAAATGGATGTTTAAATTACATGCAATACACAGGCTTTGCAAAACCAGAAACTAATTTTACTGAAAAGGGGTACAGCCAAATGTCTAGTTTCTTTTTTTTCCTGTACCCACTCTGCTTTTTCACACCTACATTTTCCTGTACCCACTCTGCTTTTTCACACCTACACATCTCTGAAAAAGCTTTTAACTTACCTTAAGAGATCCACAGTTTCATTGACTACAGAAAGCAGCACATTTCTTTACAACCAAAGCAATAAGACTAGGGCCTATACAGAACCAAGTTGTGGCAAGTTATTTCTATTTCTGTCATCTAAACTGGGTGACTGTCACTTAGAAAATGTGCACTTGCTGTATCACATTCTACTTCTTTCAATCTACTAAAAGGCTCTAATTCAGTACAAGCCTTCACAAGAGTTTAAACCCAACTGCAGTACACAAACAGCAGTGTCTTTTAGCATTTTCAGCTTATTGTGTATGAATGCTGAAGCTCAAAGCCCTGAACAACAAAACACTAAGCTGGATCCTGGACTAATAGGATGGAGCGCTAACTGCATAGTGAGCCATGGCAACAGGGAAGCTAGCCAAAACAATGGAAGTAAAAGGTTGATGTCAACCTTTTACTCATCCTCAGGGCAAGTCCCACTTCTTGAAAATTGTCTGGCAAAGTTGGGAGATACTTGTGTATTGCAGGACACAACAAAAAATTAACCATTAAGTGAATGCTATCACGTTCCATACAGTGGGGCACAGTGAGGCAGGAACGTGGCATGGCAGAATGCACCCAGGTTCCAACACCGCATGTCCTAAGGCCAAGAAATGCACTTGTTTACTGTGAAGGGTAAGATGGCACAGCATACGAAAATTTATGAGCATGTCCAGGATGACGATATTCTCATCATCAGGTCTTACACTTCATTACCAGTCCTAAGTTGTACTGAACTACTAAAGTAAATCCCTACTAGACAAATTCTACTAACAGAGTCATATGGGGCTGCTACACCCCACATGAAGACAGGAATGAAAGGCACAAATGGTCAATTTAGATGAGGGGTTCGCAATCGGGTAGGTAAGCATATGAAAACATAATGAATGAATAAACAGCTAGTTTACTAACATTATACTTTAAATTTTATATGCATCAAATTTAATAATTTATTAAACTCTATAAACACAGGACCAGAGAAGCTTTTCCTTAAATATCATGAGCCATATCCTTGGTTACAGACTCGAACATAAAGTGAACAGTGAACATAATCCACTATATAAACAGATTACATGAAGCAAGAATTCCCATTTCCAGAAAAATGCATGTAATGTCATGTACATGATGGGAAAGCCTTCGCTTGCATTCTATCATCATCAATAATGTGACATTTAAGAGGTGCCCAAGTGTAAAATCATAAAACTGTTAATTAATATAGCTGTAAGCAACATAGGCTGAAGCCAGTCCACTACTCTAATGGAACAGCCCTGCCCAACAACTCGCTGGACAGTGCACAGTTGTCCTTGTAATCTATTTGTCACTCAATTTGGCTTTCTAGACCATAGTTGCAAGGCTGTGTTATGATAAGTTGGGGAGGAACCAAACGCCTCCCTCTCAGATAACCAGAAGGTAGCATTTACCACTTGTCTAGGACAAACTACGGTCATAGTGTGTCAAGTTATACATATTGGTCAGTTTCACCATTCTTACTATACAGCAGGCCAGAAACTTTGGGAAAAAAAAGAACAACTCCAATTAGTTTGGTAGGGGTGAAAATGAAGCCCATTTCCTTTATGAAGCTGGGCAAGGTGTCCTAGTATGACCACAAAGTCAGTGTGTATGCATATATACCTTTGCATATTCTACAAAATATTAATAAACTATTTTTAGTTTGGTTTAACACATCACTCAAGTTTTATTTTGCTTCATTATTTTTCTTTCTTTTAAAATTAGGCCAGCTATGCCCACCTAAGGAAGATTCCAAACTATATTCTGTGGTACTTCACATAAAGGGCATTTGTTTTAGGTGTCAAGGGGAAAGAGTCAACATGTTCAACAGGATTACAATTGTTTTCTAAGACTTTGCTGCAAAAAACAGCAGTCAAGAGACAGGTCTCTACCATATTACAAAACCTGCTGCTGGTACCAAGTAAAATTCCTTACTCCTACCAGACCCTTGGTTTTTTGAGAGTGCAATACCAGGACTCCACCTTCATGCAACAAATAGTTGATCAGTTAATTCTCTGCATTAAACAGAAAAAAGTATGCCTGCACTGGTCATCTTATGCGCAAGATTCAGTAGCCGAGAAAACAGTCACTTCTTTACTAATATATATACAAATGCAAATGAGCATCACTGAAACTGAAGCCTTAATTTATACAGTAGAGAGTCAATTATCCAAACTAATTGGGACCAAGGGTAGTACGGATAATCAAACATACATTGAACTGGATAAACAAATTCTAAAATCTTGTTTTTCTGCACTCGGGGAATACACTTTTCAACCATTCAGCAAGTCCAGTGGACATTAAATAATATTTTTCACACACAAGCAGGCTACAAGTTCAAAAAAACATGTATAAGCTAATACATATAATGTTTACATATTCAGACTTTATGATTTTTCCTATGCAAAAACTTTGGAAGACTGGGTTCAGATAATTTACGTTTCAGATAATCGACGTTCGGATAATCGACTCTCTACTGTAGCAAGAAAAACAAACTGATTGCAGTATGTTCATCATGGTCTCTGTTTCACATTCAATAAATACAAAAAAGATGACTTTATACAGGAGTTCACTGGTCAATCAGCCAAAGAATTCACCATCTTAGATGCTGAAGCCCAGTGATGTGTTTTCTATGGTAAGAATGATAACCATGGTGCCAGACCAGTTTACCTACATTTGACCGAGGTAAAACAAGTAAGAGCTGTCTTTTCCTTAAAAGGTACAGCACAAAAACCATTAAAAAAACATATGTACAGAAAAACTGCCCCCATGCACCCCCATAAATTATATATACCAACACCATGGGCACATTTACAGTAGGGGAAAAAGAAAAAAAAAAAGGAAAACTAACCCTCAAGTGCACTGCCGGCTCAAACAATACAACACACTGTAGTTAAATTAGTCACAACATTCATCTTTTAATAAAATGACAGACGATAAAACAAGTGACAAAGCACAGGTAAGCTGTTCAAGATCCCATACACGGAGGACAGGCTCACTAAATGTCAGAGTGGGATGCTCCTCAGCTGACTCCTAATAATGACATGTTCGTCATGGCTTTCACTGCCTGACTAGTCCTGCAGTGCCAGAGAACAGAATACAGGTAATGATAATGGTCAAAATTTTGCATGGTTATGATTATGAACTTTGCAAAAATTCAGGTACACTTCATTTAAAACTTGTGTGTGTCAACTTAACTCTCAGACCTGAGGGCTGTACCTTACCCACAATTCTGGGAACATTTGAGGCCTGGAGAGAGATATGCCTCTGCGGACTGCTGGTACCTCTGTGTGTCGCAGCTGTAACGTAGGTTTACAGGCAAATTAACACTAGAGTTACCTGAACTTAAAGGTGGTCATACTGAGCCTATCTAAATCTGTCAGTGGTACATGGGAGGCTGTTTCTCCCAAAGCTATGTAATCAAATGAAATGAGAAAACACAGCTATCAAAAGATTAAATACTTAAAACAGCAGCATTATGAAAAATCCTGAAGGCAGGATTTGAGTCTAGAGGTCCTCAGGGATATATTTAAGTGAAAGCTACAATACTCCCTGGAAATCTTATAGTGTAATGTCTACAGACCAGGGTTGCAGTAATTAAGGCTGCATGCATACGAGGGCATGTCTGGTTTTGCACTTTATTCACTTGATGAACTTAACAAATGTAAAAAGGAAAAAAAAAACTATCCTAGGTCATTCCACTGTTTCTAGAGGTGACACAAACTACCCTTGCCACCTGGAGATGCAAAACTGCACCATTCATATGTGGCTGGACCACTAGGCTAAGGATGCAAATGAAGTTAGATCCCAGACTCATGTTTCCAATCTACTGATTTTTGTGATACTTTCTGAAATGTACTGAATGTAATGATTGTAACGCATGAAATTTTTCACTCTGTGGGACTGTACTTCTGTCTAGTCTTTTTTATGTCTTTCTTCTCTGCATGTTAACATTATTGTACATTTACTCTTTTTGAAAAATACAGCGATATTGTATTCCTATGTTTTTGCAAATATGTGCATTTTATGGACAATATTCTATGCAGTTTTGTGTTATTTCTTCTAAAATGAATAACGTTTATTAGATGTGTATATTGCACACTATTTTTGTTGCTAACAAACACTAAAAATAGCCTTCCTATCCACTGCTCTACATTTGCCTATAGTGCCTACAGGGATGTTAAAGCACTGGTAATTACTTTTGCAAATATTGCAAAGTTGCATGAACTTCACTTTTAAAAGTATACAGCATTCTCCCTATTTAGCTGTAAGAGATGCACCACTTACAAATGAATGTAGATAGCACTATCCATTTTTTCTACTATCCAACCTCTTTATTCTTGCTACATTTGTATTGTGAATTTTTAGTTCCTCAAATGCAATATATCAAATTTTCAGTTTTCACCAAAAAATATAAACTTGGAGAAAGCTGGTGTGACCAGTGGCATCCAGATGAGAACTCCTGTCCCAGTATCTTTACAGATAATGACTTTGCATCTTTAACCACGATTTTAGGGTAGACAAAAGTTCTCACTAATGGAACTTTACTAAGGCAATGCCTAAGCTTTACTGATTAATTCAGTTTTCTTCTCGATAAGAATACAGAAACGGAGGCAGATTAGGGGAAAAACAAAATGCAGCTGACCCACATATACTGAGGGACACCAAAACAGTTTTAAGGAGGATGACAGCTTGAGTACCTATGCCTTCTGTCAAATGTAGCAATAGCCAGCAGAAAATAGGCACATTTCTAAGATAAGAAAAACAAATGAAGACACAGTGCAGTCTGTTACCATTACTCCAGCTAAAGAAACTGCGTAAATCCATGTACACAGCATGCTTGTCATCACACAGAGACAGATGCCACGGAACGGGATCACAACCTCCTGAACTACCAACCTTCCGTTATAAGTGCCAGACGAGTATTACCACGGAGACAGTAACAAGAATAAGTAAATCATAAAACATCCTGGCCGATGCGGAGGATAAAAGTCTAAAACAAATGGAAAGTGAGAACACTTCTAGTCTGACAACAAAATAATAAACGTAAAAAATGTACCACTTAAATCAATACCATTTTAAAAGCCTGTAGCATAAAACCTTACTACTAAAATGCTACAAGTGTGATGTGTTTTAGACTTACAAACACAGCTGTCTATACATGTAAACAACCACGCAGCACAATATTGTACAAAATGAAGTGACCTATAATGAAGTCCACAATGAGAACTTGTTAAAACTCCAAGGACTGTAAATGCAATCCACAAAGACGTGGCACTACAAGTGTCAATGGAAAGAGACATACATATGAAGTTCAAGGTTTGGGTACCTTGGAGTAGTCCCACTTCTCTGAAGTACAGCAATGATGGACATATAAGGTGTGTGGGGGGTACAATAAAATGCTGCTCAGTTTTAATAACAAAATAAGAATACTTTTGCTGGCTAAGTGATGAACAGTGACAGAGACCTCTGCACAACCCAGATGACCCCAATTCAACCAGAAGTTTGGGTAGTGGAGGGGCCAGCCAAGACAGAGGCAAGTAAGATGCCACAAATGGCTCTCCCATTGCAGGGGAGTGAGGTAGTCTGAATTGCTTACATTGTGCAAATGTAACAAGATGCCAGAGAGTTAATATGGTGCCTCAGGCCTGATAAGACTATGCTCTGTGCAGCAGCTGAGGACTGCTACATTTGTGGAAGCATGCATTTACCCCAAGGTGGGAATAGAGCAAAAAACGGGAAAGAAGTAAGGTTTAATGTGCAAAGCTAACAAAAATAGTAGTTCCAAATCAACAAATAAGGCAAAAGCTTTGAAAGGATACATGAATCCCATATCAGAAAGTAGAAGAGCAAAGAAATAGGAAAAGATCATGCTTGAGCTAGGAATGCAAACTCAGGCCAAGCTGTGCAGATATAACAATTCAGAGGAAGAGATGTTAACCGATATACTCAGACGTCATCATGTAATGTGCAGAATCTTCGTAAATGGAACTGGGTGCACAATGATTTATTACATCTTCAAGAAGCCAAATACTTGTACTTGTGCCTGGTAGTTAGATTATTTCAGTGTACTCTGAACGATCTGCATGTATAACTGTGAATAGTGCATTCATTTCTATTCTCTTTGGATGGGATACATGATGCTGTCACACTAGCAGCGGTCTGCAGTAGGAAGCTAAGAAATTCAGATTTGTGCACGAGTAAGAATTCAGGGACATATCAGATCCAGTCCACAGTACCCACACTCAAATGGACAAGTAGACAACTATCCAAAGACTGAAAAAAAATCTCCCGAAAAGGGGCAGTAGCAAAAGTCAAGAAAGTTATCTCAATTTTGGAGCAAAGAAATACCTCAGTGCAGAGACATCATTAATAATAGTTTAGTTTTTTCAAGCGTTCCTGAATCACCTTTTTTTTTTTTTTTTTTTTTTTTTTAATATGACCATGCCTCCATCCAGGTCAGATCCTTCCTTTTTTCTAAATTGGTAACTTTACTGTTGCATCCCCTGCAAGGCCGGATTTTTTGTGTGGCTGGTGTTAGGCCTTTAAATGCTTTCCTTAAATCCCAAGTATGGGGTTTTTGATATTTTGCAGCAGCAAAAATGTACTGCTGATACAATGGACACACAGTAAATTGTTATAAATTGCCAGAAGTGTGGCTACAATATCCTCCCACAAGATAGATACTTATTATGTGCAATGCAGGATACTCACTTTTAGGATGATTGTGACATTTGTCATAGCTTTGAGAAAAGAGTCCTTAAAATACATTGATTTTGATGGGTTTACACGAGAGAGAGAGAGAGAGATTTAGGAATAAATGTATTTAGGCTACTTAGGCCTAGAATAGTTCAGAGGTCCTTGGTCTTTTTTGGCACTAGGGAGAGTCATAAATATAATCCTGATCCTGACCCTTTCTAGTCTGGTGGGACCCCCATGATGGCTTTTATTTTAGAGAAGGCAAAGGGCATTCCTTACATCAGATAAAGATAAGGTTTATGGAGGTGGCCATGTATGAAAGAGAATTCTGTAACCTCTGGTTATTACTGTCCATCCACATGCCTTGGGTGAGACATTTCTATACTCGTAGATGGACAGACAGATGGCTCCTGACTGCCTCTAGAAAAGAAGAGTCAGGCAAGATGAAAGGAATGTTTCCTTTCTAAGTGTTGCTGGGTTTTCTGTTGTAAGGCATGCCTAAACCACATCTAGTACACTATCCTCTGCATCCTACAAAAGAAGTACGGAGCCAGACAAAACCTGATGCTTATGGCAGTGATGGTTCTCCATTTTTCCACATTCCCCAGTCGTGCATTAACCTCTAGGCCAAAAACTACAAGATACCTGGACTGGGAAGTTAGGCCCTTTTTAAAATCCATGAATATGGCTAGCCTGATGGTACACAGGCAGAGTATCCATCTTTGGCACCAGCAGTCCAAGTTTGAGGGTGGTTTCACGTCACCGGCAGGGTTGGGTGGGAGGAAGGCGTGATAAACTGGCTGACAGATATCCTCCCTCAGGGGAAGGACTTGACAAAACCTGATACCTCTTGTTGTCCCTGGTGGGGCACAGGGACCTCATAGATCATTGACTCAGATTAATGGAGTGGCAATAAATTTAATCGTACCCACATTTAGGGCTTGTGACCAATAACCTTCTGTACGATAGCTCCCTGTGCCTCATGCAGGACTCCCAATCAGATCTCTTGCTCTCCAGGGCTACAAATTGTCTACCACCAAGGTCACTTCCCCAAGGAGATGGGGGCCATCTGATGAAGGACTACATTCAGGGGCACCTGGCAAGAAGAAATTGGGAGATGCATCCAGGGAGGAGGGGGAACACACACAGAGGGAACAGCTGGTAGTGCTACTGGACTCAGGGTGAATTAAAAACATTACACAAATGAGCCATATATACCAGCACTCTATAATGTTGGGGTCTGCAACTCTAATGGTACCTTCAGCAGCATTATATACCATCCATATCATAAGGTTCACCAAGCTGAAAACTACTGATGATCGAGACAGTACTTTCTCTTTGGAAAGACTTGGTAGCTATGCTAGCATCTGGTACATCTCATTAGCAAGATCCCACTGGAAAAACACCATGTGCACAAAATAATTTAGCCTTCTCTGAAAAAATGTATTAACTCACTTCAATAAATGGTCCTCCACACTCCCCTGTGGAGTTGGAGTGTTTTTGAGAGCAGATTCAGAAACCAAGATGTCTGACTTGGGTACCTACAATTTGAAATTCCAGGAGGCCAAAAGATATGGTCAGGGTATGCAGACACTAAGACCACTGAATCAGGGTTTTCTCCAAGTAGGTTCGGTGGCCATCTCAAAAACATCCCTCCATGTGGGAACTAGCCAGCAGGACTGCTGAGTAAACTGAAAGATGATCTACTTCTGAAGGTAGAACACTGGGTCAAGTAGACAATTTTCCCTTCCATCTCACCATGCCCAAGAATTCCCTGGAATTTATGGTCATAAGGCCTGAGGAATAAGTTACCTGTACTAGTCAAGGAAGGTTCTATGTTGTCTGCCTTTAAAGGCTAGATGGGTAGATCAATTTCTACCACTGTTATTATGTACAGCCCTGCTTGTTTTGGGGAGATTAGCACTATAATGGGTGGCAAGAACCTTTACTCGTGTCTGATTAAAAGGTGTATATGGTTTAGAACCTTATGGTTCCTGTGACAGCTTGCCTAGTATTGTTCCTATGTTCCTTCAGAAGTAATGTTGGGGAGTCTGCACCTCCTTCATCATCTAAATTGGGAGTGAGCGACTCAGCAAGCAAGTCCAAGTGTCTTTCCTCTTACACAGTGCTTCGTGATCTGGAAGCATGAGGTGTCTGAGACAGAGACAGAAATACACATTTGGGTGCAGGGGGCCCGCAAACGGTTTTGTCCTTTCTTTGTGCTGATGTCTTATAAGAGGCAGTTCCAAGGGCTCAGTGTAAGAATGTTTTAAGTTGGGACTTGGTGTTGGAATCAAAGTGGAAACTAACCTCAGTAGGAAAGGGATGGACCACTAATGTGGATTGCAGGTTCAGCATTAAGACTGATGAGAAGGTTGGCTTGATGTCAAGAACTCCATTAACAAATACTGCAAGGTCAGGTACACAGGGGTCAGCTCTGGCACTGAAGAGTCTGGCATGGACAGCAGCAAAGAATCCCTGGGACAGAGCATTATTGTAACTGGCACATGTATCAATGGTGCCAAAGACACTGATGTCAAAGGAAGCATATAAGGGGGTGCAGTCAACACCCAAACGTTGACCACTGTAATGGAAAACAGTCTCAGCACAGACAAAGTCAGTAAGGCAGACACTAGCATCTGCAATACCAGTACTAAGCTTTGAAGTCAGAAAACACTGCTGGGAATTCCCTATTCCTGAGGGCAGGTTAGGGAAGGAGCAGTGGAAAACCTCAGCATTCAACACTGATGCTGCAAGCCTATTACAATCCAAAACAGGAATGACAAGTATCAGAATGACTCGGGAGTAGCAGACTCAAAGTACAAGAGTTGTACTTACTTTTCTATCAGCACCAGTTTCAGAATGATTGTAACTTGCAAATCTGAATTCACGCATTTCTTTTCATTATGATAACCAAGCAGGTAGAGTGGTCCAGAGACCCTTTTCAGCTGTGGCCTGGACCACAGGGCAAACAGAAAAAAATAATGATCATTGTGTTGCACAGAAATTGTGTTATAATGGATTCAATTATAAAGTGAGTAAGACATGTTTAACTAAATCAACAGCAAGGAGAAGTATAGACATTTACATTTGAGTTTACCAACTTGATATGCATTAGAAATTAAATATATAATACATGTACATGTACTTTCGAGTTAAATCGATTGAATAAATCACAGTTTTGAAAAAAGAATAAATATTAAAGGTAAAGAAGCAGAAACAGAATTGAGCATTTTACCTGGAACTGTTCTGACAGGCTCTCTCACTTTATGTAGCTTTACAGAAAACAGAGCGGTATAAAGCCTGGGTCCGTGGTTTCTGTCTGATCCTTAAGCTTTTCCACAAAAAGGATGTCCACTTCTAAAGATTACAATGAGGCTAAAAAGTTGGATGGGTCTTTTTCACAGTGGCTTGAAAGCACCACTATGTAAAGAAAAGTTAAGCTGGTTGTTACAATGATTTTTTTTATAGTGGAAGTAATGGTAAATTTTAGTTAAATAGAACAGGTCTGGGTGTTTTCTATTCCTCACAATGAAAGAATATGCAATGGCCATGTGCAATCAGTGAGGAAAAGTCCATCCTACAGGGGCAATTTTTAAAAAAAGTGATTTTTGGTGACAACCAAGGATGAAGCCCACACACAGAGGAGCTGAAAAATTAAAGTAATCCAGAAAAAAGAAAAGTTTTAAAAATTTTTTTTTTTTGGTCTGACAAAATGTTCTGGAAGGGCAGAACAAGGATGACTTGCCTTAAGAAGCACTCTGTGTTTAGAACTATGTCTGAAGAAGTTTTTAAAGTATTAAACGTGGTTTGAATATTAAGTTTGGCTGTATTGTCCTTTGGACTCGGCTTTTGCTTTTTGTCTTTATATTCACTTTTTTATTTTGTGTTTTTTGAGGGCAGAACAAGGCCCAAAGAAAAAAAAAAGGTTTTAAAAGAAAAGACATTCACAAATATTAAAGGGCAGAAAATAATCAGGGAGTCAAAAGAGGAATAATGAGTAAAAATAAAAAAAAGAGAGAGAGAAAGAGGAGTCTCAAACTTTGAAAACTTCCTATCAAAAGTGGTAAATGCAGTCGGATGGCAGTTTCCCTACTCTAAAATGACACACGGTAATAAAGATGTGGTGAGAGTTTTGTCTCTTGTGCATTAGAGGACTGAGGGATGGATTATAGCAGTCTAGGAAAGTGTTACTTGCTGATTGGTCCTAACCACTGTCAACATTACTCCTGCTATTAAGGAGAATGGACCTTCTATTACCAGATCTGCTAAACATACAAGTCTACGTAGATTACTTACTGAATCATTATTTTTGCAAAACACAGCAATTGCAGATTCAAAACACATCAATGCATTCACCTAACAGCATTTACTTTACAGAGATGGTTTCGGTTAAAACCCTGCAGTGAACTCTGCTACTCTGTAGGTACAAGAGAGTGTCACATAACACAGTTATAATGCAAAACAAATTACTCTCGCCCATCAAGGAGCATTTTGTCAGGAAGCTGGTACATTTTGTACCACTCTTGAACCTAATGAAGACTGAGCTACGCCCCTAAATGGGATAGGATTAATAAATAATTTAAGGCACAGGAATAAAAGCAATGCTCCTGCAAAGTCCTGTGGGCTACATATCTGTGAATCTGCAACTAAAAATAACATCTCAGTTATGCTATGTGAGCTGTGAATGCCCCATAACAACATTTCTGACTCAAAGATTTAATGACTGCATCTTCACAGTTGAAAGGAAAGATGAAAGTGGCCCATAAATAAGAAACTTCCCAAAGTCGTTTATCAATTAGACATCAGAAATGAACAAAAAATGTTTCAGCAAAAGCAGAACCAATATAAAAGCTGTACTTGCATTTCATAAAGAAATTACTTCAGTAAGAAGAAAAATAGACAAACCTTCAATTTCTATTCAACATCCGTTTCCATCCCTTCCCTCTCCAGTCAGTTCCTGTGAAATCTATTCTAGCTATTCACTTGATTTGTTAAACAGGTGGGAGGGGTGGTAGACATGACTCATTTCGGTCATGTCTTAGTTTTCAATGTGATGAGACAGTACAATATTACTAACACTTTTACAGCTTTCTCATGTTTCTCAATAGAGGTTATCCAGAAATGTTTGTTGAATCTATTGTACAAAATGTTACTACTAAAAGACAGAATGGGTATTTTAAACCCATTCTTAGTGGATCAAGTGTGGTAAATAATGGTAGTACCCCATCTAATATCATTAATAGTGGTTCTAATAATGATAATAGTAGACACATAGCAAAAGAAACTAAATTTTTGAAAGCACTTGTCCGAACATTCTCTCAAGAACACAATATGATCAGAGATATTGTTATGGACAACTGGAACATTGTTATGGAAGATTCTTACTGTAGGAATCACATTAGCGAAAAACCTAAAATTGTTTATAGAAAGGATAGAAGTTTTAAGGATATTTTAAAATATAGGAATAGTTAATTTAGGAATTGCATAACAGGTATGACTAAATGTGGGGTTTGTCATTGGTGCCACAAAATAAAAATAGGGGAAGTGTTTTATGTAAGGAAATGGAAGTACTACTTACATGGCAAGTATAACTGCAAATCTAAAGTGGTAGTATACCTAGCCACATGCAATTCATGTCCAATATTCCATATAGGGAAAACAGAAAGACAGTTTAGCCAAAGAATATATGAGCATGAATATGCTCATAAGAAAAACAAGTCTAATAATGCATTAGCTAAACATATTAGTGAGTACAAAGATCACCAGTTCTCCTTCATGGCAACTGACCATGTAGAAATAGAGGACAGAAGACCTTGGGACTTGTATTTAGAATTAAAATGGCAAATTAACACAAGCTGATATGTGGCCTGGTATAAATGAGTGGAGCACAATTATAGCTATATTAAAATTAAAGGCATTACAAAGGAATAAAATGGTGAAATCACTATATCTCTCTTTGAAATTATTTTGGATCTCTTGTATGCTATTATTTAATAGCTTGTCTTCTTTTTATTGTACTTTTAATGTATTTTATATAATGCATACAAAATATTCTTTTAACATTTTTAAAAAATATTTTTTGTCTAGTGTTTAAACTCAATGAAGTGATTACAGTACTATATTTAGTAAATTGTTACATATTTTGTATAAAATGTCACTAAGGTCATCAATATCAATAATAAAATATTTATTCAAGTTTTTAGTATTAACATAGATTTTACATACATACATACATACACATATATATATATATATATATATATATATATATATATATATATATATATTGTTAAGAGAAAAAGTTTTAAAACATACTGTTATTTGTCTCTTTCTCCCATCTAGCAAAATGAATATGCTATTTGCTGAAGTGTTGGTAAGAAAAGGTCATTGAACCATGTTTATTAAAGATGGGCTTTATCTATGATAGATGTAGTTTGCTTATGAACTTGAATAACATCCGTTTAAGAGTTAATTTACAGAGGCAGGCTGTGGAAAATTCTAGCTACCACTGTTGAACTAAGTATTCTGTACTAACTGTGGTTTTGAGGTAAATGTTCTACACTAACAGTGGTTTTGAGGTAAACATTCTACACTAGCTGTGGTTTTGAGGTAAAACATTCTTTTCTGAGGTAAATTGTGATCCTAGATGTTTTTCATAGCCAACTGTCAACTGTTAGAAATGTAACAAAAGCTATTTTGGCTAGTAACAGGAAAGTATAAAAGTTGATGTCAGTAAACAAGCTGATCAGATTGAGATCATCTTGGCCAACATGCTGCTGTAATCTGGTTAGATGCAAATAAAGAAGTTTTTCATCACCTGAGGCAGATGTGACTCGCTTGAATTTTTCTTCTGACATTTTGGTCCTACGGACCGGAAACCTCTACGAAGATAAGGATCAGGCTGATAGAGAGACTGAAAAACCTGCGCAGGTGAGGGTTTCTTATCTTAAGATTCCCTCGACGGAAAGCCCTCCAACTGATTTGTCGTTGGAAAGAGGCCGGCCGCTCTCTGATCCCCATCTGAGGGACGGTTTCCGAACCAAAAGGGGAAACCAAGTCTCATCTGGTTCAGGTAGGATGAAAAATACTTTTTTTTTTCTTTTAATTTAATTTAACCTTGTCAACAAGGGTTTTTATTTTTAGTTAAGGGTGGGTAGGAATAATTGTTAAGATTATTTTGTTAGGATTACCTGTTATTTTGTTAGGATCCCTGTTAAGATAGCCCCATTTTGTAATAAGCCCTGTAAAAATAATTTTGATGCAGTCCTAAAATATACAGTCCTAAAATAAGAAATCTAGGAAAACATGGGTTTAAGTTGCTGCAAGTGTGAGAGTGATGCCTGTTTAAATGTTGATGCTAAGTATATGAAAAGTTTAAACAAAAATAATGTGAAATTTTTGAGAAAGTGGAAGTTGAAATAGGGTTTTGATGGTACACTGAATAAGAATGCCTGTGCAAAATTGGTTAGAGATTTGAAAAAGGATGCAGGAACTAGAACTAAAAAGCAAAGACAATTGGGATTTCCCCAAGCACAAAAATGGTTAGAAGCAAATAAATGAGCTATAAAAGAAAAACAGTGTCAGGAAAAAGAGAAAATAAATCAAAAGGGATCACTGGTGCCAAGTGGAAAAGTAGCTTTATTTTTAGATAAAGAGGATGAGCACACCGTTTGTGCAGTACAAAGGCAGGCAACCGCCCCACCGTATGGTGAAATTGCTGCTGCTATACCGGGCGAACCTCCTCAATATCATTCTGAAGATGTGGGATCTGTACAGCAGGGTGGGTTATTAGCTGCTCAAGGAAATGTTGTGACCCCTCCAATTTACCCACAAATTCCCGTAGTACCTAAAGTTGTTTTGCAACAGGTAGACCAACCTATGCAGTTAAGGTCAGGACCAGCAGGGCAAGGACGTTGGGCTATTAAACTTTCTGACCATTCAGATGCTCTTCCCTTAATACAAGTTGCAAACCCACAAGCAGGAGATGTTGGACAAGAACCAACTATTTTAGTTCATCGTCCCTGGGCTAGAGAGGATATAAAACGAGCTATGGATGGTATTCCTCATCCCAAGGTTAATTTTCAAAAGTTTTCTGAGGACATAGTTGGTATGCGTTTAAGTTATCATCTAAATGGTTTAGAAGTAGAACAAGTAGTGCGACAAATCTTAGGTCCAGAGTGGCACTTAGTTTGTGGTACTTGGACATGTAAGGCAGATGACAGCACTACATTAAAGCATAATTCTGGGGTGTTAGACACGCGAGTCACTGATCTGTTAGAGAATTTCTGATAAGTAGCGTCCAAGAGCAGATTGGACAGTAATAAATCAGTGCATCCAAAATGATGATGAATCTGTAGATCATTATATTGTAAGACTGACAGAAGTGTTCAATAACCATTGTGGAATGATGATTCCACAGGATCAGACTAATGATAGTCCGTATGAACAGCAATTGAAAAATGCTTTTCTTAAAGGTTGTAAGGCTCCAATACATAGTTTTATAACTAAGCACATGGTAGATCACAGAACATGTAGACTGCAACCTTTGTTTGAATATGCACGGCATGCTGAGCGACATTTTAATCTAAAAAAGAAAAAGAAAGTACAAGTGTTGGCAGTAGGGGATGATGGTGGTATATTCTTAGTACAGGACCAAAGGGGGCAAGGGTGCCGCGGTGGCGTAAAAAAATGTGGGGGCACGTTAAATGAACCGGGTGGACATTCAGCCTATAGGGAAAGGTTAAAACGTGGAGAAAGTTTTAAATGCGGTAGACGTGGGCATTTCGCTGCCAACTGTGAAGAGTGGCAACATCCCCCACAGCTTACGAACAAGGGCTCCGCATGACTATATGATAGTAAAGAAAGGCGCCATCTTCATTATGGGGATAGTGAAGAGGCAGACACTCTCTACGATGAATGTCAGAACACTCTAATGGAAGGGCGGGATTGTGACTGTGAAGTCATAAACCTGGCAAATTTGGGTATTGCTATGCATCTAGATCAGAAACCCATGATAGAGTTTTTGGTTGAGGGACAGAAAGTGGAGTTTTTATGTGATTCAGGTGCATCGCGTACACTTTTGGGTCCAGCAGTTCTGCCTCCGAACTGTGAAATAGATGAGTTTGTCCTTGTAAAAGTGGCAAATGGGAAAATTTATAAGGAACCACTGTCTCATCCTCTACTGATCAATGATCCACAAACAAACCAAACTGTTAGGTGTAGGGTAATTATGTCAAAAGTTTGTCCAGTTAATTTGCTGGGAAGAGATTTGATACATGTGTTTGGAATAGCGGCAATTCCCACACTTAAAAGGTATTGAGGCAAAAAGGTTAGCAGATGGCTTAGTAGTACAGGGAGTACAAGACTTGTTTTACTGGTATAGCCTAGACTTGATTTCAGACGGCCCGGGGAGGGTTGATGCAAAGTTGATCAATCTAGCTCTAAGTAAATCTAGAGCGGGTCACCGCAGGTTGCGGCGCACTTACATGGTACAATGTTCTATAAGGCCCTTGGTCCAGATAAAGAATTTGAAAAAGAATTCTTTAAGCACAAGTGTGCAAGCATAATTTTGAATGATATGTTTTGGGATACGCAAGGTAATACAGTAGTAACCTGTACTTTTGACTAAGGAAATGAGTTCTTTATATCACTCAAGTTATAGACCGCATGTTTCAGTTACTAAAGCAGTGGGGACACATTGGGTAGATTTGGCAAAAAAGGTAACGATTTGGAACACAATGTCTGAAAGTCAGTTAAAAGATCAACAGATCCAGGTACAAAGATTAAATTGGGTGACTTGGGCATGACCAAGTATGCACCTCAGGGATGAAATGGCATGACAAATCCTCCTAACTCAAGAGGAAGATAGTGCGTTAAGTGCCTTGCCTGTAGATTTATGGTCAAAAGGTAAAGGAGATGTAGGATTAATGAAAACAGCAGGTGAAGTTTGTATAACTGCAAAGTCAGGTTTCAGACCTCGTAAGCACCAATATCCACTAAGTAAGCAAGTGGAGGAAGGAATTAAGCCAGTTATTGAACAGCTAAAACAGGTAGGAATTCTTGTTGAATGCCCAGATTCACCCTGCAATACTCTGTTGTTTCCTGTAAAGAAACCAGATGGGTCATGGAGGTTGGTTCAGGATTTACAAGCAGTTAATTCAGCTGTGATCCCAAGAGCACCAGTGGTCCCTGACCCCTATACACTACTTAATGATTTACTACCTCAGCACAGATCAGCACAGACATTTTTCTGTCATAGATATAAGCAATGCCTTTTTCTCCATACCACTACACAAGGAGAGTAGATTTTGGTTTGCATTCACTTTCCAAGGTAAAAGATACACATATACCAGATTGCCACAGGGTTATTGTGAGAGTCAGACAATATTCACACAAGAAATGGCTGCAAATTTAGCTCAGTTTGTTCCCCCAGAGGGAAGCCAGGTCCTGTTGTACGTAGATGATATTTTATTGGCCTCATCCACGCAGGAAAGTTGTAAAAGGGATACCCTTGCCCTTCTTAGTTTTTTAGCTGAGCAAGGACATAAAGTAAATAAAGAGAAGTTACAATTGTGGAAAGCACAAGTAAAGTACTTGGGTTATTTAATCTCGCAGGAAGGCAGACAATTGGAAAATAAAAGAAAACAAGCAATTCTTGAAGCACCTATGCCTACGACTAAGCTTGCAGAAGTTGGATTCCTAATTATGCTGAAGAAGTAGGGCCATTGACCGCACTGATCTATGACACTCCCATGGCAGCAAAAAGTAATATACAGTGGACAGATAAGGCAATACAAGCATTTAATAGAATTAAAGCAATTGATAGCAGGATCCTCTGTTTTGGGTTTTCCGAACTATTCTAAGCAGTTTGTACAAATGGTTGATTGTAAGGGGGGATATATGACTTCGGTTCTGGTACAAGTACATGGGGATAAACAGAGACCGATAGCCTTTTATTCCTCCAGATTAGATCCTGTTGCAAGGGCATTGCCGCATTGTGTTCAAGCTGTAGTGGCAGCCGCCATGGCAGTGCAAGCCTCAGCATCATTAGTTTTGTTTCACCCATTAAAATTGTGAGTTCCACATTCAGTAGCTACCATACTTTTGCAAGATAAGATAACCTTTTTATCTCCTAGTCGACATTTGTCATGTATGACAGTGCTGCTGACACAGCCAAATATGACCATAGAAAGATGTACTACTCTTAACCCGGCGACACTTTTGCCGACTCCAGAAGAAGGTACTCCACACGTTTGTTTAGAGAGCATTCATGACAAAGTACTTCCCCGACCAGATTTAATGGATATTCCATTGGTAGATTCTGATCTTGTTTTGTTTGTAGACGGATCAGCAAAGAAGGACACTGTAGGAAAAACACTAGTAGGGTATGCTGTCACCACAGAAACTGAAGTTTTGGAAGCAAAAGGATTGTCAAACATTTATTCTGCACAAGCAGCTGAGTTAGTGGCTTTGACTTGAGCTTGTACCTTAGGGGAGGGTAAAAAAGTGACAATTTATACAGATAGTCAATATGCTTTCTCTACTGTACATGTTTTCGCTCAACAATGGAAGAATAGAGGAATGGTTACTGCGACAGGCAAACCAATAAATCACAGAGATTTAATTTTACAGTTGTTAGATGCAGTGCAATTACCACTCCAGATAGCGATATGTAAATGTTCCGCACATACTAACAAAAAAGATGCTGTCTCCAGGGGAAATGCTTTTGCTGATATGGCTGCAAAAAAGGCAGCTCAAGAAAATGATTTGCTTTTACATGACAATGATTTAGAACCCGGACACCTCTTAGACTTAGAGACACTAAAAGTAATGCAAACATTGACAACACAGAAAGAAAAATGTTGTTGGGTGAAATATGGTATCACCCAACAGGATGGGTTGTATAGGGCATCAGATGGCAAAATGGTATTACCCTCAAACCTTTTTAGGTATGCTGCATTGGTTAGCCATGGACCTGCCCATGTAGGAGTACAGACGATGGTTCAAATAGTGTCCAAGGTGTTTTGGTGTAAAGGATTTTCAACTTATGCAAAGCAATTCTGTTTATCTTGTTTATGTGCAAAGTATCATGCTCAGGGGGGAGTTAAAAAATCTCAGCAGGCATTCCCTACCCCTCCATATCCATTCCACACACTCTGTATGGACTTTATTGAGTTGACACCTTCAGAGGGAAAAAGGTTCTGTCTAGTTATAACTGATGCTTTTTCTAAGTGGGTAGAAGCTTTTCCAGTAAAGCATCCTGATGCACACACAGTAGCAAAGCTTTTGACAACAAAAATAATTCCCCGATTTGGCCTTCCAAGGCACATTTATAGTGATAATGGGTCTCATTTTGTAAACCAGATTGTGCAGAAGTTGGGTCAAGTGTTTCAAATTGATCTCAAACACCATTGTGCTTACCATCCGCAGTCAGCTGGACTGGTGGAGAGACACAATGTTGTCCTGAAGAGTAAGCTCTGCAAACTGATGGCAGAAACGCATAGATCCTGGACTGCGTGCCTTCCATTGGCACTCCTGTACATGCAAATCTCACCCTCCTACAAAGGACTTGCACCATTTGTATTTTTGTTTGGGAGACCATATTACGTCCCGCAGTGGCAAGGATTGTTGCCAGCGGAACGTGAGGGGGGTGAGGATCTGGCGGATTATATGAAGAAGCTGCTAAATGTCAAGTCTCTTGTAACCAATGACTCCTTTGCAGATTCCAGAAGTGAAACCTTGTTAAGCATGGCACCCGGGGACTGGGTGTGGATCCAAATTGTGAAGAGAAAGAACTGGTCATCCCCCAGGTGGGAAGGCCCATATCAAGTACTTATCTCGACACCTACGGCTGTAAAGATCGCAGAGAGGACTTTGTGGATTCATTATCACCCACTGTAAAAAACTTAAGACTTTTCCTTCTACCATTGATGTTGGTCAGACTCCACCGGACCCCTGAACGCAAAGTCTGACTACAAAGGAAGGATGGCCATGTTCAACTGGTACTTGAACTGTTACGTGATGATGATTTTGGTGGCGAAAGTAAATATGTCCATACGAGAAGGAACAGTTGTGAGAGAAAAAGGAATGTTGGTGCTGCAAGCGCAAACAGGTGTTACTACTGTGTTTAAGGTGAAACTTTGTGAAGGAATTTTGGACTGTGCTAAATGGAACAATAATGATTTCTTGACTCGTGAAAAATATTTGTGCAATAGAGACTGTGCATCCTGGTCAAATGTTTGGTGGTGAACAGATGTGAATGGAAGGGAAACAAGTGGTGCAGTGATACCAGAGAAAGATAAAAGCAGGCAACAAAGAATAAAAATTGCGCATTTCCAAGGTACTGAAGTGATTACTATAACCATCATGTCACCACAAGAAAGTGATTCAGGAGTTTATGGCATCGGAGTGTCTCTTCCAATTGGAACTGATCCTTTGGGGACCCTCCAACTTAAAGTGCAAAGCCTTAAAAATGCTACAAGTAAAGCAGATTTTGCCTTCACAGAGGAAGAACAGTTGTTACTCGAGATGGGATTCGTACACCATAATGAATGGTTATCTTTGGTTAGATATAGTACCCGAGAGGCACATCGTGAGAACTGTGTTTCTTGTGCTGAAGGTAAACAGCAACTAGCGACAGTCCCATTGATGCAAGCTGAAGGTAATCTGATGTGTCTGTTAAAAGTTATTCTTCAACAAAACCGAAGATAAATGCAAAGATGAAACCCAGCGTTTTCCAGTCATAAGCAAAGTTGAGAAACCGCCTACAACAATCTCTTATCCAGGTTCGTATATGTGCATTTCCAGAGATGGCACAGGAAAGAATTATGGCAATATGGGACAGAATTATTGCAATCTTACTGTGAATGGCAATGAAAATCTATTTCTGGAAAACCAAACTCATAGTTTGGCAGACGTATGGTGGTTATGTGGAGACAACAAACTCAGATCAAGGCTTACGATTCCCTGGAAGGGAACTTGTGCACTTGCAAAATTAATTCTGCCATTCTACATTTTCCCAGTTCCAGCAAGCAATTTCGTAAGAGAACCTGAAATAAAGCAGAAGTGGTTGAATAAGAGAAAAAGAGAGGCACCAAAGCAATCTTTCAATAGCAGTGTCTACATCGATAGCATTGGCGTACCAAGAGGCGTGCCTGATGAATACAAAGCAATAAACCAAACAGCGGCTGGTTTTGCATCCATCTTTGTCTGGATTCAACCCAATAAGAATGTGGACTGGATCAACTACATTTACTATAACCAGCAGCGTTTTGTGAACTATACCAAAGGTGCATTAAAAGGTATTGCTGAACAACTGGAGGCCACTTCACAGGTGGCATGGCAGAATCGAATTGCGTTGGATATGCTCCTGGCCAAAGAAGGAGGAGTTTGCAGGATGTTTGGGACTTTCTGTTGTACATATATTCCGAATAACACTGCCCCTGATGGGAGCAACACTCGAGCTTTGAAAGGTTTGGAGATGTTATCCGAAGAATTGGCAGAGAACTCTGGGGTAAATAATCCCTTCACAGACTTTCTACAAGCATGGTTTGGAAAATGGAGTCATCTCATCAGCAGTTTCCTGGTGTCCGTCGGAGTTGCTGTGGCTATCGTGGTGGTATGTGGTTGCTGTTGTATACCCTGTATCAGAGGTCTTCTACAAAGACTGGTTGATACTGCTGTTACGAAAACGATGTACCAGCAGTTGCAACAGACTGGTGAAAGTGAATGCATTGAAATGTGACTTTTGCAAATGTTTTGAAGTTTAAAAGTTTGTCTTGCAAATGAAGTAATGTATGCTGAAATAAAAAAGACAAATAAAAGTGTTTTGAGGGGGGAAATGTTAAGAGAAATTTTTTAAAACATATTGTTATTTGTCTCTTTCTCCCATCTAGCAAAATGAATATGCTATTTGCTGAAGTGTTGGTAAGAAAAGGTCATTGAACCATGTTTATTAAAGATGGGCTTTATCTATGACAGATGTAGTTTGCTTTTAAACTTGAATAACATCTGTTTTCTATACTTCTGAATAAGAGTTAATTTACAGAGGCAGGCTGTAGAAAATTCCGGCTACCACTGTTGAACTAAGTATTCTGTACTAACTGTGGTTTTGAGGTAAACGTTCTACACTAGCTGTGGTTTTGAGGTAAAGCATTCTTTTCTGAGGTAAATTGTGATCCTAGATGTTTTTCATAGCCAACTGTCAACTGTTAGAAATGTAACAAAAGCTATTTTGGCTAGTAACAGGAAAGTATAAAAGTTGATGTCAGTAAACAAGCTGATCAGATTGAGATCATCTTGGCCAACATGATGCTGTAATCTGGTTAGCTGCAAATAAAGAAGTTTTTCATCACCTGAGGCAGATGTGACTCACTAATTTTTCTTCTGACATATATATATATTAACTTTTTCATTTTATTGTTTAATATATTCATTTTTTAGTCCCTTCAATACTTGTTCATTCATGGTTTTATCCAATATGTATATCTTGTACTTTGATTATTGCATTCACTTATTTATTCTATATATATATATATATATATATATATATATATATATATATATATATATATATATATATTTTAAGTATATTTTTGGTTAAAGACGTTGATTAATTCATTGTGAGCAGGTATATCTTGCACTTTGACTACTGCATTCACTTGTTTATTCTATATATATTTTTAAGTATTTTCTTGGTTAAGGAAGTTGATTAATTAATTGTGAGCAGGTGGTTTTATTTAGTATTAACTACAACTTGTTTTTGTATTAAAGGAAGTGATGGCAGTGTCTTGTAACAGTCTGAAGTAGTTAAACGAAAAGCGCTTCACATTTGTTGTTCATGTTCTTTTTTTTGGCTATTAAAGTGCCATTTTGTGATACGACTTGGTTTGGTGTTCTTCAACTTGGTGGCTCCTCGTTTCGTTGGTTTGTCATACTTTTACAGCTTTGTATGCAAATGAGTGCAGGTGTATTGACAAATATTTACTTTTTGAAAATTTGTAGTCAACAAAAGTTAATGAACAGATGAACTACATACAATATGTACTGTAACTGATATGAGATATACAGTTACTGATATCAACAGCAGCTAGTGTACGATTGCTCAGTGAGATTAATATAAGAGATGCAATGGATATAAAAAAACTTTACACACCCCTGTTAAAATGCCAAGTTTTTGTGATATAAAAAATGAGACCACAATAAATCACTTCAAAACTTTTCCCACCTTTAATGTGACCTAAACCTGTTCAATTCAACTGAAAAACAAACAAATCTGTTAGGGAAAAAAATTTAAAAAAATAAAAAACATACAATAAGCTGGGTGCATAAGTGTGCACACCCTTAAACTAATACTTTGTTGAAGCACCTTTTGATTTAATTACAACATTCAGTCTTCTTGGGTACACACCTGCCATCAATTAAAGAGACTCTGATTAACCCCAAATAAAGTTCAGCTGTCTTAGTAAGATTTTCCCTGACATTTACTCAGTTGCCTGCTACAGAAATAGCCATGGTTTGAAGACAGCTTACAAAGCATGAAAGGGATCTCATTGTTGAAAGGTTATCGGTCAGGAGAAGGGTACAAAAAATTTTCCACAGCATTGGATATACCATGGAACATAGTGAAGACAGTCATCAAAAAGTGGAGAAAATATGGGACAACTGTGACATCGCAAGACCTGGACATCCCTCCAAAATTGATGAAAAGACAAGACGAAAACTGGTCAGGGAGGCTGCCAAGAGACCTACAGCAACACTGAAGGAGCTGCAGGAATTTCTGGCATTAATGGTTGTGTACTACATGTGACAACAATCTCATGTATTCTCCATATGTCTGGACTATGGGGTAGGGTTGCAAGATGGAAAGCCTTTTCTTGCACAGAAAGACATCCAGGCCCAGCTAAAATTTGCAAAACAATATATCAAGTCTCTCAAAAGCATGTGGGAAAAATGTGTTATGACCTGATGAGACCAAGGTTGAACTTTTTGTCCACAATTCCAAAAGGTAAGTTTGGTGCAAAAACACTTCACATCACCAAAAGCACACCATCCCCACAGTGAAGCATGGTGGTGGCAGTATCATGCTTTGGGGTTGCTTTTCTTCAGCTGGAACTGAGGCTTTAGTCAAGCTGGAGGGAATTATGAACAGTTCCAAATACCAGTCACTTTTGGCCCAAAACCTTCAGGCGTCTGCTAGAAAGCTGAAGATGAAGAGGAATTTCACCTTTCAACACGACAATGACCCCAAGCACATTCAAATCAACAAAAGAAAGGCTTCACCAGAAGAAAATTAAAGTTTTGGAATGGCCCAGCCAGAGCCCAGACCTAGATCCAATAGAAAATCTGTGGGGTGACCTGAAGAGGGCTGTGCACAAGAGATGCTCTCGCAATCTGACAGATTTGGAGCGCTTTTGTAAGGAAGAGTGGGCAAACATTGCCAAGTCAAGATGTGCCATGCTGACAGACTCCTATCCAAGAAGACTGAATGCTGTAATTAAATCGAAAGGTGCTTCAACAAAGTATTAGTTTAAGGGTGTGCACACTTATGCAACCAGCGTATTGTACGTTTTTTTATTTTTTTCCCCTAACAGATTTGTTTTTCAATTGAATTGTACAGGTTATAGGTCACATTAAAGGTGGAAAAGTTTTGAAATGATTTACTGTGGTTTCATTTTTTTATATCACAAAAACCTGGCATTTTAACAGGGGTGTGTACACTTTTTATATCCACTACAATTGCAGCTCATATAAGGGAAATGCAGACAGAAATGGAGTAGAAGTAAGGGATCAAACAGAAAGTCAAACTGGATTATGAAGAAAGAAATCAAATCTGATTATGAAGAAAGCAGCTGCATTTTGGTAAATATCCTTACATAAATACTGAGGATTTTGAAAGGAGGTAATGAAAGTATGTTTGAATTTAGAGAAGTATTGTGTCATGTGTTAATTATAAATGATAACTGAATAACATGGGATGTTCTTGGGTTATAATGTTTCAGTTATCTTAACAGAACTGCAGGTTGACAAAACTCACTAAAACAAAAACATGGAAAGTAATTAACAAGCTAAAATACCAATTAAAAAATGGAATCTATGAGCAAAACCTGCAGTAATAGCTACCGACAACCCTGGCACCTAAGGTTCTTGGATGGTTCCAGTCCAAAATTTGCAGCTTTTGTCCATTTTGATACTACCTTAAGACAACAAGAGTCATGCTGATAATAATTATTCATCACTGTGGTGGTGGTGCTGCAGTAGCGTTGTCGCCTCACAGTAGGACGTTGTCCTGTTCGATTCTCAGCTAGAGCGTCTTCTGTGTGGAGACATGCGTGAATGGGCGTATCTTCATTGAAGGTTGTGCGTCAGAGCTGGCAACTCGGCATGTAAAAATCTACTGCCAATCATTAGTGGACCGGAGTTCCGCTGTGGCGACCCCTAACCGGGAAAAGCCGAAAGACACAAACAAACATGCAACAATACACTCCAATAACATCTTACAGTGCTGTCAGCCATAGGATATGCTTGCATACAATTGTCTAGTTATAACAAAGTTTATATTGTACATTTAAGCATTATTAATGTATGCATCCTTGTAAATATTGCTTTATATTTTACTTACTCAGTACTACACATTGGCTATGTATTGTACATGAAATCTATGCAAAGTGTCTTAATGCGAGTATCGTGTCCCCTCCCCCTTCTTTTTTTTTTTTTTTTTTTTTTATTTCTAAGTGCATTTCTTACGGTCTCTGTCATTTTTTAATTTCTCCAGGTCTTTTGGGTTTCTAATACCATGATGGGAAGGGACCCCATTCCTAAGTTAAAGTACGATTGAAGTTCATGAAATTAGTGTTGTTTCACTCTCTGATGTCAGCCAAAAGTACTCTTTGCAGCACCCGCAATGTGCCCAGTAATGACTCCTTCTGCAATTTGTACGGTGTTACATGAATTGGTAACCTATCTAAATATGATTGTAAATTCTTTTTTATAAGACCCGTTGCTCCTACTACTATTGGAACTGTCTGGGTATCTTTCTTCCACATGGCTCTCATTTCTGCCTGCAGATCCAGGTATTTTATGACTTTGTGTCTCTCTGTATGCAAGACACTGTTGTCACTAGGTGTGGCGATTTCACTAATCAATGCTACTTTTGTCTTCTTCTCATGGACCACTATATCCAGTTTTCTAGCATCTGTCTTTTGAACTGTTGGTATTGGGTGATCCCATGTGATATAAACCATCATTTTCTATGATTCTTTGTGGCTCATGTTTCCAGTGTTTTTCAGCCACTTCGATATCATAATGTTTGCACAATCTCCAGTGTAACACTCTCACCATATTACTATGCCTTTCAGTATACAGTCCCTCTGCCATTAGTGTGTCGCAACCAGCAACAAGGTGTGTGACTGCTTCCAATTCGATTTTACAAAACCTACACGTCTGTTTCTCCCACATATTCAAAGGACTTTGTAAACCAGCATGTACATAGCCCACTATCTTGGGCTGCCAATATTAACCTTTCATTTCTTTATGTGAATGCACCTCTCCTTAACCATTCCTGCATTTGTTCTTGACCAACATGATGCTCTTCCAGAAGTTTTCTATACTTGCAACTATATTTATGTTTTTTCCACATTTCTTGCCATCTCATCTGGTCTTTCACCTTATATTCTTTCTTTTGTTTTTAGCACATTCAGTTGCTGCCCGTTTTTTGCCTGTTTTTTTTTTATCTACTTCTGGTTTGATTTCCATTCCTGCTGGACGTCGATATACTTCTGCTAAATTAAGCAGAGATGTCATCTTAGATTTATTCTTCTCACATTTCAAAACTTTCACTACATTTGGATCTTGTGAGGTCAGTAGATATGTGTGGAGTCCCACGATTGCAGATCTATACATGTAATCAATTTCAAGGAGGCCCATCCCTCCTTCGGAACAGGGAATATATAATCTTGGTATACACTGATTTTTATAAATCATTTGGTGTGCATGAACCATCCTTCTTGTTTTAATATCCAGTCTATCCATCACTTTTTGGGGCCAGTCAATCCCTCCAAAACTAAGTTAGGACAGGAAGAGCAAATTGATTTACAGCTTGGATCTTGTTCCTAAATGTCAGTGCTGTTTTCAGGATTAATTTAAGCCTTCTAAAGTACTCCTTACCGAGTTTTATTCACATTTGTTCATGTTTTATTACTGATCCTTCATTAATTCCCAAGTATTTATACACTCCCTCTTGCTAAAGTTCTTTTATATCACATTTTTGTCCCAAACTGATGTTTTCCTGGTGCTGCAGTTTTCCTTTTTTAAAGGTTGCTTTTGCACATTTATCAAGACCAAATGACATTCCAATATCATCTGAAAAAGTTTTGACAACATGCAGCTGTGCTTTCAGTTCCTCATCTGATGAGCTATACAGGTTTTAAATCATTGACAAAGAGAAGATAAGTCACTAGACTTTGTTGTTTTCTAGGAGTGAAGTTGCAGCCATGGCCTAAGCTGTTAAGTAAACAGCTTAATGGATTAATGTCTAGACATTATAGCAACGGTGACAAAGAGTCACCCTGGAATATTCCCCTTTGAATTTTTATCCCTGGGATAATAATCTGTCCTTTATCATGGCTTAATTGCAAAATGGTCTGCCATTGATGGACTACATTACAGTAACCATGAAGTGCAAGGTGTATCTTATACATTTTTAAGCACTCTTTTATTCACGAATGTGGGATACATCAAATGTTTTTTTGTGGTCAATCCATGCCATACTTAGGTTCTTCCCCTTTTTACAGTTCTCCACTATAACTTTAACAATAAATGATCCTTTGTTCCATATGGCTTTCTTTTTATTGCCATTTTGTTCTACTGCCATAATTGAGTTTTCTTCTAAATGACTATAAACTCTGTCAGCATCAATTCCCGAGTATAGTTTATATGTCGTTGGAAGACAAGTTACTGGTCTAGAATTTTTAGGGTAGCTTGCACGTTCACTCTTAAGTAAGAGCATTGTTTTTCCCATTAACCAGTGTGGTGTATGTTCGGGGTGCACATATAAATAGTTCTTACTCATGGCTAAATCTTCGTGCAAAGAAGTTAATACTTTAAGCCAAAAGTTAGGTACTGCATCTGGGCCTGGGGTTTCCAGTTAGAGGCTTTTCTCAACTTTGTTTCAATCTCTCTGGCCGTTATTTCATCCCATTTCATATCCTATATCTATAAACTTCTTATTCCATCTTTTACTTCTTCTATCCTAGCATCTTTGTTATGTTCCACAGGATCTTCATAGATAATTCTCCAAAATGCATCTACTTCCTCTTTTTTGGCGGTCTTTCAATTCCTTTTACCTTATTTCCCAACTTTTTTTGGGTCATCAATAAATTGCTTATTTTCTGCTTTTCTGTTATATTTATCTTCTTATCTTCTTTCCACCTGTTTTGAGATCTTTACTTTATATCCAATAGTGCATAATAGATCCTGGTCTGTTCTAATCCTGCACATTGCTTTTATCACATCTATCTTTCTTAATATTTTTGTTGATCTATTCCCTTTTCTATAATCTTCTAACAATGACACTTCTTGTTTTAGCTGCTTTATAGTTTTCTCTATTCGATATTTCCATTATGGTATTCGCTTTCACCCCCTCTTTTCCCTCACCAAGCATGCTTGCTTTTACATAATGCACATTCCATTAATTCCTGGCCATGTTTGATGTCTACAAGAGTAAAAAGGTGAAATCTGGAGGATTCATTACTTCAACCATGTCAGTTAGCCCATACAATCTAACAGATGCTTTAAAAATCTCCCTATCCCTGTTACTGAGCACTGTCCAGGGGCATGCACTCCTAAATGATCTGTTTATTATAATAACCCAGTCCCATCCCACACAAATATTCCTTTCCATAAAGAAATTAATTTTAGGTCGGATTCTTCTTTAATTCACTTTGCCCTATTCTATATGGAAATGCCTATTGGCCAATCTAATCCTTTTCCTGTAAGTTTTCCTTCAGCATAGCACACATAGCCTACCTGCCTTCAATTCAAACCACATTAGTTGTTTAGTATGTAAAAACAGACTAAATGTTGATGTCAATTTATACTACATTCCTTTGTTCCCCAACCAAACTGTTATGACACTTGTATGCCTCCTCCCTTATTGTATGCTATTTTGGGGCAAAAACATAAAGGGAATAAGAGTTTGTGATCTCCTTAATCTGTGTTTTTCTATTTTCCTAAAAATCTCTCTTCACTCCTTCGCTTTTTCCTCCCTTTTTATCTTTCTATTACATTTTATTCTTTCTTCTTTACTCCCGTCTACATATATTGCACATTTTCTAAATAATGCATATTATACATACTGTATATTGTTTGAACAGCCATTGTCAGATCCAAAGATGTTTATACATAATATATTTGCATAACCTATTCCATTTTCCTGTGTCATGTACTACTCTGTAATTACTCTACAATCAATTTGTTTCTGTATTTTTTCCTCTGGGCAGAGTCTGAAAATGGTCCAGTCGGGTCAACATTCTGCCCTGGTTCACTTTAAAATGCAATAAACAATCTATAGTTTATGCATGCCTATTATGTCTATCTGAAAGGAAAAGGTACAGTCAATGTCAAATGGTATCAAATCAAGCAGACAGATTGTAAAAATAGTTATGGCTCTGGTAATAAATGGTAGGTTAGAAAAGGTGAGAACAAAACAGTTGAGTCTAAATCATCAAATCTACCAGACTAGCAGGAACAAGGCTACTCTGGAGGCAGAAAGTTTAATTTTTTATGAGTTAAAGAAATGAGAATCTAGACATCTCTTTAGCCTACGCCATTGACAAATAATGCTGCAGTGTAACCTAAAACTCACTCTTGAATAAAAACCTGGAAAGCAATGGTCAAAAGGGTTGTTGAGTAAATTACAGTATGGGGGTCTACAGGGCAACCTGAAAGAATGTATAGGATGAAAAGTACAACACACAAAAGTGGGTCACTTAAAGTGAAGTGTACACACATGCACTTGTGAAGATTACTGACAAACTGCATATGGATATTACGCCTTGGTAAATAGAACTGCGGTAAGGCAGCAGATAAAGGCATGGTAAAATCACTTACAAAGGTTAAAAACAGTGAAAAGAAATGGCCAAAGGGTAACTGAATTGGTGATGACCTGGTCAGGTGAAATGGAAGTGTCTGATTGGGCATGAAAATGACGGTGTGAAGTGCAAATTCATCTAGAATACAGCAAATTTAACAAATGGAATATTCAGCTGTCGTTAGAAAGGGCAACACCAAATAAGGCTGGCCATAAAGAGGCATAAAATTGGGAATAATCAAAAGGTAGTAAAGTATGTGTAAACCATTACAGTCAAAACAATAAGACTATGATATGTAGCCCAAATGGTGAGAGAGATACTGGATACAGATAATTCTCCCAAATTGGTCTGAGAAGAAAACCTGTCTAAAGAGTTTGAAGGTTAGGGAAATATGAGCCTCCCCATTGAAATACGTTTTGACAAGCAGAAAAAAAAAAAAAAAAAAAGAAAAATTATTTTTTTCCCTGCAACCCCCACACTCACTAAACTTACCAACTCAGAGACCGCTATACCTTAGAAAAGTGGGAATATTCTGAGAAATGGCCATCTTAGATTTGGTATATGCAAGTCCATTTCAGCCAGTCTCCGTGTTTCAGGATTAAATCTAGTGGGTCCCGACATTTCAAATGGTTATCAAAATATGTCTGTGACAGAGCTATATCACTTAACTATAATGGGATAGACACATCAGGGTATGCAGAAGATATCATAGACACAAATTCACTACGGCAAAAATGTTCTGTGCAGATAAGGACTGTGTGTGGTGGTGGGAAACCCTGCCATTACACTTTCTTAGGTTATATGTGAAAAACAAACAGATAATTGATCACCACTAGAAGAAAGTTTTATATCAAAGACATAAGGTTAGTAAGAAAGCACAGTCAATTTAACCAAAAAAAAAACACTGGACTGCTGTTACCAAAGTGGGGGGAATGAAAAAACATGAAACAAGAAAGTTCTGTTTAAAAAGGAAGTTATTTACAAATGGTAGTTGAAGTTTGAGGTGCAGGTGACATCTGCACCAATCTGGATTGTGCAGAATAAGCGGAAAGAGAACCAGAAGGGAAACGCTCTAAAATAAGCACCCTGGTGTGGGAAAAGATGCAGGCCACTCTACTATGGATACAAACCAAGCAGTGCAAGAAGTGCATTCCTGAATGAGTTTATGGCAGAATAATTGGGGGGGGGCAGTACACCTAAAACATAAACCAAGGACCCTCTGACACAAAGTTAGGAAAGACACTATTCTTATCAAATCTGAACAAAAACTCACAAATACTGACCTTATGACAGAAAATGCACTGATTAGAGCGACCAAGAAAGTACAGTTTTGTACCTACCATAAATGTAGATGTCCGATAGGTATGCATCTGCAGTCATAACATATGGGTTGTCCTGGCTCAGGCAGCCCCTCAGTCGGCCGGATTCCAAAGTCTGGGTCTGGCCTCGGCTGATGTCGCACTTTCCCCGACGTCAGAGTGTCTGGGGTATAAAAGCATCAGCCGACATCATTTTCCTCAGTTTTTCTTGCCCCAGATGCCAGGTGCCCTCTAGGAAGGCTAAATTTGGATAAATGCAGAAAAGTTCCAAACATTTGCAAAATTATATACATGTATAAACAAACAAATACACCATAATAGATTCCCCCAGCTAGCTAAAAGAGGGGTAAATACCCTAGGAATACCACAGAGGGGTAGGAGGGAGGGTAAACCTGACTGCAGATGCATACCTATCGGACATCTACATTTATGGTAGGTACAAAACTGTACTATGTCCTTCAAGGATGCATCTGCAGTCATAACATATGGGTAGAATACCATAGCCAATCTGGGGGAGGAGGTACTAAGAAAAGGATGGTGTAGTTAAGATCCCCTGCAGGACTGCAGTTGCAAAACCTGCTCTGGATCTGGAGTATAAAGGTAGATTGTAATGCTTGGCAAATGTATGCATGGAGCTCCAAGTAGCAGCTTCTAAAATGTCCTTGGTAGCCACCCCTCGTAGGAAGGCTGTAGTGGTGGCCGTGGCCCTTGTGGAATGAGGCCTGATGTTTTCAGGAACCGTCTTTCCATGAAAGGAGTAGCAAAATCGAATGCAATTTCCTATCCATTTTGAAATTGTCTGTTTGGAAATTGCTTTTCCTTGCACCCCAGTAGCATATGCTATAAAAAGTTGGTCAGTTTTTCTGCTAGTTTTTGTTCTGTCCAAGTAGTAGCGTAGTTGTCTGTGTATATCCAGGGTGTGCAAAAGTTTTTCCCCTCTATTCTGTGGATTAGGGAAAAACGTAGGCAAGTGAATAGCTTGGTTCAAGGATACCCTAGATACCACCTTTGGCATAAAAGTAGGATTGGTTCTTAGTGAAACTCTGTCCTGATGGAAAATAAGAAATGGCTGCACTGCCATTAATGCTTGTAACTCAGATGCTCTTCTTGCTGAAGTGATTGCCAGAACGAATGCAGTTTTCCAAGACAGAAACTGTAGATCTGCCGATGCTGCTGATTCAAAAGGAGGAAGTGTCAGTTTCTCCAGCACAAAGTTGAGATCCCAAGCAGGTAAAGGGGGTCTTCTTGGAGGTTTAATATTTTTGATCCCTCTCAGAAATTGTCTGAGGAGAGGGTGCGAGAAGATAGGTGGATCCACATTGTATTCTGCTGAAATTGCTGAAGCATGAATCTTAATGGAAGAATAGGACAGGCCTTTGTGGAACAATTCTGCTAAGTATTCTAGGATATGTGTTATGTTTGCCACTGTGACATCTGAGCCTTTTGATGTGCTCCAAATGAGAAATCTCTTCCATTTAGCTGAGTATGTCTTCCTTGTGGAAGGCCTGCGAGCCTCCAAGATAATGTCCTTCACCCTCTGAGATAAAACAGTTTGATTGGGATTTAAGGAATTTTCCAGGCAGTTAGCTGCAATGTTTTCAAGTTGGGATGCATGGTCTTGAAATTGTTCTGTCAGAAGAAGAGGCCATAGGGGGAGAGGCCATGATTTTGCCTGAGACATGCTTCTCAATAATGGATACCAGTGTTGCCTTGGCCAGTCTGGAGCAATTAGTATCACTCTTGGCTGTTCCTCCCTGATCTTCAGTAGAACCTTGTACATCAATGGGAGAGGTGGGAAGGCATATACTTTTAGGGCTTTCCAGCTGAAAGACAGAGAGTCCACCCTCCAAGCTTGTGGGTGGTATGTCCTTGAGCAGAATGTCTTCAGTTGATGGTTGAGTGGGGAGGTGAACAGATCCATCTCCGGCATTCCCCATGTCTTTGCTATGAGTTGGAAGATGTCTGGGTGCAGCATCCATTCGTGTGCATCCATGGTAGTTCTGCTTAAGCTGTCCGCCAGTGTATTCTCTTTCCCTGGCACGAATTGGGACTGTAGTTGGATATTGAGATTCAGGCATAGTTCCCATAGATTCATAGCCATCCGGCATAGAGGGTAAGAGTGTGTGCCTCCCTGCTTGTTTATGTACCACATGACCGTGGTGTTGTCTGTCCTTATTAGCAGGTGGCCTTGTTGGAGGAAGGGTTTGAAGGCCTCGATTGCATGCATCACTGCCAGCATTTCCTTTTGGTTTATGTGCATGCTTAGCTGTCCTTGAGGCCATAGGGCTTGGATACACTTGCCCTCCATGTGTGCTCCCCATCCTCGGTCTGAGGCGTCCGTGGTGATGGTCTGCCTTGTTTTTGGTTTGTTGAAAGGCAGCCCTCTGCTGGACTGGCAGGCCTGAGCCCACCACAGAAATTCCTTTTGAAGGCATAGAATGATTGGTATCAAGGATTCTAAACTGTGACTGTGTTGAGACCATACACTCCTTAGGTACCATTGTAATTTCCTCATATGCAGCCTGGCATGCGGTATCAGAATTATGCAGGATGCCACGTAACCCAGGGCCTGCAGGATTTTCCTTGCAGTAAGCCGAGTTTGTCTTGTCAGAATCCTGAAGTAATCTGGAAGTTGTTTTTGTTTTTCTTCTGTGAGAAAGGCCATTTGGGTGGTTGTGTCCAGATCTGCACCCAAAAAGGTTATCCTTTGGGATGGTACTAGTCTTGACTTTTGGATGTTGACTGTGTATCCCAAGGCCTGTAGCAGATGTATGGCATAGGCCAAGTCCTTTATCAAACTTCCCTTGTTGTCCGCTTGTATTAGGCAGTCGTCCAGGTATGGGTAAATTTGAATTCCCTGAAGTCTGCAATGTGCAATTACTGATGCCAGGCATTTCGTGAATACTCTGGGCGCAGTAGATAAGCCAAAGGGCAATGCTGAGAATTGATAATGCTCTGAACCTGCAAGAAATCTGAGGTGTCTTCTGCAACTTGGTCGAATAGGGACATGCAGGTATGCCTCCTTGAGATCTAGAGTCACCAGCCAAGACTCCTTGCCCAACATGGGAAGAAGTTGCTGTAGGGTCAGCATCTTGAATTTTGGCACAATGAGATAAGTGTTCAGTGCGGACAGGTCGAGAATAGGCCTCCATTGATTTTCTTTTCTTGGTACAAGGAATAGTCTGGAGTAAAATCCTTGGCCTTGTTCTGAACATGGTACCTTTTCTATAGCTTTCATCTGAAGCAAATTGTTGATCTGTCTTAAAGCCTCTGCCCTCTGATTTGGTGGAAGGTTTGGCATTCCATTTCTTTTTGGCAAAGTGTGGAAGTGGAACCTGTATCCTTTGTCTATTATTTGCAGTGTCCATGTATCCTTTGAAATATAATGCCAATTTTTTGAGAATAAAGCCAGCTTTCCGCCCAAGGGTGCTTCCAGTTGATCCCTGGTAGGCGGGATCAGAGTTAAGTCATTGAGCCTGTCCTGGTGTAGTAGTTGTTGTTGTTGCTGTTGCACTACTCCTCTGGTTGGCAGGCTGCCACTGACGGCCTCTGTAGGAGCCCTTCGATTGACCTCTGCCTCTAGGGCGCCTGTTCCTGCCTCCCTGGGCTCTGTCCGAGTCTGGAAAGGACCAATTCTTAGTAAGCCAGTTTCTGCTGAATCTCGGTGGTTGTACTTGCAGGAAATCTTTAACTGTTTGCACAGATTTTGCCTTTTCTTCAACCTTTAAGATCTCCTGAGCAGAGGAGCCAAATAAATTTTGTTTCTCCATTGGAGCATCCAGGAGTTTAGCTTTAACATGGTCTGGCAAAGATTGTTCCTTCAGCCAGGCATGCCTACGAATAACTGCCCCAGTCATAGCTGATCTAAATGAAGCCTCCAGTGCATCATAGCCACATTTTAAGAAATGATTACTAACCTGTTGTGAATTGTGCACCAAATCCTGAAGAGATTTACGGTCTAGGGGTTCAGGAGAAGAAAGTTTCTTATTCAGTTCATCTAACAAATACTCTTGGTACTGTATCATATGAAATTGACAATTTAATGCCCTGACAGAAAGAGTTGCAGAAGTATATACCTTCTTTCCCCATCTCTAAAGCTCTAGACTCTCTTTCAGAGGGTAGAGGATTTTTGGCAGTGGCGGCCGCAACCCCTTTAGGGCCCTGAGAAATAGTTTCTGGGTCTGCAGAATGGGCTTTATACAGATGGAAATGAGAATCCGGGACCCTGTAGTATCTGTCAGGTTTGGCAGGGGCCGGAGGAAGAGTATCAGGGTCTGTACTGACATCACTGTACACATCATCAATTACATTAAGAACAGGAGGTATAGCTAAGGGCCTATGTTGAGGCAAATGCAAAAAGGTCCTTAATCTTTTTCTAGAATCAGAGAAATCCTGACCTTGCCATTGAAAATGCTCTCTCATGGAGTGTACAGTCTCACCAAAGGAAAACTCTTCAGGAGGAGAGGCAGAAGGGATAGATTCCTTAGCATCTGAATCCTCATAAGGCGAGTAAGCCTCCTCCTAGTGGTCTGACAACTCAGACCCATCCGTGGAATCATCTGAAGAGTGTGGGTCAGAGGGGTCAGTCCTGGGCCTTTTGTCCGGAGGAGGGTGAGAGGCCCTGTCTGGGTGAGGTTGTGAACCCCTAATTAAGGAAATAAGGTCCTCTGCAAGACTGAGGATCTGTGAACTAGAGGAAGGCCTCTGGGAGGTAGTTTTGGTAGGTAAAGCTTTAGATAGTTTGGCAGCTTTAGCCCTGGAAAAGGCCTTAATGGACATGGAAGCAGGGGGCCTAGCTGCCCCACGTGCAGGAGTAGAAATGTCCAAAGGTATGGTGTCGGACATTTCCTGAACACTGGTTTCGGAAGGAAGTTCGGTAGCCGACTCAGCCGGGGCCTCCCGGGCCTCAGTGGTCAGATGTATGGGTTCGGAAGAAGGAATCTCCGAGGACTCTGTTTCGGCCGAAACCGAGACACTCGCGGTAGGCCTAGCCGTGGTTTCAGTCGAAACCGCGGGCGTCGGTCCTTTTCCTTCTGTTTTTTCACCATATGCGAAGTCGGAGTCTCCGACGGCATTTTATAAGCAAAAGAGGCTCCAAAAAATTCCTCTGCAAACTCCGACCGACGTCTAAGCGTTCGTCGGTTGAAGGAAGCACAGGCTAAACAAACTGATACGTCGTGGTCTGGGCCTAAGCAAGGAAGGCAGTAGGAATGGAAATCCTTATGAGGTATTTGTTTCCCACAAGTTAAACAATTATTTACTTTGTCTGACATCGGCTGAGGCAAGAAAGAGTCCCCAACGGGGTACTTAGCTTTTTTCGAAGTCTTCGGTAGCTGAATTCACTGGATCTGACCGACCGGCACTTGCGAACAGCTTCTGCTTCGGGCACCGTGCGGCAAGAAAGACTGAGGAAAATGGCGTTGGCTGATGCTTTTATACCCCAGATGCTCTGACGTCGGGGAAAGTGCGACATCAGCTGAGGCCAGACCCAGACTTTGGAATCCGGCCGACCAAGGGGCTGCCTGAGGCAGGACAACCCATATGTTATGACTGCAGATGCATCCTTGAAGGACATCAGTATAAAAAATAAAAAGGTAGTCAAGGGTTGTTTGAAGGGACTGTATCTTATGAATGGCAAAAGAGACCAGGAAAGGGTCCTTGGTCACATGGCAATAACGGTAAAAGGACAGGGGTCAAGTAGCTGGAGAAAGTTTTAGATGCCGTGCTATCGAAATCCTGATGGCTTTTAGTGGTGAAGGTCACATAGCTGGAACTTTCAATCTCAGGTCACCAAGTTCAGTTTAAATATGCAGTAGTAGAGAAACTTAACTCCATTGTTTAGAAAGAACCACCACTAACGTTTTGCTTCACAAAGAAGTTTATTGTAGCACAGCTTGGAAACATACTTGGGCACCGCATTTTCTAGAAGGTTTAAATTATGTTTCAAGAAAGCTAACTGAACTCCCAATACATTATGTTCACAGATTTTTTTTTTTACTCAGAAATGTTCGTCATTTTCACCTATAGGTGCAGAACACATTATCCAATGATTTTGTATTTATTTCTGATTCTGAATGGGGGGTTTCAGGTATTTAACCATTCCTGGCTTCTTTCTTGAAACTGTCCTTAAGTGTGAAGAAGGTATGACGTCCAGTTAATATCCCACCAAAATGCCAATAATATATGTGATGTCCCCAACTATTCTGGGTCAGTAACTAAAGAACTTCAATCCTCACTACTGAATGCAATGTCAGACCATCACTTAAACAAAAGTAATATTTCACAGTTCCCCAACA